>NC_051178.1:63410843-63773343 GCF_013339695.2 Rhipicephalus sanguineus | reverse complement strand
TTTATGTATATCTAAATTTCGAAACATGCATGACGTCACAGACTGGAAGTCTTTTCCTTTTAACACTGCGCTTGCAACACTTTAGGGGATCCTTAATAAAAAAGTCACAGTTTCGCCGCAGGGCAAAGCAATGAATGCGATAACAAGAAATTGAAATGTCACAAGAAGAACCAGAAGCAGCTCGGTACTTTCAGCGCGCCGCTTAAGCACAAAGCAGGACGCCCTAAAAGAGCGCACAGGCATTCACAGGGCAAGCGCGAACTAATAACTGTCACAGTTGTTACGTTTATGGGCTTGACCAACGCGCCGCAAGTGTCGACAATGGAGAATCAGACGCTCTGAGATATTTCTTCTTCTTTTAACTGCCGCTCGTGGAGTGACCCCCTGCGTCTCCAGCCACACGGGGGCGTCTGATCAAGGTGTGCCCGGTGTTTTTTTTTTTCGTTCCACATCACTAGTGTATACAGAAAAGGGCCTCTTTGTCGTGCGCGTCTCAAGGGCAGATTTCAAATTGAAAAAAAAATTAGGAGCGTTGCGTGATAGAAAACACGCTCACGTTTCTCCGAGATTGGCTTACCACCAGTGGTACATAATGTATATAAATATACGCCGTTATTTCGCCGGCGCATACCTGAGGTGTGCTTGAGTTGTCTAACGCAACGCGCTGAGAAGCGAGGGGTTGCTGGTTCGAATCCGCGGTCGGGTACTTCAGAATTTTTTCTTCTTTATTTTTCTTTGTGCCTTTATATATATATATATATATATATATATATATATATATATATATATATATATATATATATATATATATATATATATGCATACATATATATACATACGTACATATATATACATACATATCCGGGGCATAACGATGACGGCGACGGCAAAAAAATGTCCCGCATCTTCCCACGGGGGGAACTTGAGTAAATGCGTCGCTGAGTGGTGGGGGTATCGCGTTAATGTTGCGTAATTGGGTTTCGCAGAAGCGTCGCGCTGCCCGAGTGATGGATCCGCTGCTCGACGTTCACGAACGGTTGCTGCTTCTCGAGCACGACGTTCAGGGTCCACAGCCCGTCGTTGCCGTTTCGCAGCTTCTTCTCATTCCCCGAGTGAAGGATCCGCAGACCGTCGTTGCCGTCTCGCAGCAGCTTCTCGTGCACGAAGTTCTGGGTCCGCAGCTCGCTTCAAACGCTTGCGTTCAGCGTCGTTGCTCGTCTCTTCGCAGCCTTGTCTTCTGCGCTGCTGCTGGTTGTTGACGCCGACGACGGTGAGGGTGGGGTAACAATTGCCTTCAACGAGTGGTGGGACGCTGATTGAAGGTACTGTTGCTTCCATCGCATCTACTCGAGTCAAGCAAAGCGTCAAGTCACGCGAAAGCCAAGTAAAGACGCCCTTGACTAAATTCCGAACGCGCGCTCCGCCGCTTATATACACACCGCCCGCGTTCGATCCAGAGGAGGGAGGGCGGAGAGGAGGGAGGGAGGGAGAGGAGAGGCCTGCTGCCGGCACGAGACGAGCCGAGCATGCGAGGGAGGGAGAGCAGAGGCTTGCTGCCGGCACGAGGCGAGCCGAGCATGCGCCGTGGTGGTGTGGACGGCGGCCGACGCCGCAGGTGCAATTAAGAAATGCTCCGCATTTAAAATCAGCCGAGAGTGTCCATACATTTGCTATCGCAATAAAATCGTTCAGCCGCAACATTCATGTTGTGACGGATTAGTTTCGACGCTGTATTCGCGTTTATTCTATAGGCGCCTGTCAGCTCGTTTTCTCCTGCGTGAACGACTGAAGATGTGGACGCTTTGCCTTGGATTCGTTGTCGTTCGACGCATTCGCCGTTTTTCCATGGTCCCGCTTTCGCTGTATATATCGGCGTTCCTGATATCGGCGCCTCTCAGCTTTGTTACCGGCGTGAACACGCTGCGCTGTCTCACCGTCTCGTCTTATTCTGTTTCTCCCAGTGCTCTACGTTTTAGTCTACGTCATAGAGCAGCGCCACCACCACACTACCTAGGGCGCATCGATGCCAAGGAACGCTGGCATCGAGGCACCCTAACACAACCACAGGGCAAGAGCCCCCGCGTCAGCGCGTTCCGCCAGCTTAGCCGTCCCATTTTTAGGTGTGTAACACTTAAAAATGTGGACGGCTCATGTAGCATGGTCACGCTCACTATCAAGCGGTCAATACAGGCCTATAACAAGGTTAGTAATGCTTCAAACGGGGTTACAAAAAACGAACTTGGTCTAAAGTAATATAATTCACAGAAAGAACCAAGAAGTAATCGCAATAATTGACTTAAATCGCTAAAAGCTCCTCAGAAACATGCCGCTGACACCCGGGCCGCGCAAAAGAGGGCACCACCACCTCGCCGAGCGAGCGATTGCTCCTTCCACCGGTGCTTGGCCGGCGCTTCGTCGCTACATCTGAAAGGGGAAACAATCTGGTGGAACTCGCTGCAGATGTCACCTACTGCCATAACAAGCACGAACTCGATAAAGCGCAGCAAAGAGTATCGCACTTTCGCAGATTCAGTTTCCGAATCGCCCTTGCAAAATTATAATCGTGCCGGGGAAACCCTACATGCTTACCTCAAACACTGGTGTCATCGACGGTGTGGTAATCTGAGCAATGGGGACCCTGCGCATGGGAATCGCTGGGTGCCCGCGCTGCGCCCAGGTAGCACACATGGTCTAGAAAACGTTTTTTTCAGGGATAAATGGGATAAAACGGATTCTAAACCAATTTCGACGTTTTAAAACGTCACAGAAAATCCGTATTATATTCGTTTTTGATAACGTCTAGAAAACGCAGTTTTTAAGACCATTTTGGTCTGAAACGTATATTTCACGACGTTTGTTCGATTCTAAACCAATTTCGACGTTTTAAAAACGTCACAGAAAATCCGTATTATATCCGTTTTTGATAACGTCTTGAAAACGCATTTTTTAAGACCATTTTGGTCTGCAATGTATATTCAAGACGTTTGTTTGATTCTAAACCAATTTCGACGTTTTAAAAACGTCACAGAAAATCCGTATTATATCCGTTTTTGATAACGTCTAGAAAACGTATTTTTAAGACCATTTTGGTCTGGAACGTATATTTCAAGACGTTTGTTCGATTCTAAGCCAATTTTAACGTTTTAAAAACGTCACAGAAAATCCGTATTATATCCGTTTTTGATAACGTCTAGAAAAGGCATTTTTCGAGACCATTTTGGTGTGGAACGTATATTTCAAGACGTTTGTTCGATCCTAAACCAATTTCGACGTTTTAAAAAACGTCTTGTTCGTGACGTCTAGAAGACGCACTTTATAAGACGTTTTGTCGCCCAGCAGCGGACTGCGCGCCACTTGGCCCATGCATGCATGGGCATGCATGAACAACGCGAATTGAAATTTGAACTCGAGCCTGTGCACGCCATCTCTCATTGCGATAAAGAAAGTAACGCGCAAAAGGATAAAGGCGTATGGTGTCTACATTGCATCAGCAATAATGAAGACTTCAAAGTTCGTTAACCAGTAAACTTTACGTAATTTACTGTAATTTACTCGCAGCGATAACCGTCTAACTTCCGCACGAAGGCCTTAGCGCTGACTGTATCCATCCGCGCGGCCGTTGCTTCTGCAATGTCAGTTAAACTCGCCGATTTCGCATGGGCGGTCGAGCTCACCGGTCATACACTCTTTTGCTATATTTCGTGCTTGTGTCGTGGTTCGTGGAAGCTATAAACGCAGCTGTGAAGAAACTATACTTCGCTGCGTGTTAAACTTGTGGACCCGAATGCAAGTATGTCTGTGTGGAGCGACTGTTACGCTGACTGACGGTTAGAGTCCCGTAAGATTCTCTGCGGAAAACTTCACTCATCAGCTTGCGCGCGGGACGCTCTCGCAACTTCCTTTCTTCTATGCTCGAGGGACGGGCGTGGTTACTTAGATGTGCGATTAGTTTTCTGTGGATTTGCGGATACTGTAAACCACGGGCTTCTGTCATTTTTGAAGGTAAGTTCATTTTTACTGCATATGTGCTCAGTATTTGAGAACTATGGCAAATGAAAAGCGTGTTCCGTTGCATCACGGGCTGCATGTGCGACATGTTTCAGCAGTACGTTACCGCGGAATTCATTCAGCATACATGATAAAGCTGTCTAAACGTAAATACACGTCATGGTTTTCGTTCATGCTCGAACGAACATGAGCGAAAACCATATTTATATTTGTTGACCTAATTTCAGTAAAATGACTGTCTTTTCTTGGCCGCTTGATGAGGTAGTTTCAAGATACACATTAGCTTAAGCTACGTGTGCCGCGTAAGAAGCAGTTTTAGAATAGGGTACGCAAAGATAGCGTTCGTTGGGCGCATATGCTATTTCCACCACTTAACGTGAGTACGCAAGAGGATGGCGTACGACGCATGCGGAGTATTACAATGGGGTACGCAGATAGCGTTTGTTGCGTACGTATCGTATAATGCACGCGCAATGGCGGTGAACGAACGCGAAGCTTCGCGCACCCAATTTTAAAACTGCATTGTTGGAAGTTACGGCATGTGCCATCTGTTTTATTGTCACTGAAGTTTGTGGATGAGAGAATCTTTGCAGCGATAGCGTACTGGTTCATAGTTTCTTCCACAGTACTAGCTGCATGTCAGGGGCGTAGCCAAGGGGGGGGGGGGGGGGTGGGGGGTTGGGGGGTTCAAACCCCCCCCCCCCCCGAAATTTTTCAATTTCGCGTGCGTATATATACACGCACACATACAAACGCACGAACGAGCATACATAAAGTATGGTTGAACCTCCCCCGAAAAAAATTTCTGGCTACGCCCCTGCTGCATGTAACGAGAGGGTGGTCACGCTTTTCCGTAAGTTGCGAATTTCTGAGGGCATGAGAGTCGGACGCGTTTCACGGGGAGGAGTTCGGCATTCGGCATTTTTTCTCAGTGCTGCCTTGACTATCTCGATGCGCTTTCGGGCTTGTGATTTATGTTTCCCCTACTCTGTTAACCTCCTCCTTTCTCGGTAAAGCCTGCAGCTCTTAGCAGAACCAAGAGGTTCTCTAATTGCGCGTCTTTTGTGCCTGGTTAAATATAGCAGGCTCACTCTCTGTCGCCGTGCGGTGTTATCGAGTTTTCATCTTTTCACACCGTCCTATTTTAGGTATAATAGCAAATAATGAAATGATCTTTTCTCCTATTTATTGCAGGTGGTACTTGCCCTAGATGTTTAGAAACAAAGGCTACACCAACTAAATTATTACTTTCTTCTTTTTTATAGGTGACTGACAGGTTTTAGTATGAAAAAAAGATGGATGTCAAGATATTGACATTTTCCTCTTTTCCTTGGAAACTTTCAAAAACAAAAGGTCACAGTTTGTAAAGCAGTTAACTTTTTTGAGCGTCTTTGTTTGTCGGCATCTTCAAGAAACCGCACTAGGGCTATTATGCTAAAATATATTTGACGTGGAACGCTGCCCCATGCTGCTAATGGCACAACAACTTTCGTGTGTATGCTATTTGTAGTGTTCTTTGCAGACTTTCGGATGTGCCTAGGGATTTCCATCAAGTACCTGTCATGAAGCCATGTGTTCAGACTGACTTGCCACACATTGTGATATTTTGACACTGAGCAATGTGATGTACTAAGTGCAATACCCTGATCTGCCTCTGACAATCCTGAGTTTACAGCTGTGTGCTTATTGAGTAAAAAATGGGGAAGAGTCCCAATTTCTTTAGCTGAAGTGTCTTATCATAATTTTAATTTGTTCTTTTAGCCTGACATTTTCTAATACTGGGCATCATAAAAGAAATATGTTTTATTTTATCAGGCTGGTATTTTCATATTCCTAATTTTTATTTATTCATTTTAGTAAGTGGCTCATTCATTGTAATTTTTGTGGTCGTTTCGATTAGTTTTCTGTTCATACATTTTGTTTTCGCGCTACAGTTGGTTTAGTTTTACTTGTTATATGTCGCTGTAACTTACAGTGTTCATATCTTCTGCTAGCCATGGCACATTTAAGCTTAACTGTGTGCTCTCTAGGGATGTCAGACCATAATTTCTGTGATAAGTTTTGTACGCTGCATTTCGAAGCCTGAAACCGTTACTTCTTTAGTGGGTGCCGTTTGAAACACGTATGCTGCATCCACAAATATTTTTAGCTAACGTCTAAAATGGCGCCTTTTGTTTCCAACGTCTATCTTACTTCTGTAATTATGCCAGAGCTTTTTCCAACATTTTTTTCAACGAGAAATGTTCGAACAGAAGCATGTTGTAAGAACGTTCCTAAAAGTTTCATTTTGTGAGCAATACAATTCAGCAACAGTGATTTTGCAAGCAATTACGTTCTTTTTTTCATTACGCATTCTTGGCTGGGTGGGCCAAATATTATTTTGCA
The DNA here is from genome assembly GCF_013339695.2 of Rhipicephalus sanguineus. Classification (NCBI taxonomy): domain Eukaryota; kingdom Metazoa; phylum Arthropoda; class Arachnida; order Ixodida; family Ixodidae; genus Rhipicephalus; species Rhipicephalus sanguineus. The sequence continues at coordinate 63,766,950 of NC_051178.1, read as the reverse complement.
GTTTTGTTTTGTTATTAGTGATTTCAACACATTGGAGTCGATTTCCACTAACTGTGGTCTTATGTAGCGCTACTGAACGATTGTTTTGAAACGAAGGGAGACACACACCAGGTGCTTGGTGTATGCCTCCTTTCCTGCTTAGAATGCTGTGTTGGAGCAAGATGGCGAGTTGGGCCTGTTGGTTTACGTTCATGTTTGGAAAATTAGGTTGAAGCACACTGAAAAAAAAAAAAACGTGGACAGTAGAAGTGGACAGGAGTAAGCGCTGTCCTGTCCACTTCTACTGTCCACGTCTTTTTGTTGTGATGCTGTGTTGGCTGTGGCTCGGTGTAGCGTCTTCTAACTCATTCACCTATCGGATTGGTAGGGCAGATTTATCAATGTGCGATAACTGCAACTGCATAGACTATCGATCATAATTTGTGCCGCTGTATGCTATTTCAAACACATCGCCGGACCCTCCAGTGTGCCTTCAGGAGACTTGACGGTCGGCCTTTTCCCGAAGGAAAGATCTTGGGAGTCTGTCTTCATAGCACACCAGCCCAGAAAACCACACGAGCCCTCCTGCAGTACTTCAAGCCACCAAATTGAGTGACCACCTGTGATACACTCCTCTGTGTGTGTGTTATGAAATGTGTCTCTTTCTCTCTATTTTTACTCCCTCATTCTCCTCCCATGAGTAGGGTAGCAAATTGGACGCTAGTTAACCTCCCTGCCTATCCTCTGTTCCCGAAAAAAATTTCTGGCTACGCCCCTGCCTGACGGAAACTAGTCCCCTTGTCGAGTCGTTGGCTTCAGCGACATTCCCTTTTCGACAATTTCTCTTCACTTCATCTTTGCGTTTGATTAAGTAAAGCTAATGAGTCGACGCTTACATATTGCAGAATGGCTGTGCCAGATCCTAAATTTTGTCATACTGCATTGTTAGTTGTTTGACAACAATTTTGCTAATGATGAATCGTGCAACAAGAAGTGTTCTTGAAGGTTGGGTACTATATAGCTGCATTTTATTACAGCGATATTTTGCGCTCTTTTGACGCTTCTGAATAATTATATCTGGTCGCATGCTAAATCGCATTTCTATGCTGTACAGGAATTGTTGCTGTTTTACATAATAAATTATAACATGACCACTTTTGTCTGTGAATCTACTGAGCTCTCACTCTGTAATAGTAATTACAGAATAAAGCAACTGTAATAACTATAACAGAGGGGGCTTCCTAAAAACGTGCACTATTATAATTGCATGCGCAAAAACAAAACAGCTAAAAGAAAAGAGATCCTGCATGACGTCTCAAAGACGTTTAGAAAACGTCTTTTCAAATACGATGCAATGGGATATTTTTATTTTTAAAATGGGATTTTTCGCGACGTTTTTAAAACGTTTTCTAGATCGTCTTAAAAACGTTTAGAAAACGTCTTTTCAAAGACGATGGAATGGGATATTTTTATCTGTTTTAAAAATGCGATTTTTTGCGACGTTTTTAAAACGTTTTTAAAACGTTTTCTAGAACGTCTTAAAAACGTTTTTTAGATCGTCTTAAAAACGTTTTCTAGATGGTCTTAAAAACGGATTCTAGCCGGACATTAGACGAGATATAAAACGTTTTCTAGACCTTTAGCTTCTATTCCGTGACGTTTTCTAAACGTTTTTATCGTCTCGGATAAACGTTTATAAAACGTCAATTATCCGTTTTGTGCTACCTGGGCGCTCTTCCTCAGGTTTCACAGCAGTGTAGCTATATTTAGCGCAGGAATTCGAACTACACCAATCGCTACACAAGATCGACACCTTTTACGTACCTAAGAAACCCGAGTAAGCAAGCTCGACGGCGAATAACGCGGCCAATGATCACGCTACGTTCACCGCAGTGAACTACTGTTAAACTCCAAGGAAAAACCCTAGCCTGAAAGTTCTGCAGCTCGCAGTGCATATACGCGAAGCTCTCCTGGAAACACTGGCTAAAATAGCACGCATAAAAACAAAACACTTAGCCAGTTACAGGCCCGTAGCCAGGGGGGCGGGGGGGGAGGCAGGGGGCCCGCCCCCCTCCCCCCGCCCTGAAATTTTGATGACATATGGTGTTTTATCGAAAATAAATGATGAAAATAGGCGTTTTTCTCAAATAGTCAAGGCTTTCAACAAGTGCCATCCCCCCTCCCCCCCCGAAAAAAATTCCTGGCTACGGGCCTGGCCAGTTACCGCATATGTGTTGCATTAGACCTCGTACGGTTCAGGAAATATGAATAATGAAATTTATGAATGTCGGACGTTGATCATAAGTCTCAGTGCTAATACGATTTAGTTCACGAGTGAAAAACCTAAATGGAGATTCCTGATAATTTTTTTGTTATTTGGCTATATCTTTTTCGATTTTTTCTACATCAGAGGTGAGCCGGCCAAAATGCCCCCTTCCGCTCCTGGGATCGCATGGGCTAGAGGCAAGCAGCTTCGCTATAAAAGCGCCAGAATAAGAATGGAAAGAACGCTAAATACGAACTATATGCATGCGATGTGGTCGATGCAGGTGGTCCTAAAATTTTAAACCTGCATTGAAGACAGTGTGACACCGCGCACTGATTTTCACGAATCTGCCTTTTTTGCTTCCACAGTTGTACCCGCCCATCATGTACTTCCCGCACGCCTCCTTCCAGAGTCCGGAATTCAAGAGCGACTTCATCAAGGCCTTCGAAGACTACTACGACAGTGCCTTCCAGCCAAAAGATGATATGTTTCGCTCTGACGTCGAAGAGTTCTTCAATATACAGAAGAGCCTGGCTGAGGTAAGTTCAGCTTTCACAAGCAAATTGGGATATTCATTATCCGTTTTCAGGTGAGCAGGCCAAGGGGACATAACATCTAGTACAAAATACAAGAAAAGTATCTTGCCTCCTTGTTACCGCACGTTGATTGAACGTGTCACAGTAATCGTCAACGGCAAAAAAGAATACTAATTGCGCAAGGCAACTCGTTCGCCGCCAGGATAGGGGCACCAAGTGGGCAAAGACGGCACATCTTTCCTTCTGAGCTGTACATACAACAGAGGTAAAAGAAAAAAGTCCAACTAGTTCCACGCATTGAAATCCGTCGGACAGCGAGTGTTTGCGATTGGCTAGCGAGATCACGTGGTGTCATTAATCCGCCGCTAGACTTGAAAAACGCGCGCTTCGTGTTGTTTATTTCTCTGTTCATTCCCCCTCTGGTCACGTGACCTGCGTGACACCTGGGGAGTTACTTTCGATGTGCTCATCCAGCGCTGCCTCTATCTTTCTGTGCCTGGGGAAAGGAGAGCAATGGGATTGATTGATTGATTGATTGATTGATTGATTGATTGATTGATTGATTGATTGATTGATTGATTGAAAACTTTATTGTAATATATACAATGTGCTCTTGCTTGTTGGCTTCAGCATCATGGTATCAAAAAAGAGAGAGAGAGAATAAAGAATAAAAAGGCCATTTCCTCAACCTGGTGAGCTTCTTGTGCTCGTTATGGCTGGGGAGGAGATGGCCGTCGTACGCAAGGCATTGCACCATGTATTCAGCCTGGCTCTGATGAGTGGGTTTTCGAGTATCCAGTGAGTAGTTTTCTGCTGTGTAGGTGGGGCAACGTAGGTGGGGCTCTTTTTATGAAAGCAGCTGGGTTTGATTCGTGAATTCTGCATTTCCAGAGGATATGCTGTATAGTTGCTGGCGCTTGGCAGTCAGTAGTCGCAGTTGGGGTCAGACTATTTAGTCGGGTACAATCTTCTGCAGCTATGCGATTGTTGTAAAGCGTCGTGTTTGTAGTCTTCTGAGTATGACCTCGTAGAGGCGGATGGATTTTGATGGCGGGGCGTCGTGTTTTGTAGCTTCTTCTAATGCCGTCGGCGTTGGTACTGCTTAAGGCCGCCACGTGCCGCCGCCGGAGTAGAACGCCATCAGGTCGTCGCTTACAGAAACGCGGGCCCTGGTTGCACTCGTAGCTGTTACATGGTTCGGTTTTCGGCTGTATTCGGGCTGTTTGAAGTAAAATGAAAACTTTTGTAAACGGGAAGCCTGAAGCACTTGTCGCTCTGGGCAAGCAGTCCTGCCTATTCGCGGCTGTTTGATCGAGACATTCGCGCATCATCTGCTAGGACGATATTGGAGCGCATGCCAGTGATGAGCGGAAAATTGTTCTGTCACCGTTATGTTCGCTTGACTGAGTCTGTTTATGACTGTCTAACAGTCGGTTTTTGAAAGTAGTGTTTGCTAGTAGCTCATACTGAAAGGTGGGGTGCTTAATGTGCCTCGATGCATGCTACCGTCTACTGGTGTAGCACACGATTCGCAGGCCTGGAGTTCACGCGCTATATTGCACTGAATGTCACTAGATTGCTTCCAAGCATACAGGTGACCCCCTTTCCCTTAGTAAAGCTTTTGGTAACTTGTTCCCGCAGAGAAGAAGCAACAGCTGGACCCAGTAAATGACGAAATATGCCGTGTAATTCCATAATTTCAGAGCTTAAAGCAGTTAAATCGTGATGGTACGAAAGACAAACAAAAACCGCTGAATATGCCGCTGTATATAATTGGTCGATGTGTGTGAACAGACGCTGTTGTTCAAGTCTTAACTCATAGTGCTGACACTTAACTAGAGCCTAAAAAGACAGGGCGTGCAAACACGAACACAAGAAAGAAGTCAGGACACCACAAACTGCGTTTGTGGTGTCCTGACTTCTTTCTTGTGTGCGTGTTTGCACGCCCTTTCTTTTTAGAATGAATTCTTACCAACTAGCTCAGCTCTCTGTTATTCAAACTTGAGCCAATGTGATACGCGTGAAAAATGCAGCCTGCTCTCAGTTCCTCGAGCTCCTCTTTGTATTTGTCGACGGTCTGTTGTCTCAGTATCTGTTTCCTCAGACCTCTTTCTTTTCTCTTCCATTTGGCCTTTTCAGTAGTGAGCGAAGTAAAGGCTGGATGGCTGTCGACCTGGACACCGGGAGTCGAATTTACGACCCCCCGATCCCCAGCGCACAGCGCGAAACGACTCCGCCACAGACAGCACGTTCTTCGTCGAACTGACGGCGTGCTATTTATATACACCATTTGCCGGTGGCGGTACTCGGAGATCCGGGTACATTAGCGTGTTTTCGTTATCGTTAGCGAAATGGCGCGAATGGCTCGAAGGGCGCGCTTTAAACGTCGTCGCCCCACGCGTTGAGATGAGCGTGCACCTCTAGAGGGCGTGGTCGCTCGTGCGCCCGCGCTTATCTTGTACGCATTGCGTCATCACCGCAAGTTTGCGTTGAAGTTACAGAGAGCACGAAAGTCACTTCGCTCACTGCAGCGGTTGCTTTTGCGAAAGGAGCGCGCTGCTCGCAAACAAGTAAGTTACAACTGTGGCAGTTCGCGCTCATCCTGTGTATACTTGTGCATTCGTTTCATGCGTCCTCCTTTGTATTTGACCAGCGCGTTTAAACTGTCAAGCTATGAGAGTTGTTTGTTCGCGCTCATCCTATGTATGTTCGTTCCGTGCGTCCTTTCTGCTTGAGCAGCGTGTAGTAAGTTTCGAGCTGCTTGCCGTTCTTCGCGTTACATTACAACTTCTTGCTATAGCATTCATTCCTTCGCCCCCGGGGCGAAACAATGCACAACAAACGCTCAACTACGTCTGTGAAGACACGTTTTACCTTCGTGTTATACCGATTCCTATGACAGAGGGATCAGCCATGATTTTTTTTGTTTTCCCACCTAATTGCGTTTATGGGTGTATTTTTTCACCTGCCAAGTGGTTCAATAAACTAAACTGAACCTATACCTTGCCGGTATGTCACTCGTATAGAGAAAACATTTGCATTCAGTAAAACAATTTAGTGACTGGAAACGCGTTCTTTCTGATTACTTCACAGCGCGATCACCTCAAGCACGGTAAACATGCTTAGGATTGTGGCTGAGTTTATGCACTCCCATCTCAACTTTACCGGCAAGCTCGAACAGAAACGAAAATGCTCTATATAAAGGTTTTTGTAGCTTGGCGAAGGAAAGATATGGAGACACCGCATGCGATGGCACAGTTTAACGCACTCGTGTGCGGTGGATTTTTTTTAATACGTCTTTATATATGCGATGGTTTATACATTACGACAACGTTGAAAAACGACCAACTCCCATGTTTGTTCTAATCAATGAAAGGTTGTGTCGCTGTAGGCTTTATATCACTTTCTCATGCAAATATTTCTTATTCAAAAACATCGCTACAGCTATTTCTCAGCTCCCAGAGTCAGCAGGACGCTATCTTTATTATCTGGATAAAACTCTTGGAGGACGCTTGAGCTTCGCCTTCAAGCGCATCGCCTTGTCAATGGTTAGCCTGTCTTTCGGTTCTAGGTGGATGTCTCAGGCGTGCCGAAAGGAAACGAATGTCTGTGCGCGTAACATTGGCCGTTTGAAACTCTCGTAGAATGCCTACTGTTGCAAGTACTGTTGCGCAGTGCCCACTACGCCATAATTATTCCTTCTGAGAATGAGCGAAGGGCCTACTACGCGTCCGTAAGGCAACACTGGAGGTCCAGAGAGGCCTCTTGGACCAGGCGGAGCGTGTAGCCAGGATCACTGGAGTCCTGGAATAGGGACCCACCTATACTTTCCCATTCTATACCTTCCCATGAACAATCAATAAAGTTTTTCCACCACCACGCGAAGCTACGCAACAGCTCACATTGTTGATGATTTTGCTGCTGATGATGATTCAATGTGTCTGAGCGCTTTGTAATGGGTGGGCCTTTAAAACACCCGTCCGTTGCGAAAATCACATAGGGAGTTTTAGCTTGTAACGTATACTTCTTTACGTTACCGTGTTACCGGATACCGGATGGGATCTGCGCATGCGCGAACTTTTACGGAACGTAAACTACTCGCCGGATAGGCTTTACGTTTACGGCCCTATCTCGCAAATCCAGCTTCGTTCGTGGCTACTCGCGATATCCGCTTCGCGGAGACTCCAGCCGCCGAGTCAAAATAAGCCGAAGTGCGAGCGGATCACCTTATTTCAGCCGGATTACCGAGGCTAGAGCGACGTAGAATTGGTACAATACCGAATCCGCAAACGTGAGAGGCCTAAAGGCGCGTTCACACTGAGACATTCGGCGGCCAGAGCGCGCGGAATCCGCTTCGGCGGCAGCGAGATCCGCCGGAAAAGCCCATTCCGCGTCGATCGGTCCTGGACCGATTTTTACGGCAGCTGCCGCCGGATTCCTTCACCGCGAACCAATCGGAACGCGAGTCGAACATTCGAAAAATGGCGGCGCGCTTGTGATATCGCAGTCGTCGAAGCCCGCAGCAACAGCGAAGTCTTTCCTAATGATCCTGTAGCTCTCGACAACTGCCAAGTGTTGTCGCGATTAGCATCTTTGCAATACATCATCGCGATCTCGCAAAACGGGTAGCATTACCTCGGCTCGACCAAGCTTCTCGCGTCTTGCAAATCAGGACGAACCAACCACAAGTGCTTGCGTCGTTTCTTTTGTTCGGCGAATGCATGTTTATCCTCGTCAGACATCGCCAGAAAGTTGCTTTGCAGCAGGCCCAGCAGTTCGACGACCCTGCTCCTGTTTATGCGCTTCACCATAACGAAACGCGTACACAACGCCGAGCGCGTCGATGCCAGCGTTCCTTCGCGCGAAGGGACGATGACAACTAGACGCCCTAGTTTCGGCGGTGCGGTTGCTAAGCGGTGTGAACAATGTTGACTTTCGGCGGCGCGCGAATTCCGGTCGCTGTGGCCGGCGGATTCCCCAGTGTGAATGAGCCATTAAGACTCTGAAAGGCTGGATAGGTGGCGCCATCTAGCGGGGCCAATGTGTACAAGGCGAGCACAAAATTGTTATTGCAGGAAGATCGGGCATTCTACTCCCAATGTAAATGCCTTGCAGCGGTATTTTTACGAATGAGTTGCTTTTTTAATAATTTTTTCTCCTCAAGAACACTAAGCGAAAACAAACGTGCCCATGATTGTGGTTGCGAGAAGCGTCACAAGATGTCGACACCATCGCCCGGTTACCTGGTATTGCTACACCCCTTCGATTATACCGGGATACTGCACACGCTAACAACCTCTCTTATGATTTTGCCGCAGCGTAATTCAATATTATCTAATTTAAATGTAGTTTAAATGCTGTTATCATCATCATTCAGTGGTTTGCGCAAGCGTGAAGGTTTACGCACGTACGTAAAGGTTTACGTTTGGGCAGCTAAAAAACTTGTTCCGGTAAAACGGTAAACGTAATCCGGTAACGGTAACGTAAAGTAGTATACGTTACAATCTAAAACTCCCTATTAACATGATTAAAAAAGACTCTTTCAAATACACAACATTCACATACTGTTTCTTCCGAAGCAGTTTCAAGCAATAACGTGGCACGCAGACGGCCTGGGTTTGATACTCACTCGAACCGAACATTCTTTATTATTCATTTCATTTGCATCTTTCTCGATTCTTCGGTCCCGGACAAGGCTGATTTTTCGCTCACAACCAACGATGGCGACACCGACACCGATGCCGAAACGGGAATTTCTGCGAAACGAGCTCATTAGCGCTTTCGCGTTAACATTACACTGTGCGTCCAGAAGCATTGCTAAACAAAAGGCAGGGCATGTACTACCCTAGGTATTTTCTAGGCATTGCACATCCCTTCACAGACGCTTGCATTCTGCTCACGCAGCACTTCACGTTCATATTACTACAACCTAACTTGGCTGCTTCGTTATTCTTTGTATTTACAGCTTATGGGGGACCCGAAACGACGAGCGTATCGCCCACAGGAGGTACCGTCAATGCAAGAAGGTTTGAGCAAGGTGCGGAAGAATTCCATTGTTTGTAAGCGCTATGCAAAACGGAGCGACAAACATATGTGATCTACCTAATACGCCATTATCTAGAGAATTGCGTGCTAAAACCACTATGTAGTCATGAGGCACGCCGTGGTGGATCGCTTCAGAAATTTGGACCCCTTAGGGTCCTTCTACGTGCAAGTGAATCTAAGTACACAGACCTGTTGCACTTCGCCTTCACCGAAATACGACCGCCGCGGCCGGGATGACACCGATGTTTTCCAGGTTATCAGCCACCGGGTACCGCAACCACAGTAATACCGCGGGGCAACCTAACACGTGCAGATCAAACAAAACGTTCAGGATTTCGCGTTGTCAAATAGACGCAATACTTGCGTAAAAATGTGATGGGAGGGAGTTTCCATTTTTGAAGTCCCTCTTAGGCGTCAAATGTGGCCTTCGTTTCATAGGCGTGCGCAGGGTTCTCCATCAGGGGGGGGGGGGGCGAAGGTTCATCGCAGCGCCCCCTCCCCCCGCCTTGTAAGTCAATGGACGAGACAGATTTCGCGCCCCCCTCTTAGGTGACTATAGGGGGTCAATGTATGGGGCAGATTTTGCGCCCCCCCCCCTCTTAGAGGACTAGGGGGGCGCCCCCGACCCCCTGCCCCCCTGTGCGCACGCCTATGCTTCGTTTGCAGTAAAAGGCGTCGACAAACTACGCTGTTTTAGAGGAAGTTCTTCGCCAAATGACGGCGAATTACCCTGGGACTTCCACGTTTACCAATAGTGTCCCATCCGTGATACCCGGGAAATGCGTCGGGGTCATGTACCTAGGGAAAATTATGGCCGAGAGGCGGATGCGTGGCGCGTGTGCAATAAAAAAATTGTTTACTCAGGTATCTTTCGCTGTTCTCGGTGAGCATGTGCAGTAAAAACAATTGGTATATACCATTTTACATTCTTTCATTTAATTTACTATAAGAAATGGGCGGTGGCGCCCGGTACCATATTAGTTCATGCTCAAAAGGTACAAGAATCACTAATGATTGGTTCCTTTAAGACTTCTGTCGTATTACCTTCAATAAAGCTTTTATTTCATGTATGGGGACGTAGAGCTGTCTACAAACAACGCTGTCACGCTTTTCACACGAGGCTTACCACAATTTCACCTTTACAACGAGCGGACTGCGATGGAACGATATCATGAGCGTTCCACTCATAACGGCTGGTAATCCTTGCGCGAACAAGCCCATGTCGCGGCTGGTCGGAGAACCAGACACCCCAGGCACTCCCATGGTAAAGCTGGCGATGCCACTGGCATGGAAAAACGTCAGTATAATTTAGGAGTTATGGATGGTACTGTATTCTACGGGGCTACACATAACTTTCAATTTTTATTACTCGGCATGCCACACATGTTTATATTCTGTATATGTACTAAATATTGAATAAACTTCAAACTTCAAACATATCTAGAGTGGCGACGTTTTTGGCGAAATTTGAAGAAAAATGGCGGCTTTTGGCGAATTTTGCTCGTCGTTTCGCGACATTGACTGAAAGGTCAGTGGCAACCCCGACGACCACGTAACAATATGTCAACATTGACTAATGGTGTTTCAATAATTTGTCAATAATGTTTTATGTAAGGCTCACTCTTCCGTACATCTTAAACAACCCCACTGTAAATCGCATTTCAGCCCAACAAGAAAAGCGGCTACGGTGACCAGGATATAAGGCGGCGTCCTTAAGCTGAATCGCGTCACATGTCTTTTTTTAGGCCATTTTCTTTAGTGCTGCTCTCTGTAATAAATGAAACCAACGGTAGACTCTTCACCACGAACGGTGAGCCGACGTCCATTCGGCCTGTCAACCGAATGGACGTCGCAAGCAACACCGGATTTTGCTTATGCCATGAAGACCTCAGTTACCCTAATCGTTTCGAAAATCGGGGGACGATATCGTTTTGTTCTAGCTTCATCAAAAGTTTTATGGTGTCATCAGATAATAATGGCTGGCACGACCTACAAAATCTTTGAATGCATTCGTGGCGAATATGTGTACTGCGCTTTGTTTCTTTTACTAACATTCGTGTTAAAACATAATTTATCGCCGGCTGCCCACAATGCCATTTACGGAATATGTCCTCCTTGTTACAGCTTATTGGCAATGCGTTAGATAGCGACCTAGGCTGCCCGGGAAAAATCATCTGTACCGACATTGAGTACTGCAATGGCCTTGAAACGCTAATCAACCAGTCTTCGTAAGTACATACGAACGTTTTATAGCGATGTGTATGGTTAGAAGATGGGAGAACGTAGTGGCCTGTGAAAGCCCACAAAGTATAATGAAGCAATGTGTGTATAAGCTACCTCTAAGGGTCCCCGCACTTGCACTAGCCCCTTCAGTCACGAATTATGATGCACTGTCTGCAAATGCGTCAAATTCGCATGGCATGGTTTCAATACGTTCACTATTACATTGCAAGAAAGAAAACGAAGGAATGTGTGGTTTTGTGTGTTTCAGTAATTATTATTAATTAGCGTGTAACTAAGTACCTAATTATTCTGGCATCGGTCAGCTTCAATACTTGCATAAAAAGAATCAACTATAAGGCCCGAAAAGCATGCACACTTTCATTTTGGTTGTAAAATACTCTTGATGCTGGTCGTGTAATGCGGCACGTCGAACGATCGTCTAACACGGTAGTGTCTCCAGCAAAGTGATCCTCTGCAGCAATACGCAGGACAATGAAGTTAATTGACCGCTAGTTGTCCAATTCGGAAGCGTGCACGAATGTGCACACTGAGTTTCGGGACATTAGAAGAAACACGCGGCGTGGGACGCGCCTCCGAAGTTCGCGTCCCCAAACGAGGACGCCGTGTCGCAAAGGGCTAGTTCCTCTTAAGAATTTGTCAGCCAATATAGCTAGGGGTGATACGAGCTGCAACATGAATCGCTACTAACGAAATCCTAGGTGTTCTTGATGTTCTTTAAGCTGACGTCCTGCCCGAGTGACGCTGCCCCCCACCCCCGTGCCCTTCCATGCGACTTCGCTCGACCGCCAGAGCGTTTCACCTCTGCCTAAGCGCCGACTGTCGGCAGCCATCGTACGCTTTCAGTCGCACATAAAACATGCAGCGCGTGGGGCGATGTGACTGATTGGGACATTATGCGCGATAGAACGGCAACGGCAGATTTCTGCAGGTGTTGACGGTTATACAAGCGCGATGATATTGTCACGCAGTCGGGCTGTTAAAGACGCAACTCTTTATTAGGTGAACTTGAGTCCAGGAAATAAAAAAACGTAAGTACAAGCGATACGCGCCGTACACTGACAGCGGCAATCACACTCGTCGGCCGTCAGTAATTTGATCAGCGGTAAGGCGCGTTGGTACTTTTACATGTGGCAGCGAAGATTCCCGCCTTATCGTTGGTGGCCGAGTTAGTTCCAGAGTGAACTCTACTGTTCGCTTGGCGCGCTCAAGCAACAGAACAATCTAAAATAATCTCGGAATGACGGTGGAATAACGGTGAATACGGTGAAATAACCGGCTTACTACATGCCCCCTGTCGCATGATTGCCTATAACAATGAAGCGTGGCTGCTGACTGTCGGTACAGGGAAGAACTGCCAAATGCTACCGAGCTAACAAGTAAATAATCATCACAAAATAAACCCCCAAAAAGCGCCGCGACTTTCCCGGAGAAGCACAAAGGAGCTGTAATTCAATGCATTTTCCCATTCGTCAAAATATTTTCATTCTAATAAAAAATTGTCACTCCAATACGAAGGGGAGTTGATAAAATCACTTTATTTTGTACAGCGAAAATATGCGCCACTATGAAAGAACGCCCATATTTACTTTTTATCACTGACTCTAGAGTAGTCTCCATTCGATTGAATGCACGTTTCCGAGTGCATGATTGACGTTATTTGTTCATTTCCCCAACGTATGTTTGACTTCAACACTCAACTACTAAAGTCATCGACAAACGCGCTATTGGTGAACGTGACGAGCACTACCATAACTGTATTTGCAGGGGAAATGCAAATAAGCCCCCAAAACGCGACAAGCGACTTAAAAATTTTACAAGCGACTCGGGGAAATAAAAAAGCTCACATAAGCTTATGATAAGCGGAACATGGGGGAAATATCCTCGGGAAGAAGCGGGGATTTCGGAACGCGTGCCAACGTCACGTGAACTTGACGCTCTTGATGAAACGCTTATGGCGATCTCACCCTAGCGTTTCACAATTTTTCCAGCTGATGACTGCCGCGGCAAGCTAACCGCTTTAGAAAGTATTTCAGGCTAATTACTTGTTGCTGAAGTACTAGTAAAAGAAAATACAGGCTTATACAAGTAACGATGTCCTAGAGCTACAGTCATATATTCATATATTCCGTGCCCAACTAGCCACTGAACCCTGCTCTCTTATGTTCAGATCATTTCGGTCGTCGCGGAGTGGTGTAGGTGATGCGTAAATGACCGAGGAAACGTGTCGTTGACCAAACAGAGCTCTTTATCACGTCCTAAAGAGTACATTAGTCTGCGAGCGTCTCTGACAGAGTATTCCTGTCAAATATTATGAGAAAGCGGTTGCTTCAGTTTTCGTCGTCCGATATTTTGCACGTACCTCTGAAGCGTTCGACACAGGACGCTAGTGAGGGAATCACTCCCTGTGGTAGCATATATCCAATTCATCTTTTAATCTGTTAATAATTTAACTATCTTCTCCCAAGTTTCTCACCCTGTTTCTCACCCTCACACTCCTAGGTTTAAATCAACATATATACCCCACAAAGTGGACGGGAGGATGACCGCCGCCGTAGCTCAGTGGTAGAGCATCGGACGCGTTATTCGAAGGTCGCAGGCTCGGTCCCTGCCGGCGGCAAGTCATCTTTTCGTCCACTTTACTTTCTTCACATTTATATTCTAAATACTACAGATCACACCCCCTATACTTTCCTGGGCGTTATTGTCTGTTAGTTCTCCTTCATATTGTGTCTAACCAAGTTTCTTTGTGTTTTAGATGCGAAGTATCTTAAGGCCGAGCTCAATCCGGTGGTGTGCGGCGTGACCACCCTTACTGCGCATGCGCATACCCTCTCCATACATCCTCTCCACTCACACTCTCCCCTTCCCCTCTCCACTTTTCCTATCCCCCTCCCCTCTCCACTTTCCCTCTCACTTCCCCTCTCAACTTTCCCTCTCCCCTCCCCCTCTCCCATACCCCTCTTCCCTCCCGCTCTCCCATACCCCTCCCCCTTTCCACTCTTCCTCTGAAACGCGGGCTAGACATGCCGAAATTCTCTCCTGCGCAACGCCGCGATGAGCTCGAGCGCATGCGCGTCCCTTCCCCTTCTCTCTCCTCTCCTACGCTGCCCCCCTCCCGCCCGCCTGTCGACCGCGTTCCCCGCTCGCCCTGTGAGAATTAACGGCCAGGCACAGGAAGATACGACGCGCGTAGCGTCCCTCCTCGCGTTCCACGACGCGAGGTCGGTAGCATGCCCAACGAACGCCAACTGAACGCGATCGTGCAAGTGCTCCGGCTTCGCATCGCCTCATGGTCCCCTTTAGCGGAAGATGGTGTAATTTTCTTATAGGACACTAGGGCCGAAACGATTAAGGCGGTGCACTGCGCTAGGCAAGGCCTAAGCACGGTTCTCGTGGAAATGGTTTTGCGTGACTGAAATGTCTTCCGATGCAGTTCTTTGCCTTGACGGGGCAGGCCAGACATTTTTCTGCACCGCTGGTTGTAGCACAAAGTGAACTGTAATAGCATTTTCTACAAGAGTGTCATATTACTTGTGGACCATAAAAAGTCACATTTTGCCTCGACTATTCGTTTGTCTGTATCTACGCAGCAAACTGGCGCTGAACAACATGATGCGGTTTCGAGTGATACTCCGGCATATGCTGTACGGCCAGCGCACCACGTCGCTGGCGCAGCTCTACTATCAGTACACACACTTCATGAACCAGCCGCCGCACGTAGAGATCCGCTGCCTAGATGCGTTGGAATTCATGGTGCGACCCTACTACCTCGACTTTTTGCGCCGACTTCACGTATACCAATACGGAGACATCCATCCCATGGTGCAAATACAGGTGGGTGTCTTAGCTACACTTTGGTGTGTATGGACAATAAAGCCGATTAGACTGTTGACTAAGGCTCTTAAAAGAGAGAACACGCAAGCAAATAAGACAGAGGTTTCCAGTAGAGCATTTTTGCTCTCTTTTTAATTCTACCTGTTCAAAGTGGACGGAGAAGGCATCAGCATTAGGATCTCTCTCGTTATTATTCAACATCGTGCGTGAACGAGACACCAAGGGAAAGGAAGCAACATTCAACTGCCTTTAAACCTGTTGAACAGTACAGCGGTACGAGGTTAAGCGCCTGCGGGTTCGGGAAGGATCGGTGCCGTTGATCTTCGTTGAAGCAACGAAAGACGCAACAGCTTGAATTTGGTTTTATATATGGACAGGAAAACCTTATCGCTCATAAGGGCAATTGAAACAAAACTAGAAGTTAATGCCGAGAAAGTGCTGGGTATCAGTACGCAGTAAAAATAATTAATGTAGGCTTCTGATCGAGACTGGGTTTCTGCACAAACGAAGTACTTCTTTCAGCAGCCACATTTCATCGACACACTAAGATTTAGAAGAAAAAATGGTGTCCTTTCCGGCGCTTTAATGAGGTAATGACGCTGGCTAAATTACCTTACTGTGATGGTAACTCTATGAGGAAAGTACAGATCCTGTAAACTTCGAAGGCCCTTTGTGCAAACTGATGGACCGTGCGATTGCACGCAGCTCGCTAGGACCTCGTTGTTTACCGTCGTACACCTCCAGTGTACGCGAGTAGATCGAGCGCAAGCCAGCGCAAGCGCGCACACCTCTTGCTTCTGCGGGATCTGTCTAGTCAACTGCTGAAGTGTCCGAACATATCGGCGCATGCGAGCTCCGAATGCCACAAGAGTAGCGGACAAAAGAGACGAAGGTGATGCGATCGTAGCTCCGAGAGCACAGCAATCGTATGCAACGCGCCTGGCGCGCCCCGTGACGTTAGCGCAGCTGCGCGTACACAGGCGCAACCGGCGCCAGCGAGCGTGCACGCGCGAGCGATGCTAGCGCCGCCAAGAGAGCGGACGGTGCGAGACATGCTACGCGCGGGCGAAGCAAGTTACGTCGCCCCTTCCTTTAACCTCAAATAAGTGGAAGTTTAGAGTAAACTACAGTGTAGGTTATGTCCAGAGAAGAACGAAAGGAAGTTCTGGCAACCATTGTCGATTTGGACTAAATTTACTTATAGGCGGAGGTTTTAGTCCCAGAAGAGGGATATCGAAGTTATTTTTGCGCAAAAATATTTGGTCGCCTGAATAAAGAATATACAAATTTTGCCCTCAGAAAACACTATTCCTCCAATTTCACAATTTATTAGATTTGAGCGTACCTAAGAAAAAAACGGTGCACGTCAGAAAACGGGCGCGCGTTTACAGACTACACTGAAACTCAGAGGCAGAGATCGCAATGATACAGGAAAGCTTTTGCTGGCGGGAAGCGAAATAAAGGGCTAGGTAGTTGGATGAGGAAAATTTTAGAAATGTTATTTACGCACAGTGTGCGTGGAATGTGGAAGATGGCGACAGTATCTAATCCGCGTAGAAGTCAGAGAAGCACGCAGTGAGAAAACTCCATAACATCACGCCTCCTCATTGTGGAATGTAATTACACATTGGATGTGGATTTGGATAGCGCCAATTTTGACAACGTCAGCTAAAATATTTGCTCGCGGGGCATCGCACGCTCTTGACTAGCGTATGATGAAGGGGTAAGTTGAGGTTGTAGGCTGAAAACTGCGTACGCGTTAGCCCTT
Source organism: Rhipicephalus sanguineus (assembly GCF_013339695.2). Taxonomy (NCBI): domain Eukaryota; kingdom Metazoa; phylum Arthropoda; class Arachnida; order Ixodida; family Ixodidae; genus Rhipicephalus; species Rhipicephalus sanguineus. The sequence goes on along the minus strand of NC_051178.1, from coordinate 63,750,278 downwards.
TAGAGGGAGGCAGCAGCCCACCACCGCACACGCTAGACAAAAATAAGACATAAGAATACTACTTGGTTAAAGACAAGCCACCAGAGTGAAGTTCTGTTGCAGCAAAATAATGAAAACTGTAGATTTACTCAGAATGCATGCTGATAACAACCAGCAAAGGCACTAAATCCCGCACGCTGAGGATAGAGGATACCACTTTGGCCCGCTATATTAACGTAATATCGTTAAAGAGCTCGTTACGCAGAAATGCTGGTGCCGGCGTCGGTTGTCGGTTGTGAGCGAAAAATGACCGTTGTCCGTGAGCGAGAATTCTAGGTAGATACAAATACGGTTCGAGTGGGAGCGGGGTTTCGAACCTGCGACCCCTCGCTCTGTGGCGCGAAGCGTTTAGCCGCTCGGCCAATTTGCATACATCATCCGTGACACTAAGGTCAAGTTATTCATGTACACCATTTACCGTTGGCGGATGTGCCACAGACGCATAACTATCACCCGCGAGATGGCGCGCAAAGGGCCCACGGGCGCGCTTTTAAACGGTATCGCGCCGCCATGTTTCGTCGCGCCGCATGCATGGATATGGGAGCTGGATGGCGCCCGCACTTTGGCACTTGGGCTTTCTTTGCGGTACAGTTTAGGTGTCTACCGAGAACCGAAGTCACGCTATCGATTGGGAAGGCGATACGAACCTGGTGCAATTATGTTATCCCGTTGTACTCTTCAAATCGAAGTTCAAGTGTCCTTCTTTTTTTTTTGTTTTGTGAACAAAGCAGATGGGGACTTAGAATATTCAAACCGTGTTTTGGCTAACACAAGCGGTCTTCGATCCGAAATGTTCGTACAGATTTGGTTCCATGTTGTTCTATTTCATTTGTATTTAAATGAGCTTTTTGAAGAAACAGGACAAAACAAACTTTTAATTGAACATAAGTTATTGGAATGGGAGGAGCCTTTGTCGAGGGCCCACTGGCCTTAGCCGCCCCTTCAGCTGGTCGATCAGCGCTTGCTGGTCGGCCAGGTCAGAGCTCGACAGTTGCGCCTCCCACTATTCCAACGTGTGCGTTGGTGTCATTTCTGTGTGTTTCAGGTGTGGAGGATGTTTTAAGCAGCCCCAGGTCATGTGATGTAGTGTAAAACTCCCTCCGTACCAGGGGCAGGAACCTCGAGCACGTCAAACTCACTTCGTTAATTATCTTTTTCTTCTTTCGCGCTTCCTTTAGGGAGACAATATCTTGCTTGAATGCTGCAAAGGCTCCTTGCTATATTTGACAGTTTTTTGAAGTTTATGTATGGAATAGGAAATTCGCTAAAGCGCATCAAAGTTAGCAATCTTTACTTATTCGGGCCGTGTTAGCCATGTTTTCACTTTTATTTTTATTTTGTGGACAGCATAAGGAAAGCAAGGATGTAATTCACAGTGATGTGTATTAATACCCACAGAAAAAACTTTCAACACAACATTTATAATCTACGTTACGTTGGATGGTGAAATCGGAAAATATTGCTGTAAGAAATTACGCGACGCCCGCGCAGCCTCCTTCAACTTTTTTTTTTTTTCATGCTGGGAACGTTTGTTGGAAATTGAGCTTTTGGTTCCGTGTTCAAGGAGGAACATTGCGCCGATCCTCACCGTCTTGCGTGCGTATAATCATCCAAACCGCAAATAAACTTTGCAGCGGGATATCTCGGAGCACACACGTGCTAGAAGAATTCTTGCAAGTGGAACTGTGTGGAAACGCGACTGCCTCCAACTTTTAAAAACAAAAATTCCCGCTTGCTGCACTCATTAAAAAGCTCATTATTCAATCTAAGTTAATTGGATGGCTGACAGCAATAATTATTGTCTCACTTTGTGTCCCCCTGGAGGCATAACTTATATGCAAAGGTGTTTTTCACGTTTTTCCTAGTGCTGAATTTTAACAAAACCATAAAACCTAACTTTCAACGCCCGGTATATTAATATGATACCATTTTTGTCGTGTGTAACATCAGTGGCCTGCTCATATCTTTTGCACAATGGCAGTCACTTAATCATTTTGTATCTCTCTTCCTACAGGCGGAGAAGGCGCTGAAGAAGCTGATTGAATATATTTCGATAGAGCTCGGACGATCTGTTCTTGATGAGGATGACGTCATACAAGCAAAAAAGTTGGTTAGTTATTCCTCATAAAAGTAGGCACTTTCTTGCGTCAGTATGCAGTAAACACAGGCATTGTATCCATCCCCCAGCTTCCTTCCAGAGAGACAATTGGAAAGCCCGGTTCTTAATTCATATTTATTGCTTCAATGCACGTATAAGTACAGACTTTCTTTCATTTCCCTGTACTTAGCTTTTCAGCATCTTGAATGAGGGTGTAATACGTTTGCGTCACAGTCTCTACGGGCTTTTAACAGGTCATTATTAGCACTCAAAGAGCCGCTATGGCACTGTGGGTGACCAACAATCACGCCAAAAACATGGCAGCAGAGTTCATGACGAGAGATCATGTCTTTCTTGGTTTCTTCTTAACAAGAAAATCATGTGGTCATAGGAACGTTGGCCAATATTTTCTGCATCCTGTGTTGGTAATGCGACGGATGCATTCTGCTTAAATAACGGTTTTGCATTTTCGAATTTTGAAGGGACAGCTGGATAAAAACGTTTTAAATATAACGGTTTAGCATTTTCAATTTCGAAGGGACAGCTGGATGAAAAGTCCATTATTAGCGATGGCTGGAGGCGCCGCCGGAACCGTGCCTTTCGTCGTATGCTGTGGAAGAAAGTGTAGTCACAAGCAAGTAGTGTACAGCTTTGAAGTCATGAGAAGTGTATCGCAGCGAGAAGGTGCAGGTACTTTAATATCTGACAATAGAAGGATCGGAGCTAAAAACGGGCTCTTGCTACCGACCGGCAGCCTCCGGCTTTCCCAAGAGCGCGGTGGCACTTGCCGCGAGGGGCGGGACCGTCTGAGCCGCTGTTTCTGTTCAGTACTAGGCAGCCGAGCCATCGCATTGCCAAGACTCGGCGACCCTTGGGAGAACCGTTGGGCACCTGAACCTGCATGGTGATTACAGGACACCTAACCGAGTTGTCGTCCTTTTCAGCAGTAGTAGCAGCAACGTCGGTTGATTTCTTTCAGTGCCACCTTGGATGGAGAACGACTCCGCAATCACTATGGAAGCATAGCAGGGTCATCGCTAGGAATACCTAAGACCATCGACTTTCGGTAACGCGTTCGGAGGTCTGACGACAACCGCCCATCCATTTCAAAGATGACACGAAAAGAATAAGCAGTGACTCCATTGCCGGCCCTTCTTATAATTTTTCTTTGTATGAGGGCTAGTCCTTTTCGTTCCGCAGAAGCAAGCCGGCCCCACTATGCACTGCTCGTAACGAGCACACGACTATGCCCTTCCTTAATAGACCCCCGTTAGATTTGGGCACTGCAAAACCGCAAGCGTGGTGCCCCTTGTTTGTCGGTGTTGATCGCACCTGCATGCCTGTGCACAGAGCACTTAAGGTCGAAACTTGGAACAAAAGGGAACGTGCTTTCCTTCTTGAGGGAGATGCGAGAAAGCGCCGACGCAATAGGCGCATGGCTACAAACAAGCCCTGCACGGAACGTCACTGAGTATGACCGGTCGCTCATGCAATGAGAAGTCCGCAAGCGAGCTCCGCAAAGAAAATAGAGAAGGGCTATGGCTTGTCACGTTCATATCGCGCGCTCTCTGGCCTCTCGCAGTGGGAGTACGCTGTGCTAGCAGAGCACAACTGTGTCAAAGGGAAATATTATAAACTTCGGCAGTAAAACCCACTTCGAGGTGTTATTGTAAAAAGTGCGCTGCGCCATGCTCCCTCAAGCGCTGCGCAAAATTAGTGTCACTTCTTCCCCACAGCCACTACCGCCACTCATGATCAATCCTTAGTGGCTCCTTGCGAGCTGCCCGTCGGGTAAATCGGGGGCCGCAAAAAGTGACCTGTAAACCCACGTTACCACATGCGACGGGAGCGGCGTGTGGTTTATGGTTAAGGTGATAAAAACTGATAAGTTATTCTCTTATGGTGAAAATAGCAAGATTCCAAGACCTGTTCAGAAGATAACATGGCGACGGCGCTCTGTGCAACGTGCAAATGTAGAAAATGAATGAAACGCGCCTTGTGAACTGAAGGACTACTTATTTTTAACAGTATAGGTAAAGCCAAACAGTCAATATTTCATAAATGCAAGCTGCTTACTTGTATTTTAGTTGCATCAAAATACACGGATGTTGTTCCCGTGTGAAACTCCGCCATTCGGTGTCAGCTGCAAATGTAAATCCCGAGCAGGTGAAGAGGTTTCTTTTTCTAATATAGCCGAATCGATAACCCAGAACACGTAGGCTGTAATTTCGGTTTTATTTCCTAGGTACAAGTTCCCCATAAAAGAGTTTCGTCTTTAGCAGCTTCACAGCCATTTTCCTCACCGTCACGATCATGCGGCAACATAATAATAGGGGTATTCAGTCCCAAAGCCGCCATGTGATAATAAGGTACGCCCTAGCGAAGGGCTCCGGAAATTTCCACCACTGGGGCACTTTAACGTGCGCCCAAATCTTATATTGGCTTCTTTCATTCCGCCTCTATCGAAATGCAGCCGCCGCAGTCGGAATTCCATCCCGCCAACTTCGGGTCAGCAGTCGAGCTCCATAACGCACAGAAAACCACAGGGCAGGGGCTTACCCGGAAATTTTTTCCGGGGGAGGGGCACCTCCTTTATCTGAAGTGGGGGTCGGGCAGGGAAATGTGATCGAGTGTCATTTTCACCTCTGTATGCCATGGCAAAAAAAATCTGGGGGGGGGGGGTCACGGGCCTGGTGTGCCCCCCCCCCCCTCCGGGCTACGCCACTGCCGCAAGGGATAGAAAAGGGTTTCAGAAACCTATAACGAGTGCACTTAGAGACACTGACGGACTTAAGATAGATTGTGGTCATTGACACAAAGTGTTGATTTGGCAAGACGTCAGCTCGTTCGTGGGTATCAGCCTTTTCATTGCTGGAAACTAAACGAATACCAATGAAAACTGAGACACAAGCAGTGTCAAAGCTGCATTCGGTCACCGTCTACTTCACTTCCGAGTTAGTTCTTGGCACAGACAAACATGAAGTGACATAGTGCCATGCAGGGTTACTTCTTCATTTCCTCGTTACCGCGATTCACGCACAAAAGTTGTTACACGTGTTACCATGCGCCGCAGGCTGCGCCAGAATTAATGGGAACCTTCGCAATGGTTTTAGAAAGTTATCAGAATATACGCACGAGCTGAGTGATTGACTTGATTTTCTAATTTACAAACTTACATTACCCCCAGCGATAACGCTGAGATGTGCGAAGCCACTGGTGTAAATGCCGACGTGTGTTACCCGCTGAACAGATTATTGACGAGCGACGACTGTGCTCCCCGCTATTTTTGTAATTTGATGTGTCTTTTCCTGGGTACAGGTTTACTCAATAAATAACCTAACCTTCATGCTTCGTACTACTTGATTATTCACGATCACAACAAGGAGACAATATGATTAATAGAAATGTGGAGGTTCAGTGGATGCTGTTCATAAAATATTCCAGTCATTCCCGTCGCCAGAATTACCGAATCATTGCTGTTTTACGTGCATAGCAGTAGATTTCTTATCGTAACAAGACTGAAACTTTGCCTAGTTGGTTGTACTTCATGATGGACCGGCAGTGCAACCATACACAGGCACTAAACACAGCGGCCGCGCTGTGTTTTCGTGTTCATTGCTTTCTATGTCTGTGTGTGTTTTCGTGTTCCTTGCTTTATATGTCTGTTTCTATGTCTGTGTGTGTAAATTAATTTACTAAGCCTTGTTCGTCATTATATCTAGGCATTTCTACAGATTTTCAGACCGCAATCTTAAATAAATATCGAGTATTGCCACCTTACCTTTAACAGCGAAGATGTTTAATAACTGTGCGGCCTACCGGAAAACTGTCATCATAATGAACGGTTATGTGCCACAGAAACTGTGCAAATCCCACTGCTCAACTCTTGCCCACTAAAAATGAAGAAGGCAACACTCAGTCCAAGAAATGACTATCGTGACGGGTTCACTAAGAAAGAGAGAGAGAAAGCTATAGAAAGAAAGAGAGAAAAATATAAAGAAAGGGATGAAGGGATAAATAATGAAAGAAAGAGCGAGAAAGAGAAAGAAATAGAAAAGAAGAAATCCCAGCTGCGCTCTTCCTTTAGGATTGGCTCTACCAGTGCGTAGCTGCCATACTAATTAAAGGGAAAGGCAGCGGCGGGTGCGAGAAGAACTCGAAGCGATGTGAGCCATACGCCAACGTCGACGTGCCCGTAGATCTATGAGAGGTGCGAACGATCGGTTCTGGACATCCATGTCGTGTCTAACCTAGCAAAAGCCTAGCAACTACCTAGAAGCAACTAGATTAGACTTTGAAATCGTCCAGTTTCGCTGTTTCAAGCATTGCGCGACCTGGTGCAAGCTTCCCCTTTTTCTTTTTCGCGAGATCGCAACAAAAAAAAAGGAAACTCCCTGATTACTTTACTGAGAACTTGTGCGGGGTTGTTGCCGCTCCTCTTTCGTACAATAAATTATCTTCTTAATTGTCGAAATAGCATTCTGCGTGTAAATTACTTCGAATGCCTTGCAATTTTGGTTCTTGTTGCCAGCGCACATCACCACCTTCTGAGAAAGAGAAATAACAACCGTTTCTTCCAGCTGCAAGAAGTTCAGTTCAAACTGGTATACCCCTGGAAGCTAGGGGACCGTGGATCACATGCATTTGTGGATCGGCTCTTTGGCTTAACTGTAAGTATAATGGGTGTATCTTGAAATGATGCACTTTCTCCACTTGTGTATGTCCATAAGAGACGGCTGTACTAGTTAAGCACACCGTAATTTGTTTGAACATTAGGGCGTGGTAGTTTTTTTCGGTTTCAATGGCATATCATTTCGAAAATAAAAGTCACCCCGTTTATTCAAAGCAACGATGTAATTTCAATAATCTACTGCGCTGAATGGAACGGTAAACGTTTGCCGGCTTATTGACATTGGCGTGTTTTTTTTTCATTCCTATAAATTCAACACAGAGCCTTCTATTTATTATTGCTTCTCTTATATACATGAAAGTAGCTGTTCACTTCTTTCCTTTGGTGTTTACAGAACGTCGACCGCTCCACATAGGAAGTTTGTTTGAGTTACTCTCTTCGCTGTAACAAGTATATGCTCTGAATGTGTAAACGTTCGTCACGCAACACCTATTCAGCTCCAAAACTTCCTTTTAAATATACATAATCTTTTCTTTAAAAACTCTTAAATTTGTTCATTTGTAATTAAGTGCGTTGAGTGCTCCGTACTCAAGTGGCCTTCACTGTGCATATTAACTGAAATTTCCTTAACATTTCTTTTTAAGTTTCAAGCTGGCATATAAAGTAAAAGGATTCCCATAAACTACAGTGTTTCAAGTATCGCACGCGAATTTGCTTAAGAGATGCTAAGTAGTTCTGTCTTTTCATAGTAACAATAATCTCGTCGATTCACGTGCGTCGTATCTTTTTATAAACAATACGTTCGTTATTGTCATTGTTAGTATCAATTCCATGTGAACTAATGTCAAAATTAAAATCCAACGAGTCCTGGCAATTAGCATAGCCAGGAAGGTCAAAGACAAGTTAACTTGCTCATCTCCTCAAACAATAAACAGAAATTTTTAGCCCTGTCGTCAGCAGCTGGACGATATTCGAGGTGAGGGAGTGAGGATTTTATGAGCGTGAAGAAATCATAATTATAAACTTCCTGCCCTTAATTAAAAGAACAAGTTAGGCGATTCTGAACTGAGGTAACTACCAGATTCGGGAATGTGACTGGAGAACTTTAAGACAGCTAAACAGAGAAGTATTAGCACCTAAATGACACTCCTGTATCTTTTTTTATACGGTCCGTTTTTATAGCGTACATTTCTTCCTTCCCGGTGCTCGAAAACAGTTTGTAATGCCGTGGTGGTGCTGTATTATCTAAAACAGTGCTCCTATAATCCTTCAGACTCAAGTCAGTGATCTAAATCACAAGTCTCATCTTAATATGACGTCGACGTCTTTAAATATAGCGGGCTCCGAGAGCTGCCGCAATTTTAGGCTACCAATTTATTTTCACAACAAAGGCATTTTACCACGCTCTAGCACTAGGAATCGAGCGGCTTTGGATGCTAAACTGCAATAATGCTGCCGACGCGGCAGAGCATCGATACCGTTATCGCGTGCTCTGCAACATATATCGCCGTAGGGCGATTGCACGCTAGTCGCGAATAATCGATATTGTATCTTGCAGATTACTTCAGGTGAAGATGCGTTTAAATCCTTCAAGAAACTTATTAATCTGGGATTTCTGGACAACTTCAAGTACCGCGCCATGTGAGTATTACTAGAAAGGTACATGGGCTCTAGCTCTCGCATGATGATGCTTCAAGTGTATCGAATATTATCTATGGACAATGAAACCAATAACTGATCCAATATATAGCAGAGAGCCGGCACAAAATGACACAGGTTCAACGCAACGTGATGAACTTCGTGAAAACATGCAGCAGTTTCTTTTTTTTTTTCCGGCGAAGGGGGGGGGGGATCTTGCCTGCTTCGAATTTCATAGTCTCGAAATTAGAAACACAGTAAAAACAGGCTGGGCATGGATAGTCACCGCGACAGAAGTGGCTGAAAGGATTTTCGGACGGGTGTGTGCTTGGTGGCTGCATGTGATTATCATGTGACGTGATGGCCATAGCGATGTTCCCGGAGAGCTCTGAACCACCGTTTAGAAAGTGATTCGACGAGATCGAAATGCTGAAATCTGCAAAAGCAATTCCAACAGGGTAATTAAACAGATCCAGCACACAAGACATAAGTGCATCTTCATCCTAACAGATGCAGAGAGTATAAATGACGTCAATAGACCGTGTGTCCCAACCAGCTTGTGCCAAGGCGTTAAAAATGCAATACTAGAGGCAGCCAAGTGAAATCAGTTGCATATTTCTGACAGCCACGTCGCGCACTGTGACACCCGGCATAATCTGCGCACTGTGACACCCGGCTGTGACACCCGGCATAATCTGGATATTGCCTTTCAGCACAACAATCATGCGGGTACCAGACAGTGCAAAACCACGCGGCAAACGCAACGACGAAATACATTGTATCCGATATCGGCTCACCTTACCACAACTTTGCCGCAGTGGTCAGCGCGTTTAGAATCCGCGTCACAAAAGCGAACGTACAAAAAGCACACGCCGCGGCTTCTATAAAGCCAGCGTCAGAGTACAACCATCGGCTGGCAGCTTCCACTGAGAGTGCGCAACGGCAAGCGTGAAGTGTTTTTCTCTTACTAACACATTGTTAAATTTTTAAACCTAATGTCGTAATATCGGGACACTTCAAAGTGCCTTCCATGGACTGGAAACCCCCCCCATTTGGCACACGGGGAATTTCCCTAGGAAGGAAGCTGTCCTGGTCTTTTTTTTTTTTTTTTTGCTAGCGAATACATTTTTTAACGTACTCTTGGTGTTGATGAACACATATCAAGTCATAAATGGCTGTTTTTCTGCTGCTGCTTGTGTCCACCTTATTGAAAATATGTCAACCATATGGAATGGTGGATTCCACCATCCTTCATTTTGCTGTATTATGGTGCTGGATATGGTGGCATATGGTGCATGCTGTAGGATGCTGGCGTATGACGGATGCTGAAGAAAATGGAGCGTGGCGTCAACACAGGAACGCACCGCCAATAAACCTCTTCTCATACTGCTCAAAGTGACGCAGTTGGGTGTCACTTAAAATGCCTATATATGCGACACTGACAATTTGATAATCAGGTGACCTCTTGTCGAGTTACAAAATTAAATATCAATAATTCATTAAACCTCAATAATGAAAAATATAGTAGTGGCTACTCCAGTGTACTGGGAACAATATGTAATAGGTTTGCTTCGCGTAACGGAGTTCTTTTGAAATCTTGGTGCTCGATAGTTGGGACACCCTTTCTATTCTGTGAGGCAAACCGCGTAATTTCGGAGACGAATTGTTGAAGGTTCAGGAGTGGAGCCGAGCGTGGGCGTATAGAATAATGGCAAAAACACTTTCATTGTCCCTTGCACCCTAGTTTTTGCTCCTACACTCTTTATGACGAAGAAATAACACAGGCTACGAGTTACATGTACTTCAGCATTAGTCTTTAGGCTTCAAACTTTTCCTAGTCGGTTCATGCCTCCAATATATGTGCATTAGCGTTGCAGATTTTGTGTTTTCTAAGGATAAAACTAAGAAAGTTCCAGGTCAGCTAGCCTTACTAGCATACTATACTGATATGAGAACCAAAATAGAATATGCTGCCGTAATTTGGGGTACCCAATCTAAGCAGGGCATATTTAGAGATTTCACAAAGAAATCCCATTGATAGACTCATTTTCGATAAATTTAGAAGTGGTGACTCTCTTACTAACCAAACATAATACATGCTTTATCAGCATTGCCGATGGACCGATAACATGTTCCCGTAGTGTTATTGCATGATACAGGATGTTTTTTTTAGAATATACAAATTTTTTATCAAAATCCTATGACAGACAGGCTTCTGTCATTTTCGCACATGCAATGTCCGGGCGGGAACACTTTGCTACATCTAAAATTATATGTGTCTTATTAACGAAAACACGATAACTGACTTTTGAATTATTGAAAAACACCCGGTATATTGAAAGCTAAATTTCACATACCCATACCTTCCTACCCTGAACCAATGAATACCACAGGCTCGATAAACCTATTACGATGCACTAAAATTAATATTTCATTTAATTAACGCATTAGTCACAGTTTCTTTTCTTAAACTAGTTCACATTGAAACTATTAATGAACACTAACAGACAATAATGCCAAGGAAAGTATAGGGGATGTTATTAGTAGTAAATGTAAAGTAAATGTCAAGAAAGAAAAGTGGACGAAAAGATTACTTGCCGCGGGCAGGGACCGAACCTGCGACCTTCGAATAACGCGTTCGATGCTCTACCAACTGAGCTACCGCGGCGGCCATCCCCCCCCGTCCACTTTATTGGGTATATATGTACACTTAAACGTGGGAGCGTCAGTCAGCGCCGCCAGTAGCCTTGACGGCGAGTGTGGAACACTCTTTTTCTGCCTGTTGGCGTCACGTAGCACGTGAACTTATTACGAGCTGGCAGCTAACCAATAATCCCTCGCATACTACCTGAAAGCATCAAGTCGCAGGTTCGGTACCTGCCCGCGGCAAGTTTTCTTTTCGTCCACTTTTCTTTCTTCACATTTACCTTACATTTACTACTAATAACATGCCCTATACTTTCCTTGATATTATTGTCTGTTAGTGCTCATTAATAGTGTTACAACAAAGAAAAACGAGCCCTTAAAATTAACACTTCTTTCCTTCATTCACATTGAGACGGTATCCTTAAATACATTCATGAGGAGGTGGATCTTAAAAAGGCAGTGGAATATGCTGCTCCTTTAGTCTTTTTTTATATTTGTTTTCTTCAATTTATATATTACACCTGCAGTGATATAACTCTATTTGTTAGTGGCGCTATTGCCTTCGTGAATTGAAATTGTACAAGTTAACGTTTGATATTCCACTCATGCTTGTCCCTGTCTCTCTGGCAGTATCTTGAAATAAGTAAAATAAACGTTTCTCGTGGAGAAGCGGCGAACGAGAAGTCAGTCAGACGCTCAGACAGCGATAGGGAAAGATCAAGTAGACAGCCCGTCTGGGTAAAAAGGGAATCCGCCACAACAGCGCTGGGCAACGAGACCCCACATGCGTCACCATATGCGCAAGAAATGCCTTCGAGAAATGCTTCAGGATAACGCCGCCGACTGTTGACTGTGAATAAGTGCTGGCGAATATAGAAAGATCTTAGAGCTAGTTCTTGAATGTTTTCTCAAAGGTGTCCTTGTGTTTTTAGAGCTTGTAGGTCTTTGTTTACGACATTTGTAAAAGTACACATGAGATACATTGTAATCTAATCAGCCAAGTGTGTTTGTGTGTGGAAATGTTTGTGACTGCCTGAAGATTACAAGCTTTTTGGGTTGTGTATACTCTCAACATGACTTGGCACTTGTACGACATCCGGAATTGACTGGCGCACCAAACGACCTATTCTTAATTGTCTGCACTTTCGGGCGATGTTTCGATGAACAAATACATCCGTTTAATCAAAGATTTGTGGCGCACACTAAGAAGGAAAAAAGAAGTAGAATACAGGTTAGACGCCAGGAGAGGATTTGAAGACACGATAGGATTCGTTAAGTTATGCACCAACTCGCCCAACGGTATAATCTGCGAAATACTTTGAACAGTCCTTGGTAAATACCCGGCGACTGCCTCTCAGTTACTCGGTGTGAAAGTGTATTGTGGCTTTAGGGACAGAACCTTTTTTGGTGAAACGTTTGTCTATACGAAGGGAGAAAAACATCGGTTCGTACACATGTCACCGTAAAAAATTTTGCTTGTTCCACCACGTTTGCGCGAACCTGTGTGGAGAGAGCGTCTCGACAGTCGAAATATACGCAGGCCTATTTTTCAACGCACCTCGGTTTTGTTTAAAAGACGCCTTGCATTTTGAGAATCTCGTTGCCCTCAGTGAAGAAATGGCCTTTCAGCATTACGCTAAGAAAGTGGCTAATCCAAAGACAAATAACAGCTTCAAAGAAAAAGCAGCTAGCAGCTGAAATGGCGAAAGAAGAGATAGAGGCGAAGGAATGGCAGACAAAAGCTGAAATAGCTGAGAAATAAATATGGACATCATAATTTTGTGCTCGAACGACTCCGAATGCAACAGCACCTACACGTGCCCGTCCAGGCCAGATGCGACGAGGAAAGCGATGGAATTAGCTTCGATTTAAAACCAACAAAGCTGCTTGCAGCGTTCGATGAAAGCAAATATGACCTGCACGCTCAGTTTCACAGGTTTGAGACAATTGCTGAAAGCCAAAATTGACCATAGCATCAATTGGGCACGGCGTTTAGCACGTGATTCAGTGGCGAAGCATTTGAGAGTGTAATCGACGTAATCTTCTGACCAGCTTATTGCAAATAAGCTTGCAAGTATGCTTTGTGTGGCTTCGTGCTGCAAGTGGGTGGTTGTCAATTTCCCTTTCTGATAAGCTTAAGCGCGCAACGCGAACAGTAGTGTTTTTTTTTTCTGGAACTAACCTTGCCAGCAACGATAAAGCTGGAATCTTCGATGTCGCGGGTATAAAATTCCGGCGCGCTTTACTGCTGATCAGATTGACCGACGACTGTTCTCGCCGCTATCAGTGAACAGCATGATTTGCTTGTAGAACCTTGACTTTTCTTTTTCCCGGCACAAGTTCGCCCAATAAAGAGTTCCGTATTTCCCAGTCTTGCTGCAGCCTTCTTCGACGTCACAACCACTTGACAATATTAATAGCGGCCTAGTCGCACTCAGAAGCGGTAAACCAATATCGGTCGTTAATGCCGCAATGATACCAGGCCTGGACTTCTGGGTTAAAAGAATGCCTGTGCTTGCTCGAAAAATTTCAGAATAGCATATTGTTTTCAGATTATAAGGCAAGCAGCACTGTTAATATGCGAAGACACTTGGCCCACAAGAGCGAGCTCACGGGAATACCAGCATGGGTTACCCGTTCAGTGGTTTAGCCATGGCTTGGGTGATGTGGCGCGCCGGCTGGTTTCACTCAGCCCATAGAGTTTCATAGCCCTAAAATGGAGGGCAATCTGGCAATAGTATCTACGCCGGTTCCATGAGTGGTGCTTTAACCACTCATGTACAGGTTTCACCCGACGCGGTGGTCTAGTGCTCATGGTGCCTGACGTGAGTGCTTGAGTGAAAGGCACCATTATTGAAAACGCAAATTTATGCAGTTCCTTCATTGATTCAGGATGCAAGATCTTTGCGGAGTGGAGCGAGAGCGATGCTTTGCTAAAGCTCTCTGATGAAACCATGCAAAACTGCAATGTCGCCCCAAACCAGAAGACCTAGGGCGATTCAGCAACTTTCTCAAAAACAAAGCTTCAGTGCTTTGCGCTGCACCGCAAAACAATCAAGCAGTGCTAGAGAACATTACGCTAGAGGACCCACGCTACAGGACATCATACGCATTGCGGCATGACGAAGCAACTGCACGTGGAACGAGACCGAAAGATCACCTATCGATCGCTACGACGACTTTTAAAGCGAAATCGTTTTCACGTTCATGTAATAGGGTTTTCGATTTCTGTTGTAGGGCGGTCGCCAAGGGGAGCAATATTGAGAACCAAATTAGCGAGGCACCTTATGTGATCTGTACGTTATTACCATTCACGTTTTGGTCATGCTATAAAAATTGAGCCATATAATATGCAGTGATTACATTTTAAAGATCGCTTCGTCTTCCAGGGCTAATAAGGCACTTTGCTTTTTCTGTTTATTTGGGGTCTGCTGACTGTTGCTTTATTGATTGAACTTTTCAGCTGGCCTCTACACACGTTCGCTCACGAGCCAGTCTACGTTCACCACCAGAACACGCTCTGTACGTACCAGTCAAATTACGTTGTACTGGCGGAATGTAGGTAGTTTTCTTAGATATTGATTCATCATGCATCTCGAAACAATTATTATCAATCATTCAGTTATTGCTTTACGATTAAGTTCGCAGGTACCAAGCATTTCAACGCCTTCGAAACGGAAAAAAAAAAACATCTGTATACAGGCACTGTAGCTGTTTATACAGTGTTTTACCGCTATTTTTTCTTAGTACACTGGAGCACAGCGCATCTGCTTTTATTACCAGCTACAAATTTTACTTATACGGTGACGTGGATTCTCTTTGTCCTTGTGCCACATTAACGCACCCGTCACCGCTCACACTTCTGAATAGCAGACGGTAATTTATCGTCTACACACCGAACAAATACTTGCCTGCAAACCCGTTTTTGTATTCTTTTAGGGAAGTTACTTAAGCCAACGGAAATCATGCCACAGTATTCAAAAGCTCCCATTGAGGAATGTTCGCTACCATTCTCATGATGGACTTTTCACCCATGATGCATCTAGCATCAGGATTGACAAGGGTTTACACTTAAGAATGACAATAGCAAATTCAATAATAATATGCGCGTACCAATAAAGCGTTAAAAGTCTCTACTCAGGTTCTAGCGATTTGCTTAACCAAAACAAGTACCCCAGGCGATTGCTGCCTGCGTATAATGATGCCTCAAAAATTATCGCATGGTTGTCATAATCCTGTTTCGTTGACGCCTTGTTTTCAAGCATTTTTCCTTACAGATGTGCCCTACTCTGTCTTCGCGTGGGCCTACATGGACAGGAATAGCAAGCTGTAAGGCTTGCTTTATTTTGCACTTCATTATGACTGTGTGAGATCTAAAGTGTGACACCGGTCGTATACATTGTTACGTAGAAAACACGCGCACAGGAGCACTATACGCTAAACTAAAAAAAAACTGATCGCCATCTTCGAGCTTCGTTCAGCTCGTCCTCTTCTCTCCTGAGCCTGTTCTCCTCTGCCATCCCTTATGGCCTCGTCACGTCTCTTCTACGGGGATGGGGGAAGAGGTGAGGTCGGGGGAGGGGGGGAGACAGGGGGGGGGGGAGCCGTACTGTAGAGGAGTATAGGGGAATTATCAGCTGCAAATTCAGCTGCAAAAAGCGCTTCGCTCCGTTGCTCTTTCCGGTACTCGTCTGCGCGTTGACGATTCATCACGGTGTTCGATTTCTTTAGTGGATAGCGCGTTTCATGTGACAAATGTGCTGAGGAAAAATATGGCGTGTCCCCGGCGATCGGTGTTCAAGCAAGCCTTCCAGGCGGAAAGTCTCGTGCCCCAAGCGGCACACGACGCGGTAACGCCCTCGGGATCATGGAAGACATTTTCTAGGGCGTCCAGGAATGCGTGCTAAGCGTCAAACCAGGGGCGTAGCCAGAAATCGCCAGGCGTCATTTTGGATACGATTGAGGCGGACGACTTTCCTAAGCACTGCTTGCTTGAGCACGGGCACAGGCGTCAACAATGTGTTGACTGACTTGGAGGCAGCTCTGAGCAATTATTTCCGGCGAATGAGCAGGGCTATTTCACGGCAATCCAAGCTGCGGATCAAAAGAGATCAATCGCGTTTGTCCGTAAGCAAGCGAAAACGGGTCATTTGCGTCGTTTCTCGCATTGCTGCTCTGAGGGAAAAAAATCATCGGGAAGAAAACATGCCCAGTTCGTGTGTGAAGTGTTTACGCACGTTGCCAAAACATCGATGAGTGTGGTTTACCTGTTCAACAAGGCCGTCGCAGTGCGAGTAATTCACCAATTTAGTGGCGTGCTCTATTCTATAAGATAGCAATGCCGCTTCAAATTCTTGCTACATAAATTTCCGTCGTCCCTGAGCATGCGTTTGGACTGCCATGCCGCGACACAAGTTTGCATCGCAGGAATTGAACGGCCTGGTGCGCAGTCGTATCATGTACCGCTTCGGCGTCGATGCACTTCGCAATGCAATCGACGGTGACCAGGGTATATCCGTAGTCATTTTCGGCAACAGATATATCTATTATTGTCTTCGGAAAAGGGGCGACGGGGTCCATTCCCGTCATTTTAAATAAAGCGGTAGGCGGTCAAGAAGACTGTAATGAGTTTCGGAAGCACTGGTTGAGACTCAGCGAAATTGTGAAGTTAGGCATGCCGCGACTTAGGCTTTGACACTATTGCACGTACATGATCTTCCCCCAAAACCACTCGGAGACAGAGAGAATCAGCGAGAATTTCGGCACCTTGTTAAATATGAGAAAGATTGTGTCAGACAAACATGACATCAGGGCGAAATGTTTTTATTGCGCTGCAGGCGTTTCCGCGAATATTGCTACGAAAAAACAGGAACGTTCGTCACTTAGCAGTTATTGATTCCTGCTGAAAATGCGATTGTCACGCGCACTGTAAGTATCCCAATGCATTCTGTATAATAATATGGCAGTGGAAACAAGCCCTGCTTAATGATGCCAGAACTGCTATATCGTTTTTATTTTGCTCAAAAAGGTTTCAATTCAGATCGTCTCAAATAAATCAACTTTATAATCAATGCACTTTCCTGCTGAGTGCGGAACCATGAGATTTGTGGCGATTTGGGCCTTTTGGCTGTACATCAGAAACGATTTGTAGCGTAAGAAACACAGACACAAAAGAAGACAAGAGACATAGCGCCCGTATGTTGTCTCTTGTATTCGTTTGTTCCTGTGTTTCTTGCGCTAGAAATCGTCTTTGAATCATGAGATGTTACGTCTCAGCAAATTTCGCTGCAACAACGATCGCCAACGTGCTTAATTAAATTATTTGAATACATTCACCTTGCAGCCCCTTCAATCTCCCAGTCTACGGATTCAAGATTGTTCGAGAACTGTTCAAGGTCTTTGACTACCGAAGTAAGTCTCCGACTATAGGATGAAGTCACATACACGCGCTTACGCACACACCCGCGAGTGAGTGAAACCAAGCGCAATAGTGGGGTACATCTTTACACGTGGGTGCGAAAGTGTTATACCCATAGGTGTGAGCAGGGTTCCCCTTCGGGGGGGGGGGGGGGGGGGGTAGTCGCAGCGCCCCCCCCCTCTCTATTTAGTCAACGTATGGGGCAGACAATGCCCCCCCTCGTAGGTGAATACGGGGGGGGGGGGGGCGCCCGCCCTCCCTGCCCTCCCCCCCTTGCAGACGCCTATGGTTATACCCTTGTCGAACGGGCACTAGCAAACTCCGTTAAACTTCATAAATGTCAAGCTCTAGTCGACGGAGTTGGAGTCATGTCGCACGGTGCTTTTACGAACATTGGACAGAAACCGCAAGGCGGCCCATTAGGCACTCTTGCGCTTACGTCTGCATGTAATAGCTTAACGAAATATTTGTGGCGCACACTGAGACTCAATGAAAAGAAGAAAAAACGGGAACACAGTATAGGGCGCTAGGCCTTTATTAAACCATATCCTATGAACCTTGCATGGCTTACCGTAGAGGTGATGAGCCTAACATTGGGGTGGTGCTGGGTTGAGGGAAGAGGCAATAGTAAAGGGCCTTACGAAATACATATGCAGTATGACTTGGCGTTTTTTCTGGCTAAATTTTGCTGCGACGCGCCTTTTTTCACAGGTCGTCACGTGAGCCTTATGGTCTGACGTAACCCAGATGGCGCTTTTCGTGCACGCCCGGACCGATGTTTCGTTATCGCGTGGATTTCGGCCCTCACTTTCGATTATTCATATTTGAAACTACGTGTGCTTTTTGAGATTTCACAAAAAAATGAGTATGCCATCAATTGTCACGTCCTAAAACTTTTTTCAAGATAAATAATTGCCCTCAAGTTGATAATTGAAAGTTATTTAGGGACATTTTTTTGGTAATTGCTCATTTCAGTGAAAGTTTAAGCTGCGGCAAAATTTTTCCACCTCGGCGTAAAGTTCGTTTGCGATGGCGACAGAGGCCTGACAGTCATTGCATTTTTATAAAGTTTCTGTATTGTCTAAAAAAAACAATCAAAAAACAACCAATCAAGCCGAGCGCCAAAAACACGTATGACACAGAGGCGCTAACTTTAGCGCCTGTGTGTGACCGTGTTTTTGTCCTCGTCTGTTTGTGCGCTTAGAATTTATTGGTCACGTCATACCAACACGCCCAAGCCGTCACAACTGTATCCTTAAAAAAAACACCCTGTATTTCGTTAAGCTATAGCCCAACTCGACCAGGGTCTGAATGCAAGATTTCACGTCTAATCAAGCTGAAAATATTCTAAATAGCACGTGTAAGAACTATAAGTTATGCAAATCAAATCAAAAAATATTTTTTTGGCTTTTGTCACAGAAGCGTCTAACTGCAGGCGTGTTGGTAGCAATGTTTGCAGGCATATTGGTGCACGCTACACGTTTATTTTGGTACGCGTTTCCTCTACGCGCGTTGGTTCTCAACACACCGCAAGTTGTCATCGATTTCATTGATTCCGCAAGTGAGTTGCCACCTAGATCACATTGTCCTTCCAATATTGGATGAGCACTGGATTCACGTTCAGTCCATGAAGCACTTGCTGTGCATTGGTCCCACAACAGTTCGCATGTGCTGCCTGCACGACTGTACGAGGTGCTGCCTGCACGACGACGAAGAACCCGCGTCATTCACTACTATGACTTTTACGAATGTTGAAGTAGAATAAGCAGCCCGGTAATAATAACGGAACAAGGAGCACAGATGTAAAGGCAACGGCGCGCACCGACTCGGGGACACTTGTTCAAAATGGCAGCACGATGTTTTTTCGTGAGGCATTGTGCGGAAAGTAGGCGTACTTATATGCCTAGTCTTTTTAATATTTTTAATAGCCATAAAATTTATCTTTGTGATGATTGAGTCAGTTTTCTTTTCGTAACTGCAGACTGCTGGGGACGATAGTGCTTCATTTTGCCACTAATTGAAATCGCTGAGATCCTTTTGCGAGAACCCCAATTTAGCTTCCTTGGCGAAATGGGGAATGTGACGCGGACCACACATCCTTAGACGTAAAGATGAGGGAGTTAAGCGGAGTTCGCGGCTGACCGTGCGTCAGGGCTATTACATTAACTTCAAATGCGGAAGAATTAGGTTATAACGCTTACACCACCTTTGTTTGGCTCGGGTTCACTATCGCTGAATATAAGCGCTAGCAGCAGAGAAAAGTACAGGAGCTGCTGCATTTACGCAAATCTCTCACGCAGGTCAGTGGTGGGTCACTCAGCCTACGGGAACCATCGGGAAGTACCAGCAGGTACAGCAATGCGTGGAGAAACTCGAGAACCAGTGGGGGGTAAGCCAAAAGCTAAGCGAACTGCAACTTTTTACGGTTTCTCTTGCAACAGACACAGTAGTTGTCAGCTGGAATTTTTGGTCATAGTTGGCCAAGCTAACAAAATTTTACTGTTTACCGAATAAGTTTAGTGCGACTAAACTGTTTAATTAGCATTAATGCTGAATCGCATGAAAACTGTGATGCAAGAATAACAAGTGTTTCCTTTGACCTCGACTAACACCACCGTATGCTTATTCAGTCGACTGCCGCAAAACTTGCGGACAACGAATCCACTACTTAGAAGTATGCACTGCGTTTAGAACAATGCGAAGACATCCATGTTTGCATTTTCACCTTTGTCAATCACGTTTTTATTCGCATCACTTCTATTGCATCATGGCAGGCGTGTAGACCATGGGCTTTCGCTTCTGGTAGGACGATTTCCAAGCTTCAATTGGAAATGATCGATCAGATAATCCCAGAATTACTCAGCTGATACTGCGCTCAGTTTCGCGGTTTCGTATGGATATAGGCACGGGACCAAGAAGTCCCGTCTTCCGATTGAGCGAATACCTTACGCTACACTTGCACTGATGGGACAGGGGTGCAGGGTGGAAGTGAGCCGCAGAGCGGTGCTTCCTTCCTGGCACCAACTTTCGCCTCTCTCCGGCCTTCGGCATATACAAGACATTATTAATTCGGAATGAGTAGAAAGAAGATGCCCTTTTTTTCGCGCATTTCGGTGCAGGTGAAAACGGTAATTGTACATAGGGTAACATTGCCCATGTTTGATCTGATGTTGAGCTCCTTTTCAGAAAGTGCTCTTACTTGACAGCGTCAGGTTACGTCATTATAAGTCATTTGAAGCGTATTATCAGAGTTGGCAGTGAGTGAGACAACCAAAAATTCATAGACGTTTTCTAGGTGTCCCGCATTGCGGATTGCGGTGGGGGCTCGGGCTAATGTTCAATGAGAATGAGCGCTTGTGTTTTGAGATTCTCTAGCATGGCGAGATCTATTGTCTTACAACTCGAGTAAGCCCCTTCTGTGTTTCTCACCGAACAGCTATCAAGTTATGAGAATAAGTGCTGTTATCTAGTTCATGTGCCCTGACTTTGTCATCTTCGTCATCGTTTATCCTCTTCCCTCAAAAGCGCTCAACATGAAGCTTGAGCACATGTTTCGCGGGGAGGTGCACAACTCGGTTACCAGTGTAATCTGCTCAGATACCGAATGGCTTATCTGTCGCATATCCTGAAACAAGTTTACTACCGCTGCAAAGAAATATTACAGGTAGCCACAGGCAGATGATGGCACAAATAAATTTGCTATTTCCTGTGCCGGAAGACAATTTTTTTTCGCGCCGATTGACTTACCGAGTTCCGCTCCAATTGCTAGAAACAGAATTAAAGGCCTCGTTACGAATAGCGAAGGTGACCATAAAAAATAGATATTGCTTCACTTTTACATGAGAACTGCAATATATGCAGTTGGATTAACCAGCGTCAAATTGTACGTGAGCATTTGCAACCATACCATAAATATAAAAAATATTCCTAGCCTAGCTTACCGCACTCTTACTCAGTAGGCCATTGCTATAGGTACAGGTCAGAGTTCATAGTTATCAGCACAATATCATAAAAAGGGCAATAAACTGCGAAATTATAGGTGCTTTTTCGATCAGGAAATGTGAGATAACTGCCTAACTAAATTATGTGTTTCTTTAACAAAAAAAACGCCAGGCCTGCGCGGAAAGCGCAGCACAGTCACAGCGAAAGCTCGAAGAGCGGCATTTCTAGAGCCCGCTATAAACTCTCTTGTGGCTACTAATACAACTACACTAGCAACGTACCCACTACGCCACAAACGATAATTTTTGTGAAGTTGGAAGCACCCACCACGACATTACTCGTCATTCTGCGGAAAAGCGAGGTACCATCTGTAAATCATTATCTGCAGTTCCTTGATGCGACAGCTGATGACGATGAAGAATTATGACTGAGCCTTTTGTAATGGGTTGGAAGCTTTAAATGACCCACTAGTGTACGTAATCCGCATTGTGTGACGCCCGGTCGTTATTTCATTCTCCCACCACGCTTTATATCTTCTTGTGTTTACCGCGCAACCCATAGTTTCAGTCAGCACCAAATATACCAATGTTCCGTTCTGAACGAACCCGTATTTCTTAGGCTCTTACGCTGCGTTTGAGTTTAATCACTCTCGTTTATGTTTTCTTTCCGCAGGTGGAAAACTCTGTAGAAACATACGAGACTATCGCTGAACTCGCCGCTGCCAACCTGCTACACGACGTGAGCAACAGTTCGTGTTCTTTCACGCGATGCAATATTCGATACCGGCATTCTCAGACGCCTTTAATGAAAGTTTTACTGACGCTACATAATGAAAGGATTAGTGAAACCGCCATGTTCTACGACTGAAAACGACGACTTCGAAATACCATTGGTTCGCAACTATTCCCAAGCGGATCGTTTGCTAGTTGCTATGGGCATCTTTCCAATTAGTGCAATTCACGCGTGCTTTGACGCGCTGGCTCTAAGTAAGATCCGCAAATCTGAGACTTCACATAACATTCTTTCTGGGTCCACCATGCACGCGCGCTTACTGTCTGCAATCTTCATTTTTACGCCAGCCCTGTCATTGTATGTGTACTCGACTAATTGAGGGAAATTTCTTCAGACATTATGATGGCCGCGTCAAGCCACGGATTCTAACTTCGTATCTGAATGTTTGCTGCTATTTCTATCCTCTCCATAAAACGAGAAGCCTACGCTTAATACTAATGCATTATTAATTGGCTAACTGTTGTCAGTGTTACGGTGGTATATCTGAAAATGCATCATTCTTTTACTGGATATAGCCAAGCCAGGATATAGCCAGTATATTAGCCTTTCAGCACGAGCAAATTGGTGAGCTCAGCAAAGATTCATACACGCTCCTTCGAGAAACCATGCATGAGATCCGCCTGTGCCTGGTTTCTCGACCCTCGGGCTAAAGAATCGGCGGCCTTATTGCCAGGGTTTCCCGAATGCGCGAGCACCGAGATGAGCTCAGCACTCCGGGAGGTAGGGATGCTCTGGATCAGTATGTGGAAGGTGGTAAGGAGAATTCTGCCCCTTGTAGACATAGCGCAGGCCTTTCTGCAGAGAACAAATTGATGAATCGATGCAAAAAAAAAAAAAAAAAAACAGAAAAAGAACATGCAAGATACTTCCCTAGTGACGGAAACAGTTTAGTATATCTGAAAATTTTGACAGGTCGTTATTATAGATATGAAAACAAATTAAGAGCCACAGTGAATTCACGAATACTCAACGGTCATACAGCTATAGCTGTGTTAAAAGCGTTGCAAGCTGCTGAAAGCCGAGGTGAATCACTGGGGATCGTCGTCTGTACTTTCTAGACCTGCTGTGCCTAAGGCACCGCTGGTCTAGAAAGCTGGACCAGTGAAGCCTAAGGGGAAGAAAAGCAGGGGTAACGCTAAGTGATTACGATGGAAGGCTATTGTAGCGAGTCCGCGGAGGGAGGAAAACACTGAAGAGAGGGCCTGCAAGCTCGCGCGCAGGAACAAAAGTGTGCAGGAAACGACATCTTAGCGACCTTTTACACTGGGAACATTGGCGGCGTTGGTATGGTTATGCGGTGCGCCATGTTGTGTAGCGGCGGCACCATGTGTGCTTCCGTAGGTCTCGTACCGAAACGTGGCGGAGAGTATCTATTTTTTATGCGTCGTTGTTAGCTCCGCAGGGCTCTCCCGGTGGTTACTGTACCCGGCAAGGTTTACAAAACCTGTTTATAGCCACGGGGTCTGAACAGTGCATGGAACGGCCTAGCAGGCAACCGGGGACGTAGGCAGGACGGGGGGGGGGGGTTTCAACCTTTCCCCAATTTTGGGGGATTTTGCATATGTATATACACACGCACACTACAAACGCACGCACGAACGTACATAACGTATGGTTGAAACCCCTACCCCCCACCCCACCCCCCAACTAAAAAAAAAGAGCAACAATTTCTGGCTATGCTACTGCGTGCAGCGGATGAAGGATATCAAGTACCGAAAGATATGAAGTACCTGTAAGCCAAAAATGCAGAACGCAAACCTGACATCAGCGAATTCACACAGAGAACCGAAGAAGCATGGCAGCTGGCACGAAACTGCATTCAAAATTCAACAGCAACAGCGCATCGACGCGAACGAATACAACCCGCGGAGAAAAGAAGGTGACACCAGGTGACAGAGTACGGATATGGACTCCCGTACGGACGTCTGACCTCTCCCAAAATCTTCTGCGTCGTAATTTCGGTCCCCAATCCCCCGTGAGTGTATCGGTTGAGGTGTCCTCACTTGAGAGACAGTTTATCGTGCACTCCACACCCAATTTCTATTTTTATTTCTTTCTTCCTTTTAAGAATCACCCCCCCCCCCTTACCAAGTACTTCAACGAATCAGCACCTTGAACTACGAGGTGGCGCCAGAAGGACAAGTGCGCTCATCCCGATGCCGACGTCGCACAGAAAGTGTGCATGTGGTCAGAATGAAGCCATATTAGGACAGGCGATGAGGATTCTGCTAAACAGTTCTACTCATTCTCCAATATAACATTGAACAATGCAGATCGTGGACAACACCTGGTCAATAACCTTGCCACTGCATGTATCGGGACGATGCGTTCTTGGAGGGATAATTATACAAGACAGACATCGTCTTTAACCTACGCACGCAGGTCCGTGCGCCCTCTGGGAGAAAAACGGCAGGCTAATCAAACAAGGAAAGGCCGTGACGACACGCGCCTTCACCGCACGCGATTCTGCAAAGGGAAGAAGTGAAGCGCCGCTCGAGGACATTCTGGCATTCTTGATCCCCTACGAGCATCTCCCACTTACTTTTCGGGCACAAGGAGGAAGCCCACGCATAATGAATAATTATTCGCAACCTACCTGAATTGTGCGTTACAACAAATATATATATATATATATATATATATATATATATATATATATATATATATATATATATATAACCCGGAAGGCGCGAACTCGGCACTGTGGGGGAATATAAAACAAGAACTGTGCGCCGAAGTCGCAAACCTACTATTCAGTTGTAAGTCATCTTTGCCATCGAATGCAACAAGTTCATTTAGTGGTGTATTGTAGCGCCGGTGTGTCTATTTGTTATCTGATATCATTATGTCGATAACAAATAACTGTATTGTTTTCTATAGGACTTTATATAGTTTGTTGCGCAATACTAGTGAAAGTTGTAATGGCTTATTGACGTAATGCTTCTACTCACTGCGAAAGCTAGCGGCTCTGCGGCATGCGGTAGTGTTAGAAGCTAAAGCAAAAACGTTGGTGCCGAAGCTACACGACCACTTTTGCTCAAGTGCCGGCCTCTGCCCTCACGAATTCTTTTGTTATATGTATTGCTCTATGTTCATGTCTATGCTCATGATAATGCAGCGGTGGCATACAGGTAGGGCATCAGCCTCACGTGCAAAAGGTCCATGGCTCGAATCTTCGTTCCGCGTAATTCCACACCTGATCGAAAAAATGCGCGTGTTGCTGGAATTCCACAAAGAGGCCTGGAGTGCGGCCTCCTACCAGTGACCACAGCCAGAGAGTTTCATAATAGCACACTAGAGGTTAATCTGGTAGTGTCTATGGGAGCTGCCACGCATGACGCTTCGGCAGCATGGGAAGGATGGGTAGTGTATGGATTACGTAAGCTTCGTTCTTTCGGCTCCATTTGGCTCCGTGGACTGCAGCCGCTTTGTCACAGGATGAAGTTCAGTAAAAGCTGAGCTGTGCCACTGCGATATCTTGACCCTTTTAGGCTCACCCATTTAAATAAGCTCACGAGGGCCTTTATTTTATCCGAAACAAAAGCCGAAACACAACAATAAACAGAGCTACAAGTGCGGTCGAAGCCGCAAGCACGAATATTAGGCAAATCAGTGTACTACCCATGATTACTACGGTTGCTGAAGGATCCCAGCGACACACTTCCCACTAGAAAATGTTGTAGGAAACCCTCTGACAACAGCAGGTAATGCAATCCCTCAACAGCCGCCGCGGTGGTCTAATGGTTACGGTACTCGACTGCTGACCCAAAGGGCGCGGGATCCAATCCCGGACGCGGCGGCCGCATTTTTGATGGAGGCGGAAATGCTAGAGACCCGTGTACTTAGATTTAGGCGCACGTTAAAGAGCATCAAATGGTCGAATTTTCTGGAGCCCTCCACTACGGCGTCCCTCATAATTATACCCTGGTCTCGGGACGTCAAACGGCAACATTTATTATGATGATTATTCCCTCTCCATACAAGGATTAGCCACCCTAGTGCAGTACTTCGTCTCTACCTCTCGTATGAATTTTCATGTTGTGCTAAGGTGCATGTACCCTTCGGAAAATGCATGGAAATTACCTCATTAGATGACAAGACCAACGCGACACAATTTACTTGTGATTGGCGAGTAGAATATTGCAAATTGCAACTATGGTAGCGCACTACGCATTTGGGCAGCAAGTAGAATGGATGCACTGCAGTATGACTTGTAAGGATGTTGTCGGTACATTGCGCAGATCTTTGTGGAGCAAGTGAACTTCAAGAAGGAAAAATTCGAGGATATTAGATTGCCTTTCCTAAAGTCGGTGCCTTCCACGACGCAATTCTATGTGGCTATGGCTTCGGTAAGTACAAGCCAAAAAGGCTAGTAAAGTTTCCGTACTTCACCGGAACAGCAACAATGCACCAATAACACCATCTTGACTATTGTGACAACACGGCATAAAAGCAACGCATGGCTCACAGCAAGAGCACTTTAATGATATCGCCTACATGCCACGCATTTTGCCGCAGAGGCATTCGGACTAACTTGCCTTGTCTGCCATATACATGAGATGTCTGTGCACATGACATGTATGTGCACCTTTATGTGCACATCATGGGCACTTTAGAAGTTGTTGAATGAACAGATTGTTACATGCTGTGCAATAGGACAAGCGTTTGACAGTCTTATTTGTGCTTAATCTCTGGTTCTCTTCGATGAAGCCTAAGGATCTATTGTTAAGGGCGCGAGCGTGACTGGAAAAAGGCAGACAGAAGCAAGTGGTGCTTCCCTGAGAAGAGTAGCACACAATGCGATAACATTTCAGCGATGGTGAAAGATGGGAGGGGGTGTCTTGGCTGCTGCTGTGCGACCGTGAGGCTGCCACAGATTTCAACCACCATACACACTAAACATTTTTACACCCTTAAGGGTGTAAATCAGTTTGTCGCCAGACGGACACCCTTAGGGTGTTATTGACTACACCCTTCAATTAGGGTGTTAATTTAACACCCTAAAGAAAGGGTGTTCAGCAAAAATTTTATGGGGTGTTAGGGTGTTAGCTTGTATTAACACCCTTTTGTGTGGGTGTTGGAAGGGTGTACACCATTCATTTCGCGTCATGTGTAATGGCCGAAACAGAAGCTTTAGATGGTCACAAAGGGCGTCGTGCATGTGTTCCTGCAGATGTCATTAATTCGGGGTGTACTACCGAAATTCCACAAACGCGTCTTCATATTGGTTTGGCAAAGGTCGTGTTCGCATAAGGAGGGCTTGGTTGGAAAGACACCCCGAATTAGTGAAATCTGCAGTGATCCATGCGTAAGCCTCGTGTGTTCATCTGAAGCTTCAAATTCGGTCATCACCCACTTGTGCTGCATAGTAAGGATCATGAAATGAAATCAGAAGTAGTGCACACATATAAATATGTATATACAACATCATGTACGAGCATATGTACATACAAAGCAATGCTTCATATGGCTTCCACATCCAGTCAAACTGGTCTGCAAAACATAACACTTGATTTTCAAAAAAATCTAAAATATTTATTGTATGCTGTGATACAGGAAGGTATGAAAATTGGGAAAGAACAGGTATGGGTAATGATCACACTTTTTTTACGTAGAAGAAAATTTGCGTGTTATGTTCACTTTGACAACAAACATAAGCTGATCGAACCTGCCAATGAGGGTGCCTGAAACTTGAAAATGATTTGTTAAATTAAAATAATGAATTCCTTATTAAGATATCTTGAATAGTCAAAAAATCTAAAACGTTCTTACTGTGCTCGAAAACTAACAACAGACCTTTTATTATATCAACACTAAAAATATAATTCAAGCAAACAGATCCCGAAATTCGCCCGTTGTACTAAAAATTGCAAAACTGAAACGGGCGCTTTCATACAGCAAGTCGTTTCATTGTCCTTAACAGAAAATGTTCATGTTTGACCTCGAGGTAGGGGAAATCCGCAAAACCACAAGTAGATGCACTTGGAACCACTGGAACACCACTGTCTAGATGATGCAGCATATGGCACCTCTGAAATACCACTGTCAGTAGATGGAGCACAAGGGATTGCAAGAATGTCACCCTGCATTGAAAAATAATATGCATTGTGAGTGTGTACTGCATATGCACCTCGTACTACAGCGCAAACACAATCGTAAACACGTTCCCGCTATTTATTGTGTCATTGTGTGTTCGAGCACTAATACAACGTGAATACACACCTACTTCCCCAGACCCTTTTGCTACAGTATATTGTTCATTATTGTCCTGTACACTGCAGAAAATTTAGTGCCAGTGTAATGGCATGCATGATTAGTTGCGCAGGGAACAAACGGCAAAGGGAACAAAGCTGATGCTATGTGCGCTACTGGTCTCCCTGTGCATTAAAAAAAGAAGGCGCACACAGTGATGAACCTTTTCTACAGCTGCTTCTGTTCTACAAGATGGAAAAAATTGTTAATAAATGTGCACCTACTAGCTCTGTGATCAACCTGGGCGAAATATTGTGCTGTAATAACTGTCATATACGCAACAAATGAAACCAACAGACAATATTAAGCTCTGTCTAACAAAGAAACTAGCCCTCGAACAACTACTTTCCTTTAATAACAATCATAGTTGTGTACTTGATCGGTAGTACATAGGTGTGAGCATGTATTCAGAATTTCGAATACGAATCGAGTACTTCGATAATATAGATGGCTTGCACTGACGTCAATGAGACAGTCAGGTTGGAGCACCAACATAACGGGACTTGAACTCGGTGACGTCACGTTTGTGTTATCAGTACCTCGCATGCTGGTTCCTTCGTTATTCAAACACAGATGCCCAATGACGTTCCAGCGACGTCGTTATCACACTGAAGCAGGTTAATCGCCGCGTGATTATACTGCTTTGACGTCATCAAATCCACCATGTTGGAGCCATGTTGCGAGACCTTAACGTCACGTGCAAGCCATGTATAATAATTAGCATATTGGGCTAAAAAGTGTGAAATCACGCTTTTTGGAACATTCGGACAAATTCGAACAAATGAACACTTGAGTGCTACGCATTCATGTCTTTCAAGTAAGATATCACCAGTGATGCTACCGAGGACTTCTGATTTGGAGCAATTTTTGGAGCAGCAAAATTTCCGTTTTGGAGCACTTTGGAGCAGCAAAATTTTCATGTTGGAGCACTTTGGAGCAGACATTTTGCATCTGGGAGCACTCTGGAGCAGCGAATTTTACATCATGGAGTGCACTACAGAAGCATATTGCAATAACATTCAAGCACCGGAATATTACTATGGGGCTCTTATGAAGGCTAGAAATATTTCGATTCATTGCAAATCTCATGGAAAAAATCATATCCGGAGAACTCCATACTTCACTCGCGAATGAAAAAACAAGGGCTCATGCAGTTGAGTGTTCTGAATTAACCTCTTCGGCGATTATTTTCGACACTAGCAAATAAACAGAATACCAGATCAATAAAATTGCACTTTATGAAATAACACTCTAAATACATCTATGTGGTTATCAGCAGACATTGTAGACAGACGCCGTGATGTACAGCAGTGCCTCAATGCCAAAGAGCCAAACTGTCCCTAATGAATTCCCCTAAGAAAACTCCTAGGCGAAAGCCAGGTTCTCTTTCTTCTCGATCGACGGGTTGATCCTCCCCCTCCTTCTCTGCAAGCTTTCTGCACCTCACCTGGTTTTGCGCTAGCTCCATGATCGGCGCACCGATTACGGAAGCAGTGTAAAGCGACGATGACGTGATGGCGTCATCACCTGACATCACGATATATGACGCCATGATGACGTCACAAGTTTTGACGATCTATGACATGATGATGACGCCATCACATGATTATTTTTGCATCAATCGATTGTCGCCGCCGACGGTCAATTTTCGTGTTTGATAAAGCATATTGCGTATTGAACGTTAACAACCTGGCCTTACATACCAAACTGTCCTCCACCATACAATTTGATGGTATCGCGCACTCATTGCTTCGCCCTTAAGCGAAACTGAGTTTTTTTACCCGTCAGCTATTGACCCCCGAAAGCGAGGGGCGGACGTGTAACATGGGGTAGCCGCTTCACTGTGGGCCGTCAGCGACGGGCCCGCTACTGACAGCTGCGTATTTGCGGCTGCTCCGATCAGGATATATGCTTTTATTAATGAGATGACATTTTCACAAAGCAAGCAAAAAATTCGAATTGGAACCCTAGCACGTGAACTCAAAAGGGCAGGGCCTTTTAGGGGGTATTTACCGCAGAGTGATTAAACTCGGACGTGCTGGTATAAGCAATTACGAAAAAGCAATTACGAAAAGATCCATGGATAAAGTATATCTGAGGAAAAGTGTGAACGCGTTTCCACCGTTCGCGTGCCCTTCCATAAACGCGAAGCAAGGAAAATTCGATATTGTTCCATGTATATACTGCTAGCGATCCCAGATTTCATTCCGCGATGTCCGGAAACAGAAGTGACAGACATTTTAGCAGCATACATGTAGTTATTACTGAACATTGATTTCCTTACGTGCCGTGCGACGCTTGAAACGAGCTATCAGCAGCGTTTCTAGAACAGACGACGTCCGCCGATGAATCACCGTCGCACTTTTTCGCTACCGAGAGGCCTAGACGTCACGAGCCTCTGCGGAGAGCGCGTTTTGCTGTCGAGCCGACTTGCAGAACAGAAGCTGCGTCGGCACCGTGCATGGCATCGTGGCTTATTCGGGACGCACGCGCGAGCGCTGTTTATTCAGCGGAATAATTCTTGGTCCATGGTTGCGACTTTGGCAGCCCCGAGATCAAGCTGCACATGTTCTGACGCGCCGGCCGTGCGATTGCCGGTGATAGACGCCCCCCAAACCCGAGGCTTTGGCGCAGTTTGGCGCAATTTTCGTCGATATTATTAGGCTGGCGCAGTAAATACAATTTGGCGCACTTTGGCGCAGGAGTGGAATCACTGTATCACTAACACGTAATCGTTCTAAGCCTGCTAAGGTTAAAACGTAATTGCGACGAATCGCCCCTGTCGTAGTGGCTGGCCATATGCCTACCGGTTGGCGCATGCCGCTATCACGATTTCTCGCGGAAAGATTAACCGCGTCCCTCAACTCGTGATATGGCCGACGCCACGCAAAAGGTATTTCGTCCTTTGGGAAAGCGAAAGGCCTATCAATAAGTCTGACTTCAGCGCGAATGCATGCGGCAACGCCGTTACAGATAAACACCGGAAAGCACGAAAAACGCGGTTACGGCCACCTATGAACTTGCCAGTACGGCACAGCCCTATAACCATAAGAAAGTGAAGCCATCTGCCACAGCGCTGTTGTATGCGTGCTGCGCAGCGTAAATAGATGACGAGCCAAACGCGCCTGGCCGACATTGGCTGTCGTTCCTTGTGATGAACCGCGAAGTGCGCGTCCGTCGCGGAAACTAAAACAGCTAGCCTTCGCAAGGCCTTTCGCTTTCCCAAAGGACGAAAGACCTTTTGCGTGGCGTCGGCCATATCACGAGTTGAGGGACGCGGTTAACTTTTCCGCGACAAATCGTGATCGGTAGGCATATGGCCACCGGTAGGCATATGGCCAGCCACTACGACAGGGGCGATTCGTCGCAATTCCGTTTTAACCTTAGCAGGCTTAGAACGATTACGTGTTAGTGATACCTTACTTAAACGCGGCACCTGCGCTCTGATAGGAGAGGAGCGGGTACGAAGAATATTCTACAACAGGGGGTCGGCCAACTGAAGCCCGCGGGGCAGCATTATGTGGCCCCCCACACAACGTCAGGCCCTCTCCCCCCCCTCCTCTTTTCACTACCTATATCTGAAGGCCGACATGGCAGTTATGACCTCAAATGGGGTTTAGATAAGAAGAAAAATTGCTTGCGGTTGGCATTACAACGATTGTTTGTAAATTGCAGCCTCAGGAAATGCGTGCTAAACACAAACGTGATTTCTATTCCAGTTTTGCACGTTATTGTTCGTTCCACGAATTCGTTTGCTTTGACTGCAAACCGTCCATAACGCTGAGTACATGGGCCGTCAAAATAAGTTACGCCGCGCGCGATAGAGGCCGAAAGGGGAGGATCAACCGGTTGGAAAACGTGAAACTGCACGTGTCAAAGATGTGTGTGTGTGTGGGGGTGGGGGGGGGGGGGGGAAGCGACACCCGAAACAGCACAATGCAGAGAAAACACGAACAAGCAGCGGCAGCGAGTGTTTCGCTTACTTCAGTTTTCTCGTATTTTTCTTGTTTTGTGTGCAGCTTAACGCGGGCGTACTGAGTCCCCAAGTAGCCAAACTGTCGACCCTGTTGCATTATATAACCTAGGTAGGTGTCCCGCCGCATTGTACGAGCTCAGGCAGACATTCACTTACATCCGAGTATTACACACGCGCTTTGAGGTATAGTGACAAAATGGCTGTGCGCAGCGGTCCACAGCCTAATGTAACATGAAGCGCGCAACAGCCGCTGCCCGACAACGCGGACGGCGCACTTTCGACGCTGAAACGATTCGCTTCACGAAGGCAGAGAACAAGGCGCGGATTCGAAGCGCGGCCGGCGCGCCAGCAAACAACGAAAGGACGAAAGAGTTCAGAACAACGGGTGCTGCGCCTGCGCGAAATTCGTCAAAGGCGGCAGCGGCCGCCAAGCTTCCCTGTTCCATTCAGCAGTGAACCGCTCTGTACATACAATGACATCTCAAACAAGACACAAACGCTAAGCACAACAGCATAAAAGAGAAAGCAGGTACTCGCCTGGAACATTGGTGATGATAAGATCCCATACTGCCAACAATGGCGTCACAATGGCACGGCTGAATCTAGACGTATCCATTTTCGACAGCGTACAGCCACTTTCCCTACTTTCCCTGAGAAGACGCATGGCTAACGCACAACGTAGGGGCGACATCTTAGATCACACCACGCGCATATCAATCACAGCTGCACAACATATAAGTTAACACATCGCTGTACGCGAACAAAAACCTAACTATACCGCACGACGACGCACAACCACAGCCAAGCGAGAACGAAGCACGGCGCGGCCAGCGCGGCTTCCTCTGGCTTCCGGCCAAGAGCACCCCACGTGATTCTGCGCGCTATCACGTGACTGCCGACTGTTTTCATCGCCAGGAGCGCTAGGAGCCTTGGCTTCCTAATGGCTTCCGAGATGGAAGGTGCGCTATCTCGGAGGCGATGGCGTAGTTTGTAAGAATGGCAGACTGGGCGCGTCGGTTTAGCATATTTGAAGTGTAAGGCGCGGTAACGACGACGGACAGTACGCACACGCTTGTGACAGCGCGTGATGGGCATAAAAACTGTGCTGTTTTCGAAGTAAACATTGTTGAAAGTGGCGCTCTGTGTGTGTACCTTACCATGGTACCTTACACTTCAAATACGATGTCATAGCGTGCGTAGTTCTCGCTCCCTCCCGCAGTTGCCGTAGTCTTCGTCTTTTCTCACCCTTGAGCAGTGGGATGGGAGTTGGCAGTGCGTGCGCCGTGCCGTGCATCCAGCCATCATCGGGTTTACAGCATATGACTTGCACTTATTATCATGCCGTAAGTTTTACGAGCATGCGCGGTCATGCATGCGCTGCGCTAAATCGGCGCAGCATGTGAGGCGACATGTATACATGCATGGAGTTCGTGTGTCCTAGGAACTCTCTCATGCAAAGGTGAGCGCAGGGAGGGGGAAGGGGGGCGGCCGCTTTCTCAAGTAATCTGTAAGGGGGCGCCAATTCTGCCCCATACATTTACTCTGTTGAACCTATCGAGTCATCTTTAATGCGCAGGGTTATGGCTGCGCATGCTCTTCGACAATAATGTCAACCGAGGACCTTCGATGGTGAATACGAAGCGCAATTTACCTCCAACCTTTTTACCCCCGGTGGCCGTCGGGAGAAGCACGCCATCGCTTCATTTTCATTTTTGCGTCCATGGTTCATCCATGGTTGAGCTTGTTTTGTTCCTTTCCGACTCGACAAAGTGCAAAGGGGGGGGGGGTGCTGCAGTGAGTCTTGCCCCTCCCCCCTGATGGAGAAATCTGAGCACGCCTATGTTCTCATTTTCCTCGTTCGGTAGCGAGGTGCTAACATTATTGTTACTCATGTGTGTCCCCTTAAGGTGACATTAATTTCCTTCCGAGTCTTTGCTTACCTTTTCCAAGTGCTTCTGTGCGGAAATCATTAACGTGGAGAAATTGTGCAGCAAGTTTTTGGCTTGGTATACGGAACCGATAATGATTTCCCTGCAGGTTTCCCTTGCATGGATGGGTGGTACGAATTCGGGTGTTGAAGTGTTAGCTTCCGTAATGTTTACATAAGCTGCCTAATTAGTACCACAAGGCAAGTGTCATTGTATCCCATCTTGTTTAATGAACCTCAGTGAGGCCTCGGCTTACTCTAATGTTTGTGGACGAAAAATTCATACCACAGATACATTTTCCACTGCACGCACGTAAACAAGTGGGTCGTGAAACTTTATGCATCAGTGTGTAATGTATGCATAATTACGTATGTCAGAATTGCGTGCTCTATGTTGTATACATTCCACATGTACAATTGTACTATATTAGCCTATATCTTGGCCTGTTCAAAGTAATTCTTTTTTGTCTGTCTTATTGGCTAAGTGAACAATTAAAAGTGTTCATACCAAAACTTGTTAAGTGTTCATGCAGGCGGGAAGTCCTCTGTCTCACTTACAGCTTTATACCCAGAAAGTTTTTGTAATGAATTCAACTGTTGTTCTAAATTGCTTCTACATTTGTATACGTGCCCTCGTATAAATGTTCATGCCGTTGATATGTATAGTGGAAAATATGAAACGGTAGGGCACACCTCGAGCCTGTGCAAAAAAAAGTGTTTTCTGATTTTCTTGTACATTTTCGCGAGTCTTGTATTATTTTGTGAAGCAATGATACTTCGTCATTTGTCTATGGTATGGTATGGTAAACTTGATTGAGGTCCTGCAGGGCGTGTCTCAACAGGCAGCGGACCGCTCCCACGTAGGGACCGTATGTGAAAATAAAATATCACGAGAATTAACATTGTGCCAATGGCTCCACCATTTATTGTTTCCGTAATGTCACTGACATCGTAACGTTATAAAAGGCAGTACAACAACAGACGCATTGCGCAATGCACGCGATTTTAATATGCGTGCATGGATGCAGCTTACTGTTTCAATGTGCACCCTTCACTTCTTCCTTTAACACCCTTATGAAAGACAATAACACCCTTTTTCCGCGCACACCCTTCTCTTAGGGTGTATATAAAGAAAAAAGGGTGTTGTGCAATGGAAAAAAGGGTGTTAATGTCATTAACACCCTTCTTACACCCTTAAGGGTGTAAAAATGTTTAGTGTGTAGGTAACGGATTAATTTGCCAGATTTATTCCACAAGTGGCTCATATTGTTAAAACATATCGGCAGCTATATACAACAAGAATTATTCTTAACTGGTGGAATCGTGTTTCTTTTTAAATCTAAAGTGCCGCTTGGTATAGGTTACGTAATGGCTCGTGCTAGACGTACACCTGCGGCTAAAAACGTGCGCCTCATAGTATCAACGGATCAACGAGCCAAGCTTATGGGTGTAGTACTCGAGGCATACGAACAACTTCACAAAAAAGTTCCTTTTTCATAACATGTCCGCGCATCGGGAGCAGGGAAACTTGAGCAATTTGTTATCAGCGATCTTGCTGGCTATTTTTGTAGCGATAAAATACAGGTGAGGCTATTGCTAAGGCTTGAAGTCGCGATACTTTACCGGTCGTGCATTCGTTGTGATTCTCAATTATGTTTCTCTTTTCTTGCATGCGTGACCTTTCTGCAGGAACTCTGCGCTCGCACCAACGTCACAACTGCCTCGACTATGAACTCGGACTATGGAGTGAAGACGTCCGAACAGAGGCAAGGCAATCCCTGAGTGCTATTCTAGCTCCCGGGGAGTACTAGAGTGGTTATCGATTTAAAATGTAATAGTAGCGCATATAATGGTATGGATAATTCGAAATACAAGCCAAGCAGTCATGACAAGGCACGCAGTGACGCACAGCAGTTATACGAAGCAGGAACAATTTCACTGAGAGGTCCCTGCGTGGGAAAGTTGTTCAATTATTTAATACGCGTAAGTGGCTAAATTGTCATCATCTGACACAAGATAAGGGTAAATTGGAGGTCATTCAGAGAGGCCTTTGTCCTGCAATGGACGTGCTGATAGTGATGACAATGATGATGAATCCTTATATTTGCTTCGTAGATCTTATGGAACTGTTTCTACGCTAGTTCAAAAATTTCATTTTCCTTATAGCATTTACAATATGACATGATCAGAGAAGGTTTAAGATTAGGTTTTTAGAAAGCTTTCAGAACTTTGGGCTCTACACTGGATCATTTGCGAAAATTACTCTGCGAGTATGGTATTTCTTAAAGGTAATCTTTATAAGAAACAAAACACAGACGAGAATACATGAATTTCGAAATCGTTGTTGGTAACTGGAAAGTATGTCTTTCTGGCAGCTTAGGGGGTGTCCGTGATATAACTAGCTGTCGAACGTTAGCCTAACGACGTAAACATTTTGTCGATGCTCTGCAGAATGCTAAACACATATCGGTGCTTCCAAAACATTGTTAAAAAAGAATGAATTTATACCATACCGATTTCTACCGACAAGTGGAAACGCAATGTGCGAGAGAGCTTGCATAAATAGAGTTAACGGAGCTCTCAAACAGTCTGGCCGAAGTGTTTGCTTTGGCGCTTTGTGAACCGTGGCGGGTGTTGAAGGTCGTTGACGTTAGCTGTGGAAGTAGTAGGCTTCTGTTATCTGAAAGAGAAGGAACTGGTAAACAAATGACCACACGTATACACTCACAAACACACACACACACACACACACACATATATATATATATATATGTATGTATATATATATATATATATATATATATATATATATATATATATATAAATATATATATATATATTGACGAAGGCTGGCCCACCAGCCGAAACGTTTGTGATTATGAAAGGTGTTTCCCACGTATGTCATGTTTCCTCGCATCCGTTTTACTACGGGGTCAGTGTTATTCGTTCATACATATATATATATATATATATATATATATATATATATATATATATATATATATATATATATATATATATATATATATATATATATATATATGTATATATATATATATATATATATATATATATATATATTTTTTTTTTTTTTCGCAAAATTGCAGTGGCTTAGCTCGGCTATGCCAGGATATACGTAGCGTTAGCAAAGGTTCAGCTGATTATTCTTAGCTTTCCAGATTGTCTAGGATTAGCTTGATTGTCATGCTTTCTGCTGCTCCAATGACACACACACGGTATACGTATTTTGTGGCACATGCATATTTATTTTTGCTCTACGTCAGGTTGCTTCTCTATTGCCAGAAAGACGGCTCGGTGGTCAGTGAAGTAACACGCTGCCGTCTCTATGGCCGCTAATTACCAAACAACTACTTCGGAATCCGATGAGATAAGCTTCTCGGCTCTTCTGCGCCGTCGAGCAGCATTAGCGCTCTCCATCTCCAGGGTGTTACCCACCTGCAAACGCCAGTCAGAGGCGCTATCAAGCGGCCCCAGCGCAGTGTCAGACGGCGACTGCACAGCGAAGGCGAATAGCTAGCGCGCGCGCTGGCGCCACTGTGTCTCCGACGTCACTCCTCGAATGCGGCGCAGACCAGCAGCGGCGAGCCGCGCGCGGCGGTGTCGGAGAGCGCGTGAGATGCCAGCTCCGGTGACCCAGCTGTGTGACGTCACTGATCCTCGCGCATGCGCAGCACGGCTCATGACGTTCCACGCGAAATCGGCTCCGGCTAGGCAAGTGTAGCTAACGCTACAAATGTTCTGAAGGTCCGGTCCACATGTAGTCGCAGAAATGAAGGAGCACACTCACGAAAATTGCATATTTTTACTCATTTACGTTTCGGCTGTGGCACGGCCTTCGTCAGAAATGCAATTTTCGTAAGTGTACTCCTCCTTCATGTCTTCAAGTATATATATATATATATATATATATATATATATATATATATATATATATATATATATATATATATATATATAGTCGTGCGTGTGTCTGTTATGTTGTTAAGCCTTTAATGTAACACGCAAAGTATGACAAGGCGCGACTCACAAAGGTCAGTCCACCTATCTAAACACCGGTTGGCCTGTTTCGTGCACCATAACACTGGTTATCAATCTCCTGCAGGTCTTTATTAGTGTTTCGCACTTTGCGTTGGAACAACTTGTGCCCCAGCTAAACGCGTCCTGGTTGCACCTTTCTTGTCACGCATGCAGGCTTGCCATGATAGCGAGGCACATGCCGCAGTTCTCAGAGCACTTCGGCTGCACTCACAAGCACCGAATGCACGTGGTACGAAACTACCAGGAATGCCTCTTCTGGAAACGAAAGTAACCTCTTCCAGACTATCAGCAGTGTACCGGCTGTCAGTGCTATCCCCAACTCGCAGACAGAGACTAAAGCCACGTCGCTTCGACTGTCGTGCACTGACATGTGTGCCTGCAGTGCACCGCCATTGATGGGCAAATGGGTGCACCATTGTATTCTTGTAATGTGCTTTGTGAAGTCACCTTAGTGGACACTTTTATAGCGAATAATTTTGCATTGTAAATATATACAATTTAATTATCTTTTATGCCAGTCTCCTGACAGATGTCTGCGAATTACGGTGTTTCTGAGAAAAAAATATATATGTATAAACACTGTAGTCCATGGTATGTCCGCGAGTTTGGTGTCAGAACAAATAGCACTGTGTACCGTGACAGGCTTCCCTTATGTCGCCGGCTGACTGGAGGCGGCGAAGCGCAGAAATGACAAATGTTTGTCAAATGACAATGATCATAGTGTTCAACGAAGCGATGAAAACACCGCAAATGCGTATTCTCTGCGAACAGTTGCTGTCAAATCGAG
Organism: Rhipicephalus sanguineus; assembly: GCF_013339695.2. Taxonomy (NCBI): domain Eukaryota; kingdom Metazoa; phylum Arthropoda; class Arachnida; order Ixodida; family Ixodidae; genus Rhipicephalus; species Rhipicephalus sanguineus. The sequence continues at coordinate 63,711,074 of NC_051178.1, read as the reverse complement.
TTCCTACATATTCTGGAAACGCTACGTAGTTTTATTACGCGAAGCGCAGCGAAATGAAAGCTGTACCTAGACCACGTGATGGCGCAATTCATTTTTGTCCGCTTTTACACGAGGCTCTCGCAAGCATTACCGATCTTTCCAATTACAATCAAGTTTTCATCTGTTTCTGTCGAGCATTCTATGTTGTTATTCAATTTCGTTTTCTTCCTTCATACACATATCTATTTCTATAAGATTCCGTTACCTACGCATGTAAGAATTCAAAGTTTAACATGATATTTCCATCTTTATTTCCACCAATATTCTAAACACCTTCGGCTTTTATCAACCGACGACCCATCCTCTTTGGACCCCGGAGGCCCGAAACGACGGTCTTTAGGCCGTTCTGAAAACTCAGCCATTCCGTTACAATTGCTTCGCCATACACCTGCATCATCCTGCTCTGAATAGCTGCTTCAATACAATTTGGCCCTTAAGCAATCAAGCAGGACTTCAAGTAGCAACATCTTAAATCTTATCTTCTTATAAGCATATATAATCTTGTCTTGCATTAGTAAATGATTCTGAGGTCTTCCTTCAATGTTTCGTATCAAATTTGGCATCGTTATTTTCCTTGTGAAAGACAAAACAAAGCAAAAAGACGGAAGACAAGGAAAGACGCAAGATCCAATCGTCTCGACACGTGTCATTGTCATTGCAAGATTTCTTCTGTATAATCAGCTTTTCGGTCCGATGCGTGCATAGAAATCGTTGCGTTCGGAGGAATAAAATATAATGTAGTTGTGAGTCAGCGCTGTATCAGCGCGTCCTTCCTTGTGTTCCGTCCTTGCGTGCTGTTTTGTCTTTCCCGACTTTGAAGCAGGTGCAATAATATTTTAGGTGATGACACTGCAGCTGGCGCCGCGTCCAGATTGTGTTCGCCGCCTGAGCTGTTTCCCTTTGCCGGCGACAGGTGGGGCGAACAGACATCACTGAGGAAGGGCTTCGATCGGCGCTGCGTAAGTTATTGCTGCGGAACCTCGCTCGTTTACCGCGCACGATATACCTATATGTAGGTGGATATCAATAGATCAATACGCTGGGCTTCTGCGCGAACGAAACTGATTATCTAATTGTATGTGCAGCTCATTTCTCATCGGCGTTTTTCTTATAAAAGTGCTCCGACCGCGACCAAACGTTGGTCTATATAGCGGTCACATTTTCTAGTTGCTTAGCAAATTGCAGCACAAAAACATCTATCAAAACAACGTGAATCAATGCAGCTTGAAGCTTACACTCGTTCTTAATCACAGACTTCAATCGACACGTCACCCCTGGCAATCTTACGCTTAGCGTTTCGCAAATGACTCCATTTTGGCCTCAGGCTATGTCAGCTCTACTTTGCGCCATTGCGACAAGCCGTGCGGACTTCAGCAGAAACGAGTGTGTATATCATGGTGTATATGAATCATACGGGGGAGCGAGTGATCCGAGAATCTTCCGCCATTGGACGAGGAGTCTTTGGTTTGCCTTATCATATTATTAAATCGTTTTGTGTCGGAGGTGCGCCTGCCTGGTTGCACAGTGTCGCCGGACGGTGACGAAGAGACGCAAGAGGTATCCTAAGGCGAGAAGAGCCTGCCTGTTAATATGAAGTCCCACTTACTAAGATAATCACATGAATATACCGAGCGTAAAAAAACGTGGCTTGGTCACACAGGTCGTATTCACAATGTTTTTTGTTCACTGGCTTTTCTAGAACATTTAATATTTCTTGCTCCTAATAAGCATAGATGACGCCGCTGGAAATCATGGCACCTTATAAAAGAAGAAATTACCTTTTCGGCTTGATAACTGAGTGCGTCGGTAGTGCATGGGCCTGCAACATATCACGCAGAATTCAAGGGAAACGTCCTGCTAGACATCCGAAAGAAACATGTGCTCTCTTCGGATGCTGTACCTACCATTTTTCCGGAACCGTCCGCAATACCTGACCGTGCAGTAAAAAGTGGAAACCTCTGCAAAAGCGGCAGGCTCTACTTCCGACGAGGAGCGCCAAGCGAGGAGAGCCAGAAGAGTCCAAAGCTTCTCAAGTAGCTCATCTCACCGTTGCAAGTAGGCTGAATTTATTGCGCGTAGACAGAGCGAGTCCAGGACATCATCATCATCATCGTCATCATCAGCCTGTCTACGCCCACTGCAGGGCAAAGGCCTCTCCCATGTTCCGCCAATCAACCCGGTCCTGTGCTTTCTGCTGCCACGTAATACCTGCAAACTTCTTAATCTCATCTACCCACCTAATTTTCTGTCTCCCCCTCACACGTTTGCCATCTCTTGGAATCCAGTCAGTTACCCTTAATGACCACCGGATATCCTGCCGACGTGCTACGTGCCCGGCCCATATCCATTTCTTCTTCTTGATTTCAACTATGATGTCCTTAACCCCCGTTTGTTCCCTGACCCACTCTGCTCTCTTCCTGTCTCTTAAGGTTACACCTATCATTTTCCTTTCCATCGCTCGCTGCGTCGTCCTCAATTTAAGTTGAACCCTCTTTGTAAGTCTCCAGGTTTCTGCTCCGTAGGTAAGTACCGGTAAGATGCAGCTGTTATATACGTTCCTCTTGAGGGATAGTGGTAGATTACCATTCATGATTTGATAATGCTTGCCGAATGAGCCCCAACCCATCCTTATTCTTCTAGTTATTTCACTCTCATGGTTCGGCTCCGCGGTTACTACCTGTCATAAGTAGACGTACTCCTTTACAACTTCCAGTGTCTCGCCACCTATCGCAAAGCGATGTTCTCTGCCAAGATTGTTCCACATTACTTTAGTTTTATGCATATTAATTTTCAGACCTACTCTTCTACTTTCCGTATCCAGTTCAGTAATCATGAGCTGCAATTCGTCTCCCGCGTTACTCATCAATGCAATGTCGTCAGCGAATCGTAGGTTACTGAGATATTCTCCATTAACTCTTATCCCTAACTCTTCCCAATCTAGGGCCCTGAAAACCTCCTGTAAACACGCGGTGAATAACATTGGAGAGATCGTGTCTCCCTGCCGTACGCCCTTCTTTATTGGGATTCTGTCGCTTTCTTTATGGAGGACTATAGTGGCTGTGGATCCGCTGTAGATTTCTTCCATTATGTTTATATAGCCTTCGTCGATGCCTTGATTCCGCAGTGCCTGCATGACTGCTGATGTCTCCACCGAATCAAATGCCTTCTCGTAATCTATGAAGGCTATGTATAGGGGTTGGTTGTATTCCAGGACATGTTGATGCCCAATCAACAGGCGCGCTATGTAAGATAGCGCGCTTGGACTTGAGCAGCGACGGGGCTCCTCCACGTGAAAAAAAAAAGGATATGCATTGCAACATGACGCAGACATTGTGAGTAGATCGCTTCCTATGGGAAGCGCTTCGCGCACATATGGTCAGTGGGCTGCAAAATTCTATCCTATCTCAGAATCGCCCATCGCCGCTTATCTAAACGCTCTGGTTCATGATGAGCCTTGCACATAAGGAGCGGTGCACACGCTCCGTACAAGTCCAATACCCTGCTTCCAATATGAGACAAAACACTTATTGCCCATGTCGAGGCGCAGCCAGCATGGACGCAGCTAACGGGCACTCGGCGTCGTACGCAGCGTCGACTTATACGATGAGTAAATCTCAGAATACGAATAAGCAAAACAAGTACACTCACAGGGCTCACGAGCACAATACAACGCGTGTATAAATCACGGAAAAGCCTTCACACTGCCAATGCGTGCGAAGCTCAGAATGCACGCCGCGCGGGCCCCTGAGACCCCATACCGTAGCGCCATATGTACTTGCGCGGCAAAAACTACTCATGGTTGCGAACACAATCTTCCCGCGCTCTCTCCTTACGGGGAGCGGCGAGTGTCGGAATCTTATTTTTCTTACACCGTGGTTTGACCACATTTTCCCAAGCATCCGTTTTAGCTGTCGTTTTCTCAATATCGTTTACTGCGATCGCTATTATATGGACGCTCCAGGCGCTTTTTTACCATTCCGTCGCTGTCAACGCCGCCGTGATGTTCCGTATGAAGTGCAGCCCGATACGCTTGCCCGGCGAGTCGTACGTTCTATGCGCGAGTGAAAGCGTGCGAAGGCGGCCCATGATCGCTCTGAGTGGAGAGTAAAGTCACTGGAACGGGAAAAGTACCGCGACCGTCCTGCCCGCCGCCATATTTGGTCCAGCGCGGCCGATGCTTCGGCGGCGCGGTGTTGATTTCAGCGGAGTAACGCATATTTTACGCATTCCGTGCACTTTTGCAGCCCCGAATGAAGCATACCGTTGTTCTCTAACTGATTCGGAAAGAAATTGCGGCAGTTTTCACTTGCCTACATGCGCGCGCACGCGTACTAACGCAATAAAGAAATGCGAACTGTGCGGCATTTACGCGCTTGGCTGTCGGCATTTATTAAATGGGAATCATTGCTTAGCGAACTTCTGCGACTTTGAGCGCATCTATCTATCTATCTATCTATCTATCTATCTATCTATCTATCTATCTATCTATCTATCTATCTATCTATCTATCTATCTATCTATCTATCTATCTATCTATCTATCTATCTATCTATCTATCTATCTATCTATCTATCTATCTATCTATCCGCCCACGACTATGTGCTCTCCTGGCCGTTTAGTTAATGGGACGTATACCAAATTCGGTATGACGTAACATGACTGTAGGACGAATATAAACTACAGGTGGTAACATGAAAACAATGACATGTACGGCATGATTTACATGCCACGCTCATGGAGCTCTCGCGGCCGCTTCGCTAGCGTGATACACACCAAAATTGATATGGCGTGACAAGAGTGTATGACGAACATAAGTTACTGGTCATAACGTGCAAATTATGGCAGGCATACCCTGTAAAACATAAGATACACGACATAGCCTCGGGGCGCTCGCGGTCGTTTAGTGAAATGCATATATACCAAAATTGATATGACGGCATATTTCTGTATGATGAACATTCGTGACAGGTGGTAGCATGAAAATCATGACTTGCATGTCATGTACAGCATCACTTACTTGCCACGCTCATGGTGCGCTCGCGGCCGGTTCGGTAGCTTGATATACACAAAATTTGGTATAGCGCGAGGTGACTGTATGACTAACATGAATGACAGGTGGTAACGTGAAAACCATGACATGCATTACATGTACGGCATAGTTGACATTACACTGTCCTTGTGCGCTTCCGGTCGTTTTGTTAACTGGATGTATACCAAATTTGGTATGGCATGACGTGCGTGCGTGACGAACATAAATTGCAGGTCATGCGTTGTGTATAACAGATTCTACATGCATGCATGTATGACAAACATGCGATATCTGGTGAACTAGATGTCATGACATCAATGAACATCAATGATTTCATCTGCCTCAAAGACGAACAAGGCGATATATGCAGCTCTTTGCTGGCTGCTTCGCATTAGATTGATTCCCACAATGCGTGGGATCTGCCGGATTGACACAAAAGGCACAATTATACAGCCACGTCACGCGCTACCAATCTTGGTGCATATCAAGCCAGCGAACCGGCCGCGAGTGCACCATAAGCATGGCATGTAAATCATGCCTTACATGACATGCGTACCATTATTTTCATGTTACCACCTGGTATTTCTTTTCGTCATACGGTCACGTCACGCAATACCAATTTTGGTGCATATCAAGCCAGCGAACCGGCCGTGAGTGCACCATGGGTTGGCATGTAAATGATGCCTTTCATGACATGCGTGTCATTATTTTCATGTTACCACCTGATATTTGTGTTCGTCATACAGTCAAGTCACACAATACCGATTTTGGTGCATATCAAGCCAGCGAACGGGACGCGAGTGCACCATGAGCATGGCATGTAAATGATGCCTTACATTACGTGCGTGCCATTATTTTCATGGTACACACTGTTATTTATGTTCGTCATTCAGTCACGTCACGCAATACCAATCTGTAGCAGTCAGTTTTCATGGCACGCTGATCATATGTGAGCCAAAAGGCGTCACTTTTGCGCCAAACATAATTAAGAGCTGCCCGGCAATGTTATTGTGCATGAACCTTCTGCAGCAACCACGCGAAACAAGCTGCACTAGTGCAGCGGAGACGCCAACATTCCCGAAACAGTATTTGCGAATTCTCAATAAAACGCTTGCCTCACAAAGGCGGGTCTAAGTCGTGGGAACAAATTTTTCGTGCCGTATTCTGTGCAGCCACACAGCCCGTCGCTTGGCATCCTTTTTCCTAATGGGAATAGCAAAGAGGGCTTTGCCCGCTTCCCGCCTGTTACTGCTCACGAAAGCGTAGCCGGCGCAGCGCCCAGTCCTTCTTCGATGCCTCAACAGGCTTGCGATGAAGTGTCAAAATGACGCGGGATGTCGTAATGTTCCTGTATGCTTTTCTGAGGCTATCAAAACAATCGCCCTTCAAAGCGCAGTGATTCGGCGGCCGGGAGACGCTAGCGAAGCGAGCGAGCTGGACCATTTATGTGGCGAAGCCGCCGAAAGGGCGCGGCGGCGAAGAGAAAAAGAACGCGGTACTTTTCCCGTTCCAGTGACTTTAGTGGAGAGTAAATGCGCCCGCCCTCTGTCGTCGCGCGAAAGGCCCGTGAGTGAAGGAGTAGGGGGGAGGGGGGCACCGCGTCGCTTCGGCAGGAACTACGTACTGCGATCTCTCGGGCGCAGTGGTGCGTGCCGTACCTGGGCAAGGATCACCTGACGGCTTATACCTTTTCACGTGCTGCGTTCGCACAGCTGTTTAACTTGAAGCGACAGAGACCACCAAGTAATCTTCTTTCCTTCATTCAGAGACCACCAAGGTCGCTTCGTCCGTTGCAGCGACAGCGCGGCACCGTTTTGTCGAGTAGCGCGAGATCGAATGCTAAAGGAGTTCTCTCCTCGCCTTACTTCGCATAGCATTACATTTTGTTCTCGCATTCACTGCTTCGCCCTTGCCGCTAAAGCGATGACTCCGAATTGTCACATACTTCGCACTTTAGCCGCGTATTTGTTTTCCTCCGCACTGCTAAGTCTCATTTGAAACCTAAATTTCCTGTGCGCTATAGAAGCATAGCCCATTTCATCTTGCACTGTTTAAATTGTAGTTGTCACGTGACCTATCGATTTCAGTCGGTGGCTCACTTTTGGCCAACTTCCAAACACGACAAAAGTTGTGAGTTAAAACACAGAACTAATTTTGTGAATCTTGCTTTTCGTACAATTACGCCATAACTCATTCCATGCACCATTTCAACGTGTAAGCCCGCATAGAGCACGAGATTTTTCTCTGCTGTTAACTTTGCTGCATTTTGCTTCGTATTGGTCACATTATCTTGTTGCAGTGATACGGAGGTCTTTCCTTCATTAATACATACACCTACCCTAATTCCTTTACAAACGCCGTCTGCCGAAATGATATCGTTTCACTACTTATTTGTCCGTTAAAAATTATTTCCTAATTTTATGAGCTAAAATTGCTTAATTGGCACATGTATTTGCGGCAGTATGCACATTCCTTGAGCTGTACACAGTTAAAACAATGTAGTCCGCGTGGATCAGCCCAGTGAACCTTTTTTGTCCACTCACGTAGATACTATGATTAAAACCTAATTCAATATTTTCCTGCCGTCGTTCTATGCCCTTAACATCAGGTTCAGTCTTAATGGAGATAGATATATCTAAGGCATCCTTTGTTCAGTCTACGGTGATTACGCTCTAATTCATTAGATTTCGGACCTTTCCAAAACAAATAAAACTCGTTTGCCTCTATATAACTTCATCAGGTTTACTAAATCGCCATCTAGGTTTTCGTGCTTGAATATACCCCATAACATCGCCCTGCCTAGGTTGTGGTAAGCTCCTATACCGGAAATGCTCGGCGCCGCTATGTGGAGAGGCAAAGATTTGCCCTAATCAAATTCGGATTCGGTGCCTTACACGGGTAAGTAAATATAGTAGAGCGGTAAGGAGGACATGAAGAGGAAATGTAACCGCATTCACTCAACAATGGTTGCAGAATTCTGTCTTGAGGGACAGGAATAGCACAAATAAAAGCTTGTGCATTGGGTTTCTTTGAGGCCACTGACATAGATCACTGTGCTCCTGCAGTGGACGACTCTTCCGGTTGTCCAGCACTGAGCACGTCACTTGCGTCTGGGCACTGTAGTGTGAGAAGGCATAGGCAGTCATGCAGCTCTTTTCAGCCCAGTGTGTCCACATGGTGTTGTCGGCCATTGCAATGATGCATGCACATATGACGCGATGCTGTAAAGGTATATTGTGGTCTGTCCGTATTTTCACACAGGTGGCATATATACAAACAAGGCTTAATATCGGGTTAAGATACGGATAGGGACTTCAAGTGAGGAAATAATTGTTGAACAGGTAATTTTGCAGGAACCCAAGTTTTCAAAAACGGGCTTGTCTTAGTCGGGGCCCTGGCGAAGACAACTCCACTTGTCGAAGCGTTGAATTGCCCACAAGGAAATGGAGCGCTCCACAGGCCATATTATACCTGTAGCGAAAATTGGTGCTCTTTTAGAATTACATGGACGGTTTCCAAGATGGCAAACCGCTGTTGAGGGCGGTGACGTTATTCAACTTAGAAAATCACACGCACAGTATTGAAAGAGCTGATGAAGCAGGGCTAAGTATAGATCACTGCAAAGTGGCTTTGACTTCAATTGAACATATTCTCATTATTATAATCATTACATGTTCTTAAGACTAAAATGTATCACACTCGTCAACGAAACATACAGTGTAAGAACTTCGACATACCCTCTCGCATTCTTCATATAATGCGAGTTCTGACTTTTTTAAATCTGTTTTGCAAAACGAAACAAAACTGTACAGCCGCACTACAGAAGTATTGTCTTTGCATACATCAATAATTCGCACACGCAAACGTCAAGCTTCAACGACTCAACAAAATAATACTAAACGACCACCGTATGCATCAATGCATCGTAGCGAGTATGAGTAGTATATCAGTGGCCCATTATTCATAACTATATGCATACAAACCATTCGTAGCTTGTTTATTTTATCATATGTTTCTATGTACAAAAACAACCTCAGTACTGAGCCATTGCTTTGGTAAATACAATTTTTTTGCGACATCTAGAAATGCTCTCCGCGCATAATGCTATACTGTCAGTTATACAGTGCACTAGTGGCTTTGCTTGACTGACAATGGGAAGGTTTCTTGACGCGGGATATCCACAGCACACTTAACAGTGACTCGGCCTACCAAGAGGAAAGCGTGGAGTGGCGAGCATTAAACGCCTACAAAAGCTTCGGTGTTGGCACTTAGAGATATCCGAGTTTATCATGCGCTATCTCACTTCAATTCATTATTTTCATGTTATGCAGGTGCTCGTCCACATTGAAAACAAAACAAAGAAGGCAGACTATAGCGTCGATATTTGGTGGTGATTGAGAAGATACGTAAATTACACAACGTTATCGTCGATTGCAGTCGAAATGCTCAATGTTTTGCTACATTCATAATGTAATAGTTTGGTCGAACGCATTCTATCGCTTAAGGCGTACGTGCCCTTCTCATTCTATGACACGGCATTGTCAAGATTGCCTTACACTGTCATTGAAGCACCTCCCATACAAAGTGATTGTCGTAGACCTCTACTGAATGAATTTCTTCAATGACACAGTGGCATGGAAAGATAAAATATTCCTGACTACAGAACGCAGAAAATGCTTTGGAACGTTCACATATTGTTTGTTGCACGTACTATACAGTCGGTAATATTTCGAAAACTTAGCTTCCATGCAAGGTTCTCAAAAGGACAAATGGCATCGTTTTCACAAGCATCAATTTCTCGCGCTGTAACAAGTCACTGATACCGTCGTCAGTGTCCTTGAAGCGCCTTTGCAGGGTCCTACTTAGTCCTTGAAGAAAGTATAGCTGGTGAGTGGCAGCATAGAAGTTACATTTTTCATATGTACACTCTCAATAACAATATGTGAAGCGTAGCGTGGGCGGCCTGTCTATTCCACCTCAAAGTTGAAATAGCGCGAACACAGCGGCTGCACACAGGAAATGTCCGCACAACACCACTCCACTGTATGGTGCTTGCTTTTGAGGAAGACGACGGTGGCACTACAGGAATCTGCAGTAAGGCTTGAAAGGAAGACAAGGCTGCCGTCGCATCTGTGATCCAGGGCACTGGGAGCGTGGCATTTCACAAGTCCATCACAACCACGACCATGCATCGCGCACATATGCTTGTCCTCCACATATTCCAAGACCACTGGTGACGTGACGAGCGCCCCAGCTAGACAGAGGATGCGTCGAAGAGGACCTTGACCTAGAAGTACACTGTCAGTTCGTTGTGGTCAGGAAGGTGGCTGGCAGCGGTCAGTGGTGTTACACTGAAGTCTGGATCCAGTGCCGTCTGAAAGAAACCACAAAAACGCAGTATCGGCATTATCACATATGTGTAAAATACTTTGCCGCCTTCTTTCGTTGCTTCATCGTGAGGGAGACTCGAAATAAACTTTCAATATTGCAAGTTCTGACATCCTAGGCATCACAGATTTCTCAGGACATTAAACAAATCAAGACACATGCAGTGTTACAGTATTGCAAGGGATGCGCAACTTTAGAGCATAAACTGGTCATAACTGACCGTGTAAAATTTTGCCACTTTGCCACGGTACATTGAGGCCCGATAGGTCCGCCAATATTATCGTGCTAAAACGATGCGCATGTAGAAATCTGATCTGTGGCTGATTGGACATAGCAGCTGCGACCGATCTCATGGGCTTTATAACGCGTCTACTGCAGCAGTAGGTAAGAGCGGCCTCAATAGTTGCACTATGGATGCTGCTTTAGACGAAGTAGATGAGGGTGACGATTTGCGCTTGTTGGTATGGTTGCATGATAATTGATAGCGCTGCGGTGTCGCATGTGCTTTCTTTTGTCCGTGTCTTTGGCCTGCGCTACCATCAATTATCACGTAGACGAAGTAGGATTTGTGTCGGCACCTGTTGGCGTGAATATTAAACGGAAAAAAAAGATCACGCCATATTCACGGAATGAATGATGATGAGTGGGGCGAAGCTCCAGAGGGGAGATCATCGGTAAAACCACAACTCTCCCGTGTAAGTTTGCCCATTACATCATTAAGAAAGACGTAAGACTCGCAAGTTCACTTCATAGAACTCGCAACTCGTAAGACTCGCAAGTGCACTTCATAGAACTAGGCGGTCACGTACCACGAAAAACATGCATGTACAGACCCACGGCTTTAGGATGTATAGCGTAGTGGGTTCCTCGCAAGTGCACTTAAAATTATGATGATTTATAGCGTAGTGGGTTCCTCGCAAGTGCACTTCGCTTCTAACATTATGATGTTTTATAGCGTAGTGGGTTGCTCGCAAGTGCACTTCATAGAACTAGGCGGTCACGTACCACGAAAGACATGCATGTACAGACCCACGGCTTTAGGAGCTTCGCCCCTAAAATATCAGCGTGGCCTGCGCGATCTACGGGGCTCCAGCGAAGGATCGCTGAAAGCGTAGCTTAGCACCCCCCCCCCCCCCCCCCACCACTCGGTGAAGACATTGAGGATAAAAAGCGTTGGCTGAAAAGAGGATAAATTAATTACCCGTACCTCCCTTGATTCAACATGTTGACCGCAAAGTAGAGCGTTAATGGACTGCTCTAGTTAGGGATCAGTCACTTACATAATTTAAAGAAACCGCCTCAGGGAGCCTTTGAGCGTGTTGAATTCAGTCTGCCGATTCGCAGAGGGCGTCCTGCTGTGTGCCCAGAAACATACCACGCAGCGATGAATGAGTAGTTCGCATTTACTGACCGATTCAAAGCTCACATGTACAGGCTGTGATGTCTTAGTACCGTGAAACGGCTAAAATTTCCGTTCCCGTTTTACAGACCTACAGCCACACTAGTAGCGCCACGCCCGTTCAGCGTAACTTCGGCCGTTAAACGTAACTTGGCAAATATTATAATTCTAAGAATAAGATATTGTAACCGCTGAGTACTACTTTGTATTTCCTCCATGGAACATATTTTATTGTCCCCGAAACTCTTCATGTGTCTGTCTAAGGAATAACAGAACACACCTTGGCCAACATGTGAACAAGCACCATGGTAGTCTCCGATGATAAAAAGAGGCAGGACCGATTTAAATATCGTAACCAAGGAGTGTACCAAACAAACAAGGCAGCTTCACGCCAGCGGTGCCAAGCCTGAACGAAGTGCGGAGCTGGGCGGAGTTGTGCGCTAGTCCGCGTCCTGTGTTCCTAGTCCCTGTCCGAGCATTTGCGCCATCAAATTCAACTTCAGCCATCTACCAACTAGCCCGGCAGCAAACGCTACTAAGGCCTTCTTTGTTTTAACAGCGAAGCTGTTAATGCTCGAGCCTTTCATGTCCGGGATTCGTGGCAACGCTTGTGGGCATCATAAACGGGTATGCGCCGCAGACATTGGGTAAATCCCAATACTCACCACTGGTCCACTAAAAATGAAGGCAACAATTAGCCCAACAAACGGGCATGTGCCATAGAAATCTGTGCGGCCTATCAGAAAACTATGATCATCATAAACGGGTATGTGCTACAGAAATTGGGTAAATCCCACTACACACAACTTCCGCTAAAAAGGAAGAAGGCAACTTTTAGCCCAACAAATGGCGTGCGCGTTGTCATAGTCACGCCACTGTCACGTAATACTATGTGGTCATAATAAATCGTGGGTATACTAATACCTCAAAGCTTAACAATGAGTGTTTAATAAAGAGCAGTGGTACAACCATATTAGAAAAAACAGCGTTTCCAGTGCCTTCCAGCGCACTGGGTCGCACTGGAAACGCTGTACAGTGTGTCCCAGTGTACTACAGCGGGCTGGGAGGCACTGGGACAGACTGTACAGCGTGGCCAGTGCCGCACAGTGCGCTGAAAGATGCTGGGAATACTGTGAAGTGTGGCCCAGTTCCTTACAGCGCACTGGGAGGCACTGGCCACGCTGTACAATGTCTGCCCGCGCACTAGGAACACTGGCAGCACATTGGAAGATAATAGGCGCGTCGGGTGGACCTCGTATGAGATTTGATATTGTATCGCGAGATGTCGAAAGAAAAAATTATCGAATATTTGCAAAGTATTATTCTATTCTGTGTCCTACACATATCTAGCTTTAGTTTGTTAGGCGACGGACGACGTATACGCTAAACACGTTCATCTGTCGAGCGCGCGCACGTGCGCTTTCTCTGAAGTGTACGATCGAGTGTCGTGAATGCAGTTCATATAACTGCATCGAAAGAAGTTATCATTCGGAACTCAATATGACAGTATTAGTCTGATAATCAACATCAACCGACTCTAGCTGTCAGTCCTTCCGTATGGGCTCGCGCCGCTGAAAGCCGCACGTCATCGGCAGCAGTTACCCGCTGTAACGCTCAATCTCGGCGTTTTTAGCTTCTGATTTGTGTAGTCAAAGATGCAAATATGACCTTGCTTGAGTCAGTTGTGATCGAAACTACATTTCAACGGTTATTAAGTTCTTCGTAATTGAATATCCACGATCTTCACGGCGATCGTGGCGCACGCAGTACAGCTCTAAGCCTAATGGTCGGGTCGGCTAGAGTGAACTATACCGCGGCTGTATAGTACGCGGAACGTAAATAAGACGGACAGAAAATATGGCCAAGCGGGTGACGAAAGCTAAAGTGTTCTTGTGCAGTTCAGATGCACGTTGTTTTCTACGCATAGATATGACTAACCGCTTAGTGATTCAGTGCGATTGCCGCAACCCATCTGCGGTTACGATAATATGTTTTGCGGCAAAACGTGCCAGATAGACGTTCTGATCGTAGGCAGCACATAATAAACAAATTAACTATCTTCTGTTGGGTTGTCGCGAGCACGAAGAGACTGAAATCTGAGTTTCTAAACGAGAAAATGGAAATACTGGCTACCGGAATTAGTTACAACATGAAGAATAAAAAGGCCGGCTCTTGTTTTCCAAGTGTGGTGTATCTGTAACGTGTCAGACTCAGGCTGTACGGTGCGTCGAAGTGGTCGGTTGGACTTCCGCCCGCTCGCTCGCATTTTTTTTTTCTTGCCGTAGTGCTCGTGTTTTAGTCCTAATTGCGATCTGGGCATGACCACAGTTTTGAAAAACAATTTAAAAGCCTGATTTCGCCCCGTAACTGGCGTCCCAGTGCGCAGCGAGCCAACGTCCCAGTACCCAGCGCCACACTGGCCCAATAATCATGCATGGCAATGGGACAGCGCCACTGCGTTTTTCAATACGAAACATACCTGAAAGACTCACAAAACATAGAAATGCGTCAGCCTGACTAAGGGAACGCCACCTGCTTCGCTGTTTCATCGGTGTCCGCGAAGCGGAGCTGGATGAATTTTTAAAAAAAATTTTATTGCTATTTCTTCTTCTCTATTTCTTTTTCTGTCATCTCACTATGTTTCTATGTTTTTTTTATCTGTGTTTATTTCTATTTCTCGCTTCCTCTTTCTTTCTATCTCTTTCTCTGTGTATTTATTTCTCTCACTTTCTTTCATTCTCTCTCTTTCTTTCTCTTTCTGTCTTTCTTTCCTTTCTCTCTCTCTCTCTTTTCTATGCTATGCTTAACTCTCTCCCCCTCCTCCTCTCTCTCCTGCTCACCCTCACTTCCCTTTCCCAACCCCCTTGATATACTGTACTGTACATGGCTATGCTATGCTGTGATTGCGTGCCTGAATAACTGAGTGGTCACGACGCTCGCCTTCGAATCACGGGCACGCGTGTTCGGTACTCGCCTCGCCAAGAAATTTTTGTTTGCCAAGAATTTCTCTTTCTTTCTATCTTTCCTTTCTCTCTCCCTCTTTCTCTCTTTCTTTATCTTTCTCTGTGCTCATTCTCTCGCCCATCAGTGTTATTGCATCTCACGCAGTACAAATCAGCGCACGTGTTCTGGGAGCCAAGGAGAAGATGAAGAAGAGGATGAAGAGATCGCGTGCCAGTTCAAGACGACGAATGTTTTCTCTTCCCTCTGCACGGACTAACGGTCGGCTTAAACAGCTCCGCTAAAGTTAAAAACGTTAATTATACCTTTCGGATATCGAAAAGTTTACGAATCGTATACCTTGTTAGGCTGGTCGTCCTCCCAGTTCAGGTTGTTTACTTTCATGGGCATGGACCCTACGGGCCACTGGATGTTTAACAGCTTGCCATTGCCCCTTAGCATTGGGCCACCCGGTGAAGTCATCGTCCCGTTGTGCAGCGGCTCCAGTCGGCCACTGGGCAGCGCCCTACCGTTTGGTAGCCGTCCGTTATTGTTGTTTATGCCGCCGTTTCGGATGGGAGTGTCCGGACTGTCGGGGAGCGTCTCTCGCTCGCTCATGTCCTCGGTCATGTCGTCCGACTTGGCGTCCGACAGACTGAAGATGGGATTTTCGACACCCGCAAGTGGCCTCGGCGGATTGATGAGCCTGCTGGTCGCACTGCGGGGAGCCTTTATTGTCGCCACCTGCATTCATAATTGGTGTTTCTGAACGCATGACTATGAGGTTTTGCCAATATATTGGTCACGTGGTTACGAGAGAACAACCGGAACACATTTTCGTCGCACACTGTTTTATAATTTCGGAAAATACCAAACAAGATGAAACTAAAACTGTGTGGAGTTCCTCGGGTCCCACTGGGCCAGTTAGAACCGCGCCTTTTTACAGGTAGATACTTCTTTGTCCGCTTGTTTTCTTTCTGTAATAGAACTTGTTTCAAGTATTAATCTACAACTATGGATTGTACAATTTCGTAGCGAAGTTTATCGTGCCTTATGCAGGCTTCATTGTGTCTAAAGGGAAGATTCCAATTCCTATTTAAGGCATATATAACGTCTTGTGTTTTTCCTCTTCTCTTTGTCCTCGTTTAAAACTCCGCGCTGTCCTTGACAAAATTACTGATCACCTACTCGCTCAAATGTGCATCCTACTGCATATATAACCACACTTCTAGTGCCAAAACATCCACCTGCCATGCATAACTTCACGAATAGTATGATTTCGAGAATAGCACACGCTCACAGTCAAATATCAGCCTGTGTTTACTCGGTGGAGCATGCATCGATTGCCACCACATGATCTGCAGGTTACACAAGCTCTATTGGAAATATAAGTAGTTATTTTCATTGCAATGCGGAACTGTACTACTTAGTACAGCTTTTTTATATTGTACTGCTATAAGCGCCATGTCGTCGGGTTGCAGGAATATGATGGATATTCAAAGCTCTGCCGGTAACCCATCCATAAGCTTGTTTTCAGCTAATGAGTTTCCTTCTACTTCGCCGTAATCTTTGCAACTTGATAATTTGAGGCAAAGTTGTCTTAAACACTGCAAGAATGAATTGCGTACTAGACATGGCAGAAAAGGGCAATGATATCTTATATCATTGTTAGGCGACCAACGCCTGCATAATTAGGTCGCACTGGTGTCATGCGTTCAAGACTCCGCGTGTCTATTCTCTGGAAATATTGGGGTTGATATCTGCAACCACATGTGGAAAATTATGGCAGTCTCAGTCCTAGCTGATGTCTAATGATGCCTTTGCCATTTGTTATAAATTTAGTAAGTAAAACTGGGATGTCAGATAGTTTGAGTGCCTAAACCATTAAAAGTTATTGGTTGTTGTAAATAATGTCGAGAAATACAGCTCTTTCAATTTTTCTTTCTTTACCATCCATTTCCTAAGTCTGGAACCGCTAAAGTTCATTTCGAAACGAATAAATTATAAAATAAACTTTCTAGTGGCCGTCATAGTATGTATAATCACGAAGCAGGCGTCCTAAAATAAATCTGTCCCGGGAACGGAGCTCATTACGCTGAAAACGAAACACCTGGCTTTTGTTTTTCAACTCAGACAATGCATTGTCTTATGCATATGTATAAGTGTTATCGTCATACCTTATTCAGCGCTGTGTGGCCATTGCCGGTGAAGGATAGCGGCAGCCTGCTGCGGTACTTTTTACTGGAAAACGAACCACAACAGAGAACACTTTTCACATACCATTCGAAATTAGAAGTTACTAGGTGCAAGATGTAGAACCATCAGACAGGCATTATCATACGTAGAATCATCGGAAAAAATTGAATTCTGTTAAAGGGACCCTGCGACACAAACGAAAGATGTCTTCAGTGCTTCCTCTGGTACTGTGCAATGTGGCAAGATGGAAACGCCAGGGCCTTCTCCGAAAACAATTTACTTATAATTTAATTTTAATTGAGAAACCCCTTCCTGATCCGGATAGAGCAACACACAGCACCGGTTTTTGGCATCTGAAGAGACGTTTCGCCATGTGACAGCGAAGGCAGTGGCTGTGCATTCTGAATCGGCTGTTTAGGCCCATTCGCGTGCGGAAGTCGTACGGTCACAGCTAACCACACTAATGTGAATTGAAAAATATCAAACATTCCTTATACTCTGTTACTTATGAAATATTTGTTTTTAAAGATTATATTTTGAAAACAACTACAACTGGACACAAACCGTTTCACGGGAGCGCTGTGCAACGGTTGCTAAAGGGCGCCACGAGGCGATACTTCCCGCGCGCCTCTACAAAAGGCTCGCGGTGATTGGTGGCAACCAGTGACGTCACTAAAAGAGTCAAATGCGACAGAATGTTCGCTCTCGTCGTCTGCTTTAGTTTTCAAATCTGAAGAGTAACACTTGCAGTTCCCGTGCACCATTTCTTTAAATAATTTTCTTGTGTTCATCTCAGTGTTCAATCCTACACACACTCTACTCCTACAAAGGGCACTAAAGCAACGTTGCCGGGCCCTTTTAAATATTTGGTTGTCATGTTGAAAAGATCAGCGCAAGAGGTATGAGTAGGGCTCCGTGTTTTCGGAGTTTATTAAAGACGATAGTCTTTCTTGGGGAACTTAAACGCAGAAATTTTGGTCTGTCTTTCTGTCTGTCTGTCTGTCTGTCTGTCTTTCTGTTTGTCGGCACGTCCCTCGATTAAGCCACTCTGCCAAAGTTGAACCACTTGCCCAAGGGCCAGCCGTCTTGAACTGGTACGGCTGTTCATACTTGTGAACGTTGTCGATCAAAAAGTAAATATCATGCATATCTGAGGTGCAACATCACTAGGTAAGTATTAGGTGGCGTGTTCCTTTAATAGAAAATGCATACATACGTAATTTTAAGGACCCTAGTTTCTTAAGCTGCGCTGAAAATGCATAAGAATGGAAGCTTGAGCGAGTTGGTATGCGTTCATCTTTGTTGAAACAGCGCTCACTAGACGACGACGAAGTAAAAAAGGCACAGGACAGGCGCTGCCTGTCCTGTGCCTTCTTTTACTTCGTCGTCGTCTAGTGAGCGCTGTTTCAACAAAGCTGAAAATGCGACTGCGCTGAAATTTGCCTTCCTCCGTGCTCTTCGCACGAGCCCATTGTTGTGTTTCGGTTTCGGTTCTGTATTGCACTGTACGAATGCCATGGGTTGGTGTTGAAAAACTTTAGTTTTGAGAAGGCCAAGAAGGTGAAAAAAATATTTAAAAAATTAAAAAGCAGCGTTGTGGGCGGCCTTCAGGCTGCCGGTTGTGGGCGCCGCTCTGGCGTTCCTGTTTTACCCAGGCGACGTGTAAATAAAAGAGTGTGTGGAGAGTACTCGTTGAGTGCGGACGTTTCTCTGCAAAGGTCTTCGCCTGCTGCTGCGCCGGGACTACCAGCACGCAACACAGCACTCATGTTTCCCGACGTATTGCCAGATGGCGTCCATATCTCACACAGCGCCTCTTCTATCGTCTTTACACGAGATTTGCAGCGAAGCACGCAGATACGCGGCCAATTTTCATCTTGAAATTCGGAGGATGTCTTTCGGAGTTTACTTTTTGGTGGAAATTTGGCGTTTAATCGGAGCTTATTTTGCGTACATTCTCAATTCTCCGAAATTCGAAGTTTAATTTTGCATTATTCTCAATACTCCATAATCTTAAATGAAATGTTATCTGAAAACGAAAGCATCAGAACGCACCAAGCGTACTTTAGTTGTCTGGGAGGTTTGAACGCACAACACGAGCACAAATACTCAATACAAAACACCTACGTTTGTGCGCATTACAACCTTGAAGCTTGTTGTAACATACGCAAGCATACCTTACGAAGTCCGTGTAATTGATGTCGTCTGATGTGGGCCCTACACGTATATCTTAAAGCCGTTTGTTAATTGTGCGATGGGTGCGGCCTACGAGATACTGTTGACAGTTAATATCGGGCAAACTGGCCGATATGTTAGTGACCACTAAGAACACGCTTTTTCGACAAAGAACAGGGTCATATTGGACATTAAGATCGGAGTTTGTCGTATAAATCCGAATTGTAAAAAATTTTACCGGCGAGTGTTTATCAGATTTTTTCGGATTTATTGGAAAACACGGAGCCCTAGAAATTAGGCATAATGCCAAGTGGTCTTACAAGACATCCTGGGCTGGGCATTTCTCTTTTTTTTTTCTCTCTTACATGTGTCTTGCGCCATCTTCTTAAACGGGGCTGCAACCAGGGGCGTAGCCAGAGCGGGTAAAGGGTTGTTCAGGCCCCATCCCCTCGAAAGTTTTCAGTGTTGCATGTGTATATGTACACGCACACAAACGTACGCACGAACGTACATAAAGTATGGCTAACCCCCCCCCCCCCCAAAAAAAAAGAAAAGAAATTGCTGGCTACGTTACTGCTTGCAACACTTGCCGAAGTAATCAGCAAATGAACTCACAATCGGAGTTTATTGCCTCATGAATCGTTTGCCATTAAGATTTTTCGAGTCTCACAAGTATGAGCGAAGTTGCAGGGATCCAGGGGCGTAGCCAAGGGTTGGGGGGGTTCACCCCCCCCCCCCCCCGTCCAAAAAAAATTTTTCAGTTTTGCTTGCGTATATATACACGCACACATACAAACCCACACACGAACATACATAAAGTATGGTTGAAACCACCCCCCCCCCCTCCGAAAAAAATTTCTGGTTACGCCCCTGCAGGGATGAGTCGCAGGCTTCAAGCGCTGTCTCCCTCCTTTAGTCCCGAAGAGCGCGCAAAAAGGTACAAAGGGAGCGATGACAAAGCGGCAAGAAGCCTCGGCAGCATGCGTCATGACCACCTTATTTTCGGTTGCTTTTAAACGCGTAGGCTCGTTTTCAGTGTGATCACGAGCGCGCTATTGTAATTCTACAGTGGGTAATTCTAGCACTTTTGGGGTGGGATAAAAGTTATTCAAAACCAAATCAGAGTGGGAACGGAGAGCACTACAGAGCGCGGATCGGCTATGTGACGGCACTTCGTGGCAGCCGCGGTAACTACGCAGCGCAAGGCACGGCTGGGCTAAAGGGGAGACGCGCGCTTTCACGTATCGCGTCTGCTCGCTAGCCCGGCCTTGAGCAAGAATGCACAAATCAGCCAATGGCCGTGTCCTTGCGCTATGTGTCCAGCCTTGCGCGTGTCCAGCTATGCCGTAGCTGGGCCAATCTATGACATAGCTTGTCGAGAGAATAGTGAGCGAATTATAGCCGAATATTAAACGTAATTGTAAATTACCTGCCTCGTGCTGCGCTATAATGTTCGGCTCACATGCCCACGGGAGCTTCGACTATCGATTGGTAGCTTTTAGATGCGAGGTATCTCTTGCTCTGGGGTATGTCACGCGGCGTGGTAATCTGCACGCGGCGTAGTAGTCCGCACTCACACTACGCATGCGCGACTCTCCTTCTTCCCTCTCTCCAACAGCTGCGCGTTACTCTTTCCACTTCTCTACCAGCACCTGCTTGCGCTTCTCCTGCGTTCTCGCTTCTGCTCTCACGGCGCATACGCTACTCTCCTACTCTAGTCTCCTATCCTTCAAGTGGTAGAGAGCTGCGCGCGTTCAGTCCAGCGCTTGCCTCGGTTGGCTCCTCTGAAATGCGGGCTCGACATGCCTAAATTCTCTCCTGCGCAGCGCCGCAATGAGGGCCAGCGCATGCGCGTCCCCTCCCCCTTTCTCTCATCTTCTACGCTGCCTCTCTCTCACGCGCCTGTCGACCGCGTTCCCCGCACGCCCTGTGAGAATTAACGGCCAGGCTAGAGGGAAGACATGACGCGCGCAGTGTTCCTCTTCGCGTGCCACGACGCGAGGTCGGTAGCATGCCCAGCGATCGCCAACGGAACGCGATCGCGCAAGTGCTCCGGCTTCGCATCGCCTCATGGTCCCCTTTAGCGGGAGATGGTGTAATTTTTTCTGACTCCTTCTACTCGTCAAGCTGAAAGGCACGTAACCTTGCTCTAAGCAAGCCATCGCGTATATGTGCTTATTGAACCTTTTTATAACACAGGCTTTAATCATCAATACCCAACAATATAAAATCGCAAAGAAATTTTGAAGACTACCACGAGGTGTGAAAGGGACTGCTCCATAAAAGAGGTTCCCGCATAACAAAGGGTACTTTACATTGCAACAGCGAACCAAACGTGGTAGACACGTGAGGACAACCCCACTTATTTTGGAGTACTTCCTAGCAGAATTTCCACGCTTAAATCAAATGTGTGCTAGGCCCAACAATACCTGATGGTTGTTATTTGAAAGCAATAGTGGTGTTTGATTCATTGCTGGAAGCAATGAAGAACGCTTGAGTGACTTCGAACGAGAGGGGTTTATCTGCGTACACTTACATATTTTAAACAACAGAGATGTAAAGCTACGGCGACTATAAATGAAACGCACGAAGCCCCAGTAAATGAGCCACTGCCACGCACGAAAATGTGTCGTCAGCATGCACGCATGAAGATCGTTAGTCCGTAATTGTTAGCTTTTGCGTGCGACAAGTCCGCTAGCAAAACCAACTGCTGGTCGTGTTCTCTATAGTTACTATAGTCAGCCGTCATGATGTACCCTTCGAAACCAGCCTGTAAGGTAGGTTGCATGTCGAAATACGTGAATGAATAAATGTATCAATGAACAGCCCTAGCGAAACTTCATTTGTCTCCGTGTTTTGAAACCGCTGCTGAAATATCAGATTCTAACATTTTCTCCACGGTATCCAGACATGCTTTACATAACCAGGAATATTGTGTTAGATATGAGCACATGCAGTCAACGCCTGCAAAGTTAGCATCACACAACATAACAGGGGGCAATTCGTGGCACAGGGTATTCTTAATGGCAGTTCATCGAGAAAAACAGGGCTTAGGTTGTAAAATTTTGAAAATATCAGTTACGAATTTTCAGTGGCATTACTACTAAATAAGAATATCCGTTTCAATGAATAGGTGATTGAATAGGACAAAGTAAGCGTTGCTGAATTGGGTCACTCTTCAATTGTTATGGGCAATAACTCTTGAAATGCTACTTGAGTAACATTACTGACATGTTGTCTAGAATTGAGGGTTCTCACTTCTTGAGTATGTACACAGTGAGCGTGATGATGACGAGTAGCAAGGAACCCAGAAGAGCGCCGAAGACGGTCATGATGACGAAGCTGCCCTCGTCTTCTCTGGGAGCCAGGACACTGCTGCTCATTACGAGGGCTTCGGGAAACTGCACCTCGACCAGCGCCGTGGACTTTCGGGGAGGGACACCGCTGTCAGTCGCCACGACCACCAGGTGCGTCCGCGATGAGTTCAGGTACTCGAGGTCCCGGATACGCACCTGATAAAGCACGTGCATAAAGTTTTATTACGCTGTAAGGTGACACAATTGGCTATTATAGTTTCATCGAGTCTTACGGAGTGCACGGCCTTCCATCAATATTTATATTTTCTGTACCGTCGCTGTTTCACGCAGCAGTGAAGTGAACGTTTGGACAAAAAAAAAAAGAAAGTGTGCGAAAACACCAACAACAATTATCTTGGCTTTCGAAACTTGGCTTTCGAAAGAAAAAAGTTTTCATCTTAAAAATTACCGCATATTTCGTTTAGACCGGCCCTCTCGGGGTGGAGGATTAGCAGTATTTATTTCTTCACAAATTGCTCATCGAGTTAAAATTACATGTCGAATAATGAACTTAGAAAGTGAAATTTTAGCTTTAGATATCTCTCTTCCGGGATGTCTTCCGTTTTCGTTAGTCAATGCATATTTTCCTACAGGTGTTCAAAATTCTACTGTTATTGATTCGGTGATATCTTGTTGCAGGAAAGAAATTATATTGGCAGGAGACTTTAATTCTCATCACATTTCATGGGGTTTTAAAACAGACATGAGTGGCAAGCGTTTGTGGGATTTGGTTTCCAAGAATAATTTATCATGCATTAACAAAAGAACCCCCACGTTAGTTTGTAATCAGTCCCGTTCTGTGTTAGACCTTACTTTCTGTAGTCCTAGCCTCTGTATTTCTACATGGTCTACATTGAACTCAGGTACAAGTAGCGACCATTTTCCTATATTGTTTGAGCTTGTATGCCCATTGACTTCAGTAACCTGCCATTCGATTACTCACGTAAATTTTAATACATTTCAAAAACTGCTACGTGCGGCTTTGTCGAAACGGACAGACGAAAATGATGAGAAAAATCCCATGAACTTTAGTGATATTGTCAAAGAAACGTTAAATAAATCTAAGTTCACAGTAAAGGTCTCTAAACGAGATTCTTTAAATCCTTGGTGGAACTCAAATTGTTCACGTGATTACAGGCTAAGAAAAGCTGCGTGGCGAAAATTGCTTTACAACCAATGTCCTAGAAATTGGATCGATTATAAATATGCGGCTGCAGTTTTTAAGAGGACGGTCGCCACTGCGAAGGAGGGTTATGATAGCCAACGTTCAGAGTTCCTTTCGAAGCCTGGCAACAGGAAACCCCTTTTTAAATTTCTTAGATCCAAAAAGGTAATCCCTTCCCCCATAAACATCGAATCGGTAGTTTCAACGCCAAATGAATTGGCTAGTTTTCTTGAAAATATTGCTAAAGGACTTGAAAATCGCTTCACAACTGCTTGTTCATACCTCTCACGGTCCCCTGTCAAAAGTGATGACTTTGAGGAGGTCACTGCTTCAGAACTAGCACAAGTTGTGCAAATCTTACCTAATTCTGCGCCAGGTCCTGATGGCATTACTGCATCAGTAATAAAAATCATACATAAGCTTTCGCCCCAAGATTTACTTGAAATTGTCAACCACTCTGTTAGAAATGCTTGGATCCCACCTGATTGGAGAATTGCGAAAATAATTCCTTTATTAAAAAAGCAAGGCTCTGGATATACTTTAGATAACATCAGGCCTATTTCGCTCACTTCTAATCTGGTAAAATTAATCGAACGAATATTGCACATTCGGATAGATAATTGGTTGAATGAACACATGATCTTGAGCCCATGCCAAATTGGATTCAGGCGGGGTTGTTCCATTTGGTGTGCCCATGTTGACTTAGAAAGCAGGATACAACTAGCCCGTGATCAGAAATACTTTGCCGCTTTAGTTACTCTGGATATTGCAAAAGCTTATGACAGTGTAGAACATGTTAAATTAATAAATTCACTTACATACGTAGGCCTACCACATTACTTCGTTGCATGGGTACACTCCTTTTTGAAAGACCGAAAGTTTTATAGCTCTCAATCTGGTATATCTTCTTTAAATTATAAACAAACTAGAGGTCTTCCCCAAGGATCGGTATTGTCTCCACTGCTATTTAATATTTTATTAAGTACCATTCCTATTCAACAGGGCGTACAGGTATATGTATACGCCGACGATATTGCATTTTTTGCTACAGCTGCAGATATACATACATTGTATCAAAACTTACAGATGTATATGAACACTCTTGAAACGTGGTTGGAAGGCATTAATCTGTCCTTGAACATTAGAAAAAGCGCAATTGTAATTTTCCCGCTCAGCGTTCCCGTTCAAATTTCGTTACTTTATCGCCAAGACGCTATCCCGCAGGTGGAATCGATTAAGTATTTAGGGGTTATTTATACAGAAAAACTTAATTGGGGTCCGCATATCGAAACTATGGCAGCTAAAGGAGCTCGTGCGGTAGGGATGCTTCGTAGGCTCAGCAATAAGCGGACAGGATTACGACGTGATGTGCTTCTTGTGATTTATTGCATGTATATTCGCCCGATATTGGAGTTCGGCTGCGTCTTGTTTTCTGGGGCACCTGCCTACAAACTTCGGCCATTAGTTCTTCTAGAACGCGAATCACTACGTTTATGTCTTGGGCTTCCTAAATTTGTTGCGAATAATATTTTATACAAAGAAGCGCGCCTGCCTTCTCTTCTTACACGCTTTCACATCCTGACAGTACGTACCTTCCTAAAGATATATGCATCACCCCTGAGGAGGTCGCAGTATGTTTTTATTAATCAGCCGATGTCATTTTTTAACCATCAGTGGTCTATATTACGGTGTCCACAAGTCATTTTCGCACAAAAACTCTTGGCAACATTACAAGTGAACCTTCGGGAAGTACTTGTGTCTAACAGATCTGTGCACCCAATTAAAATACAATTCGATGACATATTTCCTAAGAAATGCAAAGACTTACCTAATAGATACATAAAGGCCATTTTGGAAGACCATTTGTCAAAATTAGATGCTTCAGTTTGTGAAGAAAAGGCAGGAGTGGGAATTACATCATTATCTTTGGATTGGTCTTTCTCAATTCGTTTGCCTGATTTTACACCTATTTATCAAGCGGAATTACTTGCAATCATCTAGCTTTACGTAAATTACCCTTATCTATAACAGAAGTAGTCATTTTAACAGACTGTCTGTCTGTTTGTTCTTCATTGACGGCACCTAACATGTCATGTACCTTAGAAGTATTTTATTCTCTTGTCCCAAGACATTTACGTTTTATTCGCTTGGTGTGGGTACCAGGTCACAAAGGTTTAACCCTCAATGAATGTGCGGACGCGCTTGCAGTTGCATCACGTGATGGTCCCGTCATTTCTATTTTACCGACGTTGTCCTTTTGAAAAGGCGATTTGAAAAGTTTGCCACGTCGGTTGACATTGGTAAATCTCCTTTGTCAACATCCGAATTCCTTCACCTTGACTTTTCGTGGAAAAATCGATGGTGCTCCAGCAGAAGGGCAGAAATATCTATCACCAGACTACGATGCCGAGTTCCCCCACTGAACTTTTACCTGCACAGGTCTGGTCTGTCTCAGACACATTTATGCCACCACTGCAACGAGAGTGAATCTCTGCACCATTTCTTTATAACATGCAGATTGTACAAAAATCAAAGAAAAAGACTGCTAGAGGAACCCCTCCGAAGGATGGGGTTAAATTTATCCCTTCCGATGGTTCTTTCCTTTGGAGCAATTGAATTGAGCCACAGCCACAGGAACGTTTTCGAAGCCGTATGCGATTTTCTACGGGAGACAAAGCGAATTGCTTATTAGGTTATTTAATTTCATTTTATTTTTCAATCATACTGACTTCAAATATATATATATATATTTTTTTTTCTAATGTTTTTCTAGCCTTGAATATTAGTATGAGTTTTTCCTTACATATCCTTTTTACAAACATATTTGAAATGTAAAACAATTGTATCTCAAAAATAAGGTGCCGCCCGTTTCATGGCCGATCCCCCACAGTGGGTTGCGCCAGGTTGCCAAGGTCCAACTAAGCAACCAATCTCCTGAAAGGCACGTTACGTGCACCTCTTTGGGGACCAGGAAAACGACACAATCAAAGCAGACAAAGGCGCCGCATATTGCATCACGAGAGAGAAAGAAAAGCAAAGTGAAGGCTGGGATCAAGTCGTGTTTCGGGAATGATTATAAAGGAGTGATGGCAGCCTTATGTCAGCTTGATGCTAGTCAGCGCTGCGTGTATGTCGCCCTTTTTTTATTGAAATGATGAATGTATGGTGGCACCGGCTAGACCACCTCGCTTAGCAGAGGAGATATGAAGTAAGAAAATAATAATAAGAAAGGCACGAAATATAACACAGTAAACGACAAGAGGCGCAAATGCAGTACAATCGAGCGGCACATATGTCGCCCTTCGTCTCGTATTGCTCTGTGTTTCTTCCAATGTTTTACCAACACGCCCAAGCTTCTACACTAACTTGATGCTGGGCTGTTTGTACCCGCCATGGTAGCAAAGCAGCTAAGCTGTTGCATTACGAACTTAAATGACAGGGGTTCAACTACCTGCCATGACAACCTCATATTGATTGCAACGAAATTAGGACGGTGGTGCGCAAGAAACGATAACACAGGAGAAAGGAACCCGAAACCCTTTCTGTACTTAAGTTTATTTCCTCGTTAAAGAACCCTAGTTGGTCCAAATTTGTGCGGAGTCCTCCGAGACCGCGTCCCTCACAATCATGTCGTAGTTTCAGAGTGTAAAACTTCCCCACTCTTTGAATCCTCGATTTCTTGATCACAATGCCCGCAACATGATACAACCTACATGGGCGGCCTCCGACGAATGTAAACGTGCTCGCTTGTATAGACTGAAAGCGAAAAAGAGAGATTTCTACCAAAATAAATGTTATGTGATCAGCTAAAGTACTTCTTGCCCGCTGCTGTGCACACTCACATGGTAGATAGAAGCAAGGAAAGCAAGTGAAATAATGAACAACATAGTCATAATCATCAGCCCGACTACGCCCACTGCAGGGCAGGTACCTCTACCATGTTTCTCCAATCGACCCGGTCCCGTGCTTGCTGAGCCCACGTTATTCCCACAGACTTCTTGATCTCATGTGCCCAACTCAGTTTCTGCCTCCCCCTCGCGCGCTTGCCTTCTCTTCGTATGCAGTCTGTTTCTATTAACTACCAACAGTTATCCTACATTCGCTCTACATGCCCTGCTCTTGACCATTTCTTCTTCTGGACACCGACTAAGTTGTCTTTAAAGCATGCGTCTGTTCTCTAACCCACTCCGCTCTCTTTCTGTGCCTTAAAGTAATGCCTATCATCTTTTTTTTTCATGGCTCGCTGCGTCATCCTCAATTTAAATTGAAACATTTTCGTAAGCTTCCCGGTTTCTGGTCCATAGCTGAGTACCGGTACGATGTAGCTGACAAATAATCTTCTCTTGAGGATCTAGGTAAACTGCCATTCATGATCTGAGAATACCTGCCAAATGCGCTTCCCCTCTTTATTATTCTTCTAGTTACTTCAGCCCGATTGCTCAGATCTACGGTCACTACCTGCCCTAAGTAGACATATTCCTTTACCACTTCCAGAGCCTCGCTACCTATCGCAAATCATTGTTGTCTTCCAAGATTGTTGAAGATTAGTGTTCTGCATATTGGTTTTCAGACCTATCGTTCTGCTTGCCCTGTACAATTCAGTACACCTGCTTTGAAATGTGTCCCCTCAGTTACTCAGCCAGGCAATTTCATAAGCGAATCGCAGGTGACTGAGGTAGTCTCCTTTAACTCTTACCGCTATCTGTTCCTAGTCCAGGGCTCTGAAAACCCCTTGTAAACACGAGGTGACTAGCATTTGAGGGATGGTATCTCCGTGCCCTACACTCTTTTTTATTGGAGTTTTATTGCTTTCTTTATGGAGGGCCATGGATAAAATCTTGTATTGTCCCGAACAGAAGACGAAGAGGAGCGGTAGCGACAAGAGAAGACGAAGAAGATCGAATGTCGAGAATAAACAGTTGATCAGTCTCGGATCCCTATTTTATATTTGGCGCAGCCCGACAGGATGCGGATAGAAGTAAGAGTTGGTTCTACTGCTGCGGGACAACCGTACGTCACGTCCTACAAAGCTGAAGACGAGCAACAAGTCGAACTCCAGGAGTCAGCGACGTCACCAAGCCTGCTACAGTTCATCGCAAGCAAGGCGAATGTCAGCGAGGCGGACCTCATCAGCCGAGGTACGTGGAAAATCAATATCAAGATGTCAGGCTATGAAAAGCACTTCAGGCAGCTAACCAGTGACGAGCCGTTTTCAACTGGCACAAACCAGCACATAGCAGTGCTTATGGAGCAGCTGTTGCAAGTGCAGGCATTACAAACTGAGCAACATGGACGATTACTTGCTGTGCTAACGGAGACACTACGCGCTAACACAGGTCCCAAAAATGATTTAGTCAAACCGGACATGTTCGATGGGGCGTCCTCGTCAGCAACTACTTGGCTAAAATTCTTCGAGTACGCTTGTGAGAAGAATAGATGGACGACGTCACAAGACAAAGTGCAGAATATGAGGTTGTTCCTCATTCACAATGCCAAGAGGTGGTACGAGCTCCGAATATTAGACCATCAGGACGATTCCTGGAATCAGTGGACAGCAAGTTTCATCTCGGCTTTTGACCAAAACCCTGTCGACCGGCGGGACAGGGCTATATTTTTCAAGCAACGTTCAGGATCACTAATTGATTACTTCTATGAGAAGAGACGGCTGTTGCAGTTAGCAGACCCTGAACTGCCTGAATCATCTATTGTGCCTTTAGTCATCCATGGTATGACGAAGGAATGTCAAAAGCAAGTGCAAATAAGATCGCCCAAGACTGTTGAAGAATTATTGGGGTGTCTTAAGGACGTTGGCCATGAGACGTCTGGGCACTCTGCACAGCAGAACTGGACTCATTCAGTGAGAGTTCCTGCTTCATACTATCGGCCTAGCAACGGAGACCCCCAGGAGACAAAAAACTAATAAACGTGGGTGTACAGCCCCACCCGTGTAACCAAAATGAGGCTGTCTACTTGATTCAGTCAAATGTTTTAGAAACTGCACTGATTATAAATGGAAGAAAAGTAAATGCATTAGTTGACACAGGAGCTTCAGTAAGCCTGATCAATGAAATCATGGTGAAGCCAGAGGAGATGCGACGAGGTAAAACGATAACAGTTAAGAGCTATGATGGATCATCTCGTACACTGCATATCGGGACTAGAGCTAATGTACATTTGGTTGGGGAAGACTTCACAATAGAAGCACTGGTCATGCGTGATGTCGAATTTTCGTTTATACTGTCAAGACCCGACATGAAGAAGCTAAGAATGAATATTTCTTGGAAAGATGAAATCACTCTAGATTCCATGGTTTCATCTATCCAGATACCGACGCAGATGAGAACTGTCAAGTGTGCTCGTGATGTATGGACAGTTTTTCCGAAGCTTGTATGCTTGGACGCATATCCCCCTGCAGTTTTCGTACCCGAAGTACCTTTCGAACTTCGTGACACGACTATTGTGCGAAAAAGAGCCTATAGGATATCCCATGAAAAGAAGACATGGCTGAAGCAAGAACTGCAACAAATGCTAAACGCTGGAATCATAAGGCCATCGACGTCACCATTTGCGTCGCCTATAACTATTGTCCCCAAAGAAGATGGTTCACTGCGACTCTGTACCGATTACCGGCAAATAAACGCCCAAACAGAGCTATATCCATACCCTATGCCCTTTGTTGACGACATCATTAACGACACCGGAGGCTGCAAATGGTTTTCCCGAATTGACTTGTGCAAAGGTTACTGGCAGGTACCTCTCCAGGAAGAATCGAAGAAGTACACGGCATTTATAACGCCGTTTGATATATACGAATACAACCGCCTGCCATTCGGTTGGAAGAATTCAGGCGCTTGGTTTCAGCGCATGATGAACACTGTACTTAAAGAGTTCATAGGAGAATTCAGTTTATGACTGTTTGTGTCGATGATGTCATCATTTATTCTCGTACGGAGGAAGAGCATTGTTCCCACTTGTCTCGGGTACTAGAGGCACTGAGCAATTCACACCTGAAAATAAATAAGAAGAAAAGTGAATTCTTCCAGAGAAAAGTAGTGTTTCTTGGCAGAGTCCTCGATGGCTCCACAAAGACCACAAAGGAACAGTCCGTCCAACGCATCAAGGAGATGCAGAAACCCTGCGATGTCCATTCACTGCGCGTCTTCCTAGGGCTAGCCGGACATTTTAGGGCATTCATCAAATAGTTTGCAGCAATATCCAGATGCCTTACAAGACTAACTCAAAAGGAAGTCCCTTTCGTGTGGAGCGATGAGTGCGAACGTACATATCAAGAACTGGTGCGTGCCATATCTTCAGACCCAATCCTCATATTACCCGATTTCACCAAACCATTCGAGCTCTGCACCGATGCGTCCAATTACGGAGCAGGAGCAGTGTTATACCAAAGAGACATAACCCAAGACCGAAGCCACCAGTTGAAGGTCATCGGTTATTATTCCTACACCTTTTCAAGAGCTGAAGTAAACTACACGACCACGGAAAAGGAGGCCTTAGCAGTGGTGCTGGCGTTGCGGTACTTCAGAAGTTATTTGGAAGGCCGTCAGTTTAAACTTTTCACGGACAATCAAGCATTGACGTACCTTCTGAGCCTTACACAACCGAAGGGCAGAGTAGCAAGGTGGATAAGCGAAATTCAGCAGTTCACGTTTGATGTCAGCCACAGACCCGGCGACAAACTACCTGACGCGGACGCCTTATCAAGATTGCACATAGCGCAAACGAATGACTATCAAGAGGCGCACGTTGCAAGCGTATGGGAAGGCACCGAAGATTTAGAACTGATGAACGGAAAGTTTCTTGTGCCTCAAAGCTGCATATCAAAAATATTGAGGCTCTATCACGACAGTCCCCACTCAGGGGGCCACGACGGCTTTTGGCGGACGTACTGGAAAATTCAGAAACGTTTTGCTTGGAAGAACATGAAGGCCGATGTAGAAAATTACGTAAGAACCTGTCACCAATGCCAGACGATGAAAGCGAAGTTCCGCCCCAAAGGAAACCAGATGGTGATTCCTTCATATTCAGATGTGCCATTCGAAGTTGTCCACCTAGATTTTGCTGAGCTCAAAAAGAAAGGGGAGGGTGTACGCCGAACTCAGTCCTTTTTAGTGGCTGTTGACCAGTGCACACGTATGGCTGCGGCAAAACCCGGAAGAGAAGATGCGAACAGTGTCATTTCATTATTGGAAAGACAGGCATTTAGGCACACTAAGGTAATTGTTTCTGACAATGGACCTGCATTCCGCAGTGAGAGGCTACGACGGTGGGCAGAGGAAAAAGGTATCACCTTAAGATTCGCTACACCGTACCACCCCGAAGGAAATGCTCTCGCGGAACGCCTCATCCGTGACTTGAAGACTTTTATTTCCATATACGATGACTTCCGTGGAGGATGGAAGTGTGCCCTTGAGGCAGCGGTGAGGCATCACAACCAATCTCACACGGCTGGACTTAGCTGTAGCCCTCAGTTTGCTGCCTTTCAGAAGACGACGTGGCTACCAGCAGATTACGAACTTGGCATAGTAGGGAAGATCCATATTCCTGAACGCAAGAAGACGATCGAGGAAACCAACAAATATAAAAGTTCAATGAAGAAATACTACGACTTGCGCCATGCAACTCGCATGCCCAATATACAACCCGGAGACATGGCACTAGTGCGGAAAGGTCTTGATCATTCGAAGAATGCTTTTACAGGTCCTTATATCGTCTTCAAAACGGTGAAACAACAAGGTATACTGAAGTCTGTGCATTTCGAAGGACCATCAGGCAAGACAGAAGTGACAACTGTGAGTAACCTAGTGCCATACCATCCGCGGAGGGATGGCGATAAGAGACCCGGAGGATGTATTGTCCCGAACAGAAGACGAAGAGGAGCGGTAGCGACAAGACAAGACGAAGAAGATCGAATGTCGAGAATAAACAGTTGATCAGTCTCGGATCCCTATTTTATAAATCTCAGTGCCCTGCGATTCCCCACCGAATTAAAGAATAAATCCGCGTGTTGTGGAATAGCATAAAGTGGCCCAATGTGTGCAACCTGCTACCACACCTCCTCCTATACTACCACGCCTCCCCCCCCCCCCTCCCTCCATACTAAACTGCGTCCGCCTATGAGCAGGCAGATACATCGTACATGTGCAGTTATTGCATGAGAACTTTCCATATGTTTGTTTGAAGTGTAAAATTTCGCCCGATTTATATAGTGCCGAGGCACGAAATGAAGTCCCATATTCTTCAGTAAAGGTAGCTCTTGCGCAGAAAAGTCAGAGAGCGCCTGCAACGTGTCGTCAGAAAGTTTTGTTACATCACATATTTGTCTTGATCCCCACAACTTTCGTCAGTTTAGGCAACCTAAGCTAGTTGAGTGGCTCTTTGAATTGTTTTTTAAAGGTGTGTGTAGCCTGGCAATTTGTGCGCGAATTTTCTGCACCTGTTTCTCTGTTTCACTGTACGTCAATATCCTACAAAGTATATACATTATCTGAATATAGCGTAAATATTTGAATTTAATCTTTGACCCTTACTTTTCAATTTTTTTTTTGCCTTTAGAAGAACCTGAGCTGTTGCAGACACATGTAAAGAAATCAACTTTTTTGTGTGCAGTCAAGCAAAGACTTCCTTCTGGCATTGAAGCTCCGGCACGTCCAATTTAGCTAAGCTTTCCGAGTCACCATTTTTTTCCATTCTGGTAGCTGAATTAAACTTCCCTCTATTAATCTGTTTATTAAATATTGTTAGTTTAGGTGTCTGGTGCAATGGAAAACACACCAATATGCACTCGCAATGGCCAGTGTTTATTGTTGGAGTCACTGTAGAGCGTGCGCCAGGGCTCTCTTAGCAATCTGTTAGCCTTGACTGTCTTTTGGGGCGCTGTGCTCAGTGGCACCCATACAATATTAACATCCTCTGCATAACGAAAGAATACATCCCGCAGTATTGTGAGCAAAGTGAGGCATTGGGTTAGTTGGTTTTTCATGATTACAAAAACTGCGAAATACGAAATACGAAGGGGGAGACACGTAACGAAGTGGACACTTCGTTTTCAGTTCATAGTTTCCGCTTGTAGTGTCCGCAGTATTGTACTACGCGGATATTCCAATACCCTGAATATATATGCAGGTGTGTAACATACCACATGCTTGTGGAACCCCTGCCAGTGCGATGTTGAATAAATCGAAATGCGAGAAACACGATCGAACCGTAAGGCACGGCCCTTTATTGTTGCGCTCTGAAGCTGGCTGATGACGGCAGTTTGCTGCGCGCAGCCTGACGCTTCTATCACGTCTAGAAATGCAATCGTATTTCGTATTTGTAAAATCATAGACTTAGCGAAATTTAAAAATACACCACCTTCCAAGGCACCATGGCACTAACGCTGCCGCCCTGTTCAACACTCGACGATTACTCATCACTAGAAGCCCATATCCTTCTATCTTTCTTAAATTACATGAATATTTGCGGCTCCTCCGCGGCGTGCAATAAAATTACGCCAATTTGCTTTATTTATTGTTTTGACTTCGCTACTTACCTCTCCCTGGTTGTTAATAGTGAATAGGCGCGCCGAAGGCCCATCGATGGCTAGCTGCACAGAGTCACCGGCGTCCGCGTCCGATGCCTCGACTTGACCCACAAGAGAACCTTGGCGCACGGTGTCCGGCTCGGTGAGCATGAACGAGTACCGCGGCTGACTGAACTGTGGGTCGTTATCGTTCACATCCAGGACGCTGATGTTGACCCGCGCTATGTCGCTGTGTTTGCCGTCAGAAGCGCGAAGCTGCGGAAGAAAAATGCGACACAGTTGTCACACGATGTAGGCATTTACAATTGCTGCAACATTCCAAGTGCGGCACTTTGCCTGTATGATGTGCTCTTTACTCTGAAGTGACATTGTGTTGCTACAAAAGCCAGAATGTCACCGCCTCAACGGACTATTCTGATGTCAGAAACTGGTCTATATTTTTTTCCGTTTTAAATGCGAAGCATTTCTTAGCGAATCTTTGGCACTTTGAGCGTTTCCATCTACGCATCTATCTATCTATCTATCTATCTATCTATCTATCTAGCCGCCGACGTCTGCGTGCTCTCATGATCGCCTTCTTAACTTGGTGTAGACCAAGATTGGCATGGGAGGGTAAGAGGATTTGACAAATCTGACTGTCGGGTCATAACATGAATGACATGAGAATCCTGTCGCGTATGTTGACAAACCCTTTCCTCCAGACACGTGTGGCACATACCCGTTTACCACGAGCCGCGGTGTACGGGTATGCGCCACAGGTGATTGACAGTTTATATCTACCCAGGAACGGCGAGAACAGGCATTGATAACTTAAATGTGAGAGCATTAGGAAAAACCGACATCGGCAGCGTTGACCCGACGAATGGAAAGAACAAAGATTAGGATCCCAGCAGGAATCGAACCCAAGTATTCTGCGTGGCAGTCAGGTATTCTACCATAGAGCCACGCCAGTTGTATAAACTGGTTTGGAAAAACAGCCTATGCAGGCGTAATGTCAGTGCAACGACAATTGTGGTTGTGGTGCCGGCTCTAATTTTACAAGCAAGCCATAAACACTACACATGCACTCCTACAATACAGGCGTGATATCAGATTAACGCATGTGGTTCCATGCTGGCTCCGCTTTTATAGCAGTCTAATAAACATTACATTTGTATTCCTATGATTCAGCAAGCTTTACTGAAGCAGTTCTTGACCCGGAGGCATACATTAACGAAAATTACTTATGATATTCACATGACTGCACCATAAAGTGCATTCAGTTTCGATAATACTGACGTATGTACTCTAACCTGAGGGCTCACTTTACGTCGCACCATAAGTTACCCTTTAGACGCCAGTGTTGTCGACGTGCCTAGCAAGCCCACGATGTGCACACAGCTACTAGACTTACAAAAACATGTCGATCCACCTCGTAACACTTGGCTCAAAGCCACAAAATAAAGCATAGAAGTCCTCGCTGACTGCTCCGCATGAAACCGATTCCCACAACGCGTGGGATCTGCCGAATTTTTTTCTTCATAAACCTCGTGTACAATGTCAGCACTAAGTGTTGAGCCTATTAGGAATTCGCGTTTGTCGGCTACAAGCTGTTACCTCCGCTTGCGCAGTAGGAAACACAGAAAATAAGTGAAATCAGTTGATCGCGCGCGATAGTCTTGCGAGGCAAGGAAGAACGGATGGGTGGCTGCTGGCAAAGCAGTGCGGGAGACAATTCACAAGTGATATTTCGCTTGTGTGGGTCAATCGAAAGTATGTACCTAATGACGTCACGTTAATCACCGTTCTTGCATCACGAAGTGCGCCAGAAAGATTACAAACGCCAAGAGAGAATAACACGCTCGTTTTTGCATTTTTGGAGTCTGGTGAGGGGCCATTTAAGAGCGAGACCTTCCTGGCCCGGAAGCCATGCATCTGAACACAACTGCTATCTGACGTTTTCGTGTTAACACGACCATTCAATTCTGTCAGGAGCATCGGAATGTTTGGGAAGTCACTATGCTGTAATACTCCCATTCTTCTTCGATTGTAACAAATATTTCAATAATTCCACGGCTCTGTCTTAATTTTATCTGAAAAAGTATGCGCACTGTATGCAATGTGTTACGGTGATAAGCTTATTTCCACCAGGGAGAAGGACTTGTTCGGTCTGTGCAGAGGGCCACTCACTAGCTATATCTAGAGCACTTTATAAGCTGCATGGTAATGCCTAGCGAATTTCAAGTTCAGCTCTTCGCTGAATATAAAGTATATACAGAGCTCTTTTACCGAAAGATCTTCCGATGCTATCTTTCTATCTGGCTATATCAAGTGTATCTTCATAATCGAAATGTCAATGCTTTCGGCAAAACCATTCATCAAAACTAAGAGCTACGTCATAGTTACTTGCGCAAAGCTTGCAAAGGCCAATAAAGTGCAATATAGTCGATCCCACTTATAACAATACTCAAGTGCCACGAAAACTCCATTGCTATGACGGATAACTATTATAAACGGGTAGACAAAAAAACAACAAGGACAGAAGGACGGCAGGCTGTTGTAAGAAAACTATAATATCGGATGGAAAATGCCATTCACACCAGCAATAAGAATGGCGCAGCTGCCGTTTTTTCGCATGTGCTTGAAAATTCAGATGCTGTCACAGTACCGCCACGAGCCCCTTAGAGTCAATTTATAAAGAACTTCTGAAGTTTCCGACACTGAAACTCTTCCAAAGCTCTTCGAAGTCTCATTTTTCTGACTTTTTGCTTAGATTGCATGTCCGAAACTGCGTTAACAGAAGCAACTACCGCTGCCACGTCGATCATCTCTCAGGCTAGAACCAGCGCTGTCGCGAGTCGATCCGATTGCGACCATAGCGGATTTCCAAAGTCAGCTTTACCGCAATGCTGAATCGCTGTGCTGTGAAGCATGCCGTTAATGTGAAGGGGTGCGCATGGCTGGTAATAACGAGAAGGCTACAAAACAATTCAGGTTGCATGAGGGCGCGGTAGCCGTTGGGGTTGTGAGCTGGGGTGCTTGAATTTCTCGTTTTATTCTTTCTTTTTAAAAATTTCTCGTTCCATTACCTTTCGGCACGGACAACCAGCAGCCACAATTATCATACCCAGGAATTCGGGACATCGCTTCTAGTTCACCGTTTTTCACACCACGTGGCGTACGGACCTTCAACGTTCAAAATTCGCGCGATGACGCTTGCCGTAATCGCGCGGATTGAGAAAACCACAATACATAAAAAAAAGCACGACGGCGATATCCACTGCAACCAGCGAGCGCGAAGATCAGTCGCCGAGTGATAACCGCAACGCATGCGATGAGCGGCCGGTTGGGCTGTTCGACTGTGAGTCAGCAGTTCTGTTGCACTGAAAGGGTGCACCCATACAAGTCGCTTGGCTGTGCTTGATAACTACGAACTCTCGAAAGAGCGTGCTGCCCTTCTTCTCATCCCCTGCCTCTTAATATATTTCGTCCGATGATATTATTGTTGGCTCCGACGGGTTTCTTAAAAGAGACCGAGAACGCGTCCTTTAGCGCTGCTGTTTTTGTGAAGTGAAAAACCTAACTTCCAGAAAATAATGCAAGTTTGCGAGGCGGTGATGACGATCGCGGGTTTCCGAATGTGCAGAGTCTTGACGTCCCTAATTTTTGTTGGCCTCAATTTATAAAATCAATATTTTGCGCTATTATGTGAAGACGCTTGGCCGTCTTCTACTCGCTGCCACAGAAATTTTTCTTTAAAGCTCAATAAGCAACAGAAGTAACGGAAGAATACTTCTGCAAGCAGAATATTGTTTGATGATCTTCTTAGAAATAATGGTTTTAATAAAGTCGCTTTAGCTTTAACAACGCGCTTTTTGTTTCTAAATAACATACCTATACGTCGAAAGTGCACATTTACGCATGACATGCTACACAGGCCGCGTTTCTCTCTCTGCTAAGTGTTGGTGAAAGAGTAATGAGACAGATTAGATTCCTATAACGTATCGAGAAACCCGCCTTCTGGTTTGACTGCCTATGCTGGTCTGCAGAATTGTAGGACGTCGCGGATTGAAACCCCGCTCTTGCGGCCAGCTTTATTCGGGACAGAATAGCGCGTTTCTATTTTTACATGGTAAAGTTCGCTAAAAGGCCCCTCTTCAGGACCCGTTTAATATATTGATTACGAGCTGAAATATTTCATTTATTTGAGCAGGGGACGTGGAAAGGTCTCGAAAAGCCGTTTTATTTTTATTCTCTGTGTCGTGTGTTTGTTTACCGTAAGACAACGTATAGCACCTCACCGGGGATGTTTGGGGCAAGCTCAGCAACCTTTCACGAATGTCTTTTATTTTTTCTGTCAATAAGTTCGCCGTTCACTATTGCAGGAGTAGGAAGGCATTGAACTGCCCTGTTACTGTGCCACCAGAAGGTAAACATTGTTGTCAACGCAGGCATTGTCCGCCGCGGTGGAGCAGTGATTATTAAAGACGATAGTCTTTCTTGGGGAACTTAAACGCAGAAATTTTGGTCTGTCTTTCTGTCTGTCTGTCTTTCTGTTTGTCGGCACGTCCCTCGATTCAGCCACTCGGCCAAAGTTGAACCACTTGCCCAAGGGCCAGCCGTCTTCAACTGGTGCGGCTGTTCATACTTGTGAACGTTGTCGATCAAAAAGTAAATATCATGCATATCTGAGGTGCAACATCACTAGGTAAGTATTAGGTGGCGTGTTCCTTTAATAGAAAATGCATACATACGTAATTTTCAGGACCCTAGTTTCTTAAGCTGCGCTGAAAATGCATAAGAATGGAAGCTTGAGCGAGTTGGTATGCGTTCATCTTTGTTGAAACAGCGCTCACTAGACGACGACGAAGTAAAAGAAGGCACAGGACAGGCGCTGCCTGTCGTGTGCCTTCTTTTACTTCGTCGTCGTCTAGTGAGCGCTGTTTCAACAAAGCTGAAAATGCGACTGCGCTGAAATTTGCCTTCCTCCGTGCCCTTCGCACGAGCTCATTGTTGTGTTTCGGTTTCGGTTCTGTATTGCACTGTACGAATGCCATGGGTTGGTGTTGAAAAACTTTAGTTTTGAGAAGGGCAAGAAGGTGAAAAAAAATATTTAAAAAATGAAAAAGCAGCGTTGTGGGCGGCCTTCAGGCTGCCGGTTGTGGGCGCCGCTCTGGCGTTCCTGTTTTACCCAGGCGACGTGTAAATAAAAGAGTGTGTGGAGAGTACTCGTTGAGTGCGGACGTTTCTCTGCTTCAGCGCTTCGCGCCAAACCGCGTTTTCGGGCTGGCTGGCGTCCCCGCCGGTCGCGTTGGTCACCGCCGGTCTTCGCCTGCTGCTGCGCCGGGACTACCAGCACGCAACACAGCACTCATGTTTCCCGACGTATTGCCAGATGGCGTCCATATCTCACACAGCGCCTCTTCTATCGTCTTTACACGACATTTGCAGCGAAGCACGCAGATACGCGGCCAATTTTTGTGCTCGGCCGCTGACCCGAAGGTCGCGGCTTCGATCCCGGCCGCGGCCGTCGCATTTCGATGGAGGCGAAATGCTAGAGGCCCGTGTATTGTGTGATATCAGTGCACTGAAAGAACACCAGATGGTCGAAATTTCCGGAGCCCTTCACTACGGCGTCTCTCATAATCATATCGGGGTTTCGGGACGTAAAACCCCAGATGTTATTATTAACGCTGGCCTTACCTTTGCCAAGGCGATGCAGGGAAATAACTCTGCAAGCGGAGCTCTTTCCCTGCCTTCCCTTACGTATCGTAGGCAATGTACCCTGTTTTGCTTACGTGACGAGCCCCACCTTCTTTCTGTTTTTCTTCGCGGCGCCTTTAGAGTGACCGCATTGAGCGTCTCGCAATGGCAGGTTAACTGAAGTCACGTGCTGTAACCAATGACGCTAAAAGCAGTGTGCTGCAGTGCGCGACTCACATCTCGCAGGAAGTGTGGCGCCCTCTGAGATGCACGGACTACCTTTTATTATTTTCATACTTGGTAGACACGATGTTTACCTACCAATCTACTGACCTAATTGGTCAGAAATCTTAGATGGTGAAATTCTTCGGTTTCCTCGTATCCCTCATTATCATCGTCTCAATCATACAATAATGTCAATAAACACTTAGCACCGTCAGAGGGTGCTAAGTAACTATCATTCATTAAGGCGAGAGCGTTGTATGGCTCGTGATTTTAAAAATCCGGCTTTCGGCGGCGCGAACACCATTGGTACCAAACCTCGAGTGGGCCGATACCCGGAGGCTGTGCAACAACGGGTGAGGTGGAAAATGCTTCAGGGTGAGGGTGGGACGACCAATGGAATGGACTAAGGAGGACGTTAAAATAGTTTAATTAATGAATGTCTCTCCAGGGCATAGGCTACTGTGGTCTCCTTAGCGTCAGCTAAAGGGGTTAAATTTTATTACAGCGCCACCGACATAATGTGTATCCGCCGTAGGAGCGATTGGCAGATAAAGTGTGGCGCCGTTAAGCGCGAGGTAGCGGATTCGATTGCTTGCCATGGCGGCCGTATTGCTTTGACGTAGGACGCCATCTTGCTCTGATGTAGGTGCACGTTCAAGAACCCCAGGTGTTTAAACCTATTGCAGAATTCCCCACTGTGGCTTGCCTCATAACGACAATGTGGTTATAGCACGTAAAATCCCTTAAATTATTATTATTTGCATAAGCCGCTAGGGGACAACAGAAATAATACGTGAAAAACAACCCCGTACACACGCTTCATCATTAACGCGATAGTGTCACATACCGAGTTTTGCCTAAATTAATGTTGTGCATGTTCTATCATCTGCTTATTTTAAAAATGCGCAAGTAACCACGTGAACGCGCACGTGGATACTTCGGAATTACAGATGCTCTTGTTGCAGAATTACAAAAAAACATATATAAAGGGACAAGGTCATGATATTCCTCTAGCTTTGCTTGCTTTGCTCGCTAGGCTGTCTTCTGGCGCTGCTGTCGCATGCTAAAAGCTACACCGCAGTGTGCATTTTCGCGGGGTACAAGTCAAGAAATGGCTTCTCCTGGTCATTGTATTTTTTTTTTTTCAGTCATAATGCAAGATTAGAAATCCGTAACATGACTTGACCCCTAAGACAAGTGCGGTTTAAACCAATGCACTGAGGAGAAAACATTCAACCAGGTTGAATATAAAGGCTTCGAGCTTTCATTTTTGGTAATGAAATTTAAATAAACCAACACTCTACCAGTATCAAGTGTTGTAATAATAATAATAATAATAATAATAATAATAATAATAATAATAATAATAATAATAATAATAATAATAATAATAATAATAATTGTTGGGTTTAGCGTCCCAAAACCGCGATATGATTATGAGGGACGCCGTCGGGGAGGGCTCCGGAATTATTGACCACCTGAGGTTGTTTAAGGTGCACCTAAACCTCGGATTTATTCCAGTATTTTTAATTATGGTTCATCGAGCGCTGATTCCGTAGCGCCTGCGTAACTGCTGATACTCGACCGAATCAAATGCCTTCTCGTAATCTATGAAGGATATATATAGGGTTTGGTTATATTCCGCGCATTTCTCTATCGCCTCACTGACAGTGTCAATGTGGTCTATTGTCGAGTAGCCTGTATGGAATCCTGCTTGGTACTTTGGTTGACTGAATTCTAATGTTGTCCTATTTGTATTAGCTACTATCTTTGTAAACAGCTTGTATACAACGGACAGTAAGCTGATCGGTCTGCAATTTTTTAAGTCCTTGACGTCCCCTTTCTTATGGATTACGATGATCTTAGTATTCTTGCAAGCATAGGCGGAGAGTACGGGGGGGCTGGGGGGCTTGGCCCCCCCCCCCGGACTGCCTCAAGGGGGGGCAGAGCCCCCCCCCCTCCCCCCTGGCGCCGGCCGAGGGTATTTTTTAGGAGCTTGGCTTAGGTCCCCGGGTCGTCCTGTCTGGCAGCTATTTCACAGGAGGCTGTTTATGCCCGCTTCTTTTTCATTTTAGCCATTTAAAGTTCGGCACATGGGCCAGTGACAAGTCAAACATTCAATGAAAAAGTGCCCCTCAAACGGATTTTTACGTGCAGAATATGTTGTGCTGATGAACAACTCAAGCGACGACTTAAGCTATGACAAATTAAAAAATTCACCGGCGATTACGATACTGCCTAATTCGCTGAGCGCAGCCTCGTGTTCGGGCAACGCCAGCTGTGTTTGAAGTTTTGACTATCCGCAGTTGTAGCAATGTAACATTCGTTACATATTGCCACAGAAACTGCCAGCGCTCGAGTGCTACGCACACTATATGCTCTGTGCATTGCAGCTGTCGCGAACCAATTAAGTGAAACGCCCACAGCCCCGTTACGACAAGCGAAGCCAGCCGCAGTGCACGTGCCAGCCCTGCATGCGCACGAGCTACGACCGAGGTGCCAGCGCGCGCGACAGAGGAAGAAAGCGAGGTTAGAGGCCAGTATCTCGTGATATCGACAGACTCCGCGTTCGCTCTCTTTCGTCCTCGTTCGCGCTATCGGTTACGCCGCCGACGCCAACGGCGATGCCGCTCAACGCAGGAACAGACGCCTAAGAGCTGCGCTCTAATTGTCTTGGACCCCGTAGTGAATCGTTTTCAGAACACAAAAATGATGGGTGGTGGTGGTGGTGGTGGTGGTGATGTTGCAGCAGGCGGGGTTAGCCTGGCCTGCATGGCCGGCAATTGTTCCTCCTGAGCATCTCCTGAATTGTAGGGGTATGTCACCAAGTGAGGCGTTTTTTTTCGAAATGGGTCAAATCCATCCAAAGAGAATTTGAGAAAAAGGCAAAAATTTGCTATGCAAACTAAATACAACGCTGTCAAAGC
Organism: Rhipicephalus sanguineus; assembly: GCF_013339695.2. Lineage (NCBI taxonomy): Eukaryota > Metazoa > Arthropoda > Arachnida > Ixodida > Ixodidae > Rhipicephalus > Rhipicephalus sanguineus. Next base: position 63,668,013 of record NC_051178.1, on the reverse strand, counting down.
TATTCTATGATATGTTTTACATGTCGGCTAGGGCCACAATCAATTAAAAAATATGCAGCGGATTTCGCCATTATTAGCATGATAACTTTGGATTTGGCTCATTTAGAATTGAGACATGGAATTCAATGCGGTATTCTTGAAAAAACTTTATTGAAATTCGGGCAGTGGCACATTCTTACTTCGTCGGCGTCGACATTGCTTCTGTTCACGATGTCGTCGACGTCTCGGGACCGATCTCTCGCCGATCTCTTCACTTCCATCAGAATCCATGATAATCCAGCTCCGAAAGGGCAAAAAAAAAAAACTTGCACCAACACCCAGAAAACAGGCAGAGTAGTCAGGCTAGGCGGGAAATCACACGGAGGCTTCCACGTTCGCCGAATCACGTGATCGCCGAAGCGCTCTACTGTCGGCATACTGGATTTGACTCATTTCGATCCATACAGCGCATGGATCTGGCTCAATTTCGTTTTGTAACGGGATCTGTGAGCACAAGTAGCTGTTGGTATTTGACTCATTTTGTTCCGATCTCTCTTTTAGAGGAAAGTTGAGAGAATGTACTTGCCAATGGAGCAATATTTGAGCTAGTTTCGGTTTCTGGATTTAGCCCATTTCGAAAAAAAAAAACGCCACAAGTGTTGAACAGCCCAGTGTCTCGCAGGAAAACCAGCAAAATTCGTTGCACGGTCCTCCTCGTTGCCGCGGGCACTTCAGGAAAAATGACGTCTTCAAATGTCCGGTGCCTATGACAACCTTTTTGCAAGGTGCGGACCATCGATGCTCTTTTCACTTCAAACTGTGGGCAAAGCCAACTAAAATGTTCTATGCCCCGGATGTCACCGCAGAAGGCACAAAACGGGGAATCGTATCGCCCAGTCTTGAATGACCAAGCCGTGGTGTATGCGGAGCCGGTTCTTACGCGGTACAACAGCGTCGCTTGTCCACGAGAAAGTCCGTGGATTACACATGCTTGGTGTGGAAACTTGTAGATCGCCTTGAAATGATTGCGTATCGCATCTTTGTTCTGGTAAGTTTTAGGAGTTCTTACTTTTGGAACAGATGTCCGCGCTTGGCATGCAAGGGCATCAGCCTTTTTATTGCCTTCAATGCCAACGTCGGATGGGATCTACTGAAACTTTATATTAAAGCTCTTGCCGATAAGGTGTTTTATGAGCGCCAGAGATCGCCTGGTGAATTTTTCTTGAGGTAGGCCACGATGCAGTCTTTGTAGCGCCGACTTGGAGTCCGTCAGCACTACAACATCTCGTGCAGAAAAGGATCGCAATTTTCGCAAAGCCGCGGTGATTGCAGCGCTTTCTACCGTTGTGGTCGAAACCACGCGATCCAGGCGGCCCGACCATGACACGCCAAGGCAGGGTATGCAGAAAGCCGCTGCGCAGCTATCCGTTTGTTTGCGCACTGATCCGTCGGTGTACACTTGTAGGTGGCCGTGGTACATGGTACTCAAGTGGTCCAGCACAAGAAACTTTGCTTCCGCGGCTGGAATGGTGCGTTTCGCTAGTAGCTTGGGTACGCTGAAGTTACAGGCAACATCCACAAAAGACCATGGCGGGTCCATAGGGCGCCGTTTAGGCAATTTCAAGCCTAAATATCGAAACGTGTTCAGCGCCGCGTTGAAATGTGAGCCAGTTCTTGCTCTTAGCCGCCGGGGAAGCGCCGTGCCTGCGAAGGACTCTCCCAGTCTTGACAGCTGCGTCAATAAGGCCTGAGACGCCAAAAGGTGGAGCGGAAAAGACTCGGCTTCATCGGTGACCTTCTTGTTTGAAGCCGCCTGAGGAACTCCCATCGCCAAGCGGAGACCTTTTCTATGCACTGCCTCTCGACAACAAGCTACTATTGCGACGTGCGGTTGATGGTATAGTCACTGCAACAGTGCAAAGGATCAACGCTCTTCGTCGCATGGCAGGGGTACGTTGGGTCAACAATCCTATGTCCATGCTTAAATTGAACGCTGCGCTCATAACAAGCCGCATTCTTTATCAGCTGCCGCTGATATCGCCATCACCAAGCCAGTTCGAACACAAAAATGATACTGAGAATACAAAAAAATCCCGACACAGTCAGTCAGTGAACGCTTTCGCACAAACCAACGTTTTTTGTTGGCACAAACTTACTCGCCAATAAAAAAAAGGGTGATTTCTTGGTTGCCTACATATTGATACCCTTCGACAAAAGTGCCGAGAAAAGATTGTACGCAGTTTTGATTTAGCAGTGAAGGGTTTTACTAAAAGTTCGGCCACCAACAGCCACCAATGAGCAACTCCATTACTCGTCCAGATTCATAACCGCAGCTTCGCACAAGGTGTAGTGGTAGCAAATGGTATTTCCTACCATCTCAGAATTACGTTAGGCCATCTTGAATTGAACTCACTGGCATATAAGTAAAGCTTCCCGTGATAGCGTTAGCCTACTGTGTCCTGTGAGGCGCATGTGAATCGATTTTACTCGACGCAGTCAACGATTCAACGTAAAAGGTCGCCTACGCGACCTTTTTCGCTTCGAGCCAAGAGTTACGAGGTGGATCGATGTCTTTGTGTAAATTGAAAAATAAATCTATCTAGAGTCTTCCATTTACAGATCTTGATTATGATATCGCGGGCACCTAAGAGGCTAAAGTTACAACAATAAATTCTTTAATTTGGAAGTTGGACCCCTCTCTCTCTCTCTCTCTCGCTCTCTCTATACATATATATATATACATATATATATATATATATATATATATATATATATATATATATATATATATATATATATATATATATATATATATATATATATATACACACACACACACACACATATATATAGGGAGAGTGAGAGAGAAATGTGGAAGAGCAAGTCAGGCCCCCGCCCCTTCCGGTAAAATGAAAACTCTCCGCCTATGCTTCCAAGATTTTGGTGCCCTCATGGTTAAGTGACATTTCGTATGCAGGGTGGCCAGTTTTTATAACACAGTGTGTCCACTGTCTTTGAACAGATCTGATGTTACATGATCCTCACCAGGGGCTTTGCCTCTTTTTCCCTCCAAGGCTTTCTTTATTTCCCCTGTCTTTACCAGTGGGATGTCCGATTTCCCTGGGCTACTACTACTTCTTACATTATCTTCCTTGTTGCCCCGGCTACTGTACAGATCTCCGTTAAACTCATCAGCTATTCAAGCTCTCCTCCCCATAGTGTTAGTGCTTTTGTCTTCCTCGTCCCTTAGTGCATGCATCTGGTTTTTGCCTGTACCAAGTTTTCTCTTCACCGCTTTGAGGCTTTGTTCGTTCTAGAGATGACTAATAGAAACATGGGACGAAGTTAGTCACGTGCGAGCCGGGCCGTGTCCCCTGCCCCTACAGCATAAATTAATTAAAACGATACAATTCGGCTTCCTAGATGAAGTTCAGGAGCGGTCTATGCTATTCGCCGATCCATTTGGAATCAACGTCCATCGACACTCTCGACCAGCTCAAGGTGAGGTTGTGATATTCAAAGAGTACTCCAGAGAGTATAGTCGGAGTTTACTAAAATAAAGTATACATTGAAGTATAAAGTATACTGAAATAAAGTATAGATAAACCACGTGCGCGTCGCTCGCCCCATATATGCATCAAACGATAAGCTTTTACCACCCTTCGTTGATACTAACTGCAGTTGTTGCATTTTAGAAACGCTGGTTGTGCTTTCGTATGTTGGCTAGCAGGTGAATGTATGCCGCAGATATGTATAGTCGTGAGCAAGATGACCTGCAACTGTGAAATTACCTTTTAAATAGGCCATAGCGGCTAAACGCAGCGAGCAAGCGCAAAAGTGTTGGCTACACCAAATGCTCAAACGGAAATGTGTCTATGGCGATTCAGATACGTCACATTTACATTAGGGCATTACAATTATTCGTACACTACACATTAATTCGGTGTTTGGCTCATATTGATGACAACAGAACGTCTTGACGGCATCGGCACGCGATAATGCACATGCCGTTTAAGTGCTACGTCCGATATACATACATACGCTCGGCAACACCTACAATGACTGTGTTATTCTTTTCACATTTCATGCGTAGAGATACATGCAGATGCGTTCGGATATGTGAATTGTTTTATGATGTAAGAATATTCAACGTGTTATTTTCGTTTCGTGCTCCCACTGCGCCAACGAGCAGCGGGCGACCGAACGGCTGGCTCGCTGCATGTACACACTTTTCCTATAGTGCTTCACGCTCCCGCGGGGTGTTCTGGGATTGCTTGAAAAAGGTTTATTAGCAAGAATTTCCCAAAGGGGGGGGGGGCATTCACCCTCTCTCTTTGGGCTATCAACTGATGCTTTGTAATCATATCCCTCAATTAATTTTCACTACATCTCTACACTTAATTATTATTTGCCTGTAACTATCAATTCAAATAATTACTCCTTTAATTTGCAAAAGGGTCTCTTGAAGGGCCAGTTGGTATACCTTTTACTGCGTTGAAAACAGCGCGAAAACGGGACGAAGGGTAACAAACAACACAAGCGCTGTTCTTATGTTTTTTAGCATTCGGGTCGTTTTCGCGCTGTTTTCAACGCAGTAACATGTAGCAACTAGCCCTTCAACACAGCCTTCTGCACTTCGTTTCTCTTACATCAGGCTCTTTCGCACTCAGGGTTTTGCATAACTCATCAATGTACCAGTGCTTGCGTTGTTTTAAATGCGAAGCATTTCTTAGCGAACATTTGACATTTGAACATTTCTATCTATCTATCTATCTATCTATCTATCTATCTATCTATCTATCTATCTATCTATCTATCTATCTATCTATCTATCTATCTAGCCGCCTACGTCTGGGTGCTCGCTTGATCGCCTCCTTAACTTGGTGTAGACCAACATTGGCAGGGGAGGGTAAGAGGATCTGACGAATACGACTGTCGGGTCTTGACTTGAATAACGTGAAAATCCTGTCGCGTACGTCGTCAAACACTTTCCTCCAGACACGTGTGGCACATACCCGTGTACCACGGGCGGCGGTGTACGGGTATGCGCCACAGGGGATAGAGAGTTTATATCTACCCAGGTACGGCGAGAACAGATATTGGTAATTTAAATGCGAGAGCGTTAAGAGAAACCGACATCGGCAGCGTGGACCCCACGAACGTAAAGAATAAAATTTAGGACCCCAGCAGGAATCGAACCCAAGCATTCTGCGCGGCAATCGGCTATTTTACAACAGAGCCGCGCCAGGTCTATAAACTGGTTTGGAAAACAGTCTGTGCAGGCGTAATGTTGGTGCAACGTCAGTAGTGGTTGTGGTGCTGGCTATCTAATTTTACAAGAAAGCAATAAACACTACATATGTACTCTTGCGATACAGGCGTTATATCAGATTAACGTCTGTGGTTGCTGGCTCCGCTTTTACAGCAGTCTAATAAGCATTGCATTTGTATTCCTATGATTCAGCAAGCTACATTGAAGTTGAAGCATTGCTCGACCCCGACATTAACGAAAGTTACGTATGATGTTCACATGATTGTACCATAAAGTGCACTTACTTTGTATAATACTGACGTATGTGCTCTAACGTGATGGCTGACGTTACGTCGCACCATAAGTTACCCTTTATACGCCAGTATTGTCGACGTGCCTGGTAAGCCCGCGATGTGCACACAGCTACTACACTTACAAAATCACGTCGATCCACCTCGTAACGCTTGGCTCAAAGCCATAAAATACAGCACAAAAGTACGCAATGACTGCTTCGCACGAAACCGATTTCCACAACGCGTGAGATCTGCCGAATTTTTTTCCTTAGCCTTCATCCAGTTTTCGCGCTGTTTTCAACGCAGTACTCCTTTAAATCGATATTCTATTATTTCCCGCCATAATATTATAATAATAAATAATTAACTATATTCTATTATTTCCCGCCATCGTACTATAACTGCATAGATTGATATACTAGCTATCTATCTTAATTATGTCCTACACTGACAGCTTTCACCCCTACATTTAAAATGTTGAATTCATCGTCGCCATTCATTAGTAATGCACTTCATGCCAAGGTGCGAATGTAGATCAACATATAGTAAGTCATTCTTAATGTGAATTCTGGGCTAACCTCATTTTAAATATTCGCGCAGCTTGCACTGAGTCGCGCAAAGCTGGGCTAGAGGGGAGCTGGTCGACACTTGGCTGGTCTTGGCTTTACCAGCCAAGTGTCGACACATGCATTCACACGCCGATGCAGGAAGTGTTCACGAGATCACATTGTAAACTACGAGTATAGACTAGGTGTTGATAGGGTTCGTTCGGGTATCGCTTGGCAATCACAGCACCAAGTAGGTCACAACACCAGTAAATCACAACACCAAGTTAATCACAAGTACCAATCACAAGTAAATCACAACGCCATATGAATCTGCTAAAGCAGATTAATTAGAATAATTAGCTTAATAGCACTGTAACGAAAAAAATCACAGCATATCCACGGAGTGAATATTGATGAGTGGGCGAAGCTGCGGAGGTTCATCGGTAAACCGTGAATCTTCCATGAATTCTGCCCAGTACATCATCACCGACGTGAGATCGGGCGCGTTTATACTAAAGGTTCGATGAGTTATGACGACTTGCAGCTCACTTTAATTTTACATGTACGCTGTGAATTTTCATTGTTTAGAAAACCATTGCTTTAGAAAACATCTGGCGTCTTTCGTTAAGCAGCTGGCGTCTTTTCGTTTTGCTTTAGAAACATCTGGCGTTCTTCCGTTTTGCTTTTACAAAACATCTGGCGTCTTTCGTTGGTTTATTTCATCAATCAACGGCGTTTTGAACAAAATTTTTACTGTTTAATCACGCACAGGAGAAATCTCACCAGGCACTACCTTGGAGGTAAAGAATGGCTGCTAATGGGAATGAGAGACAGAAGAAGTCGGCTTTTAGCTACCGCTGCGAATTTTGTATTGTTCAACAACGCACAGGAAAAATCACCCACCGGCACCACCTTGGAGGTCAAAGCGTAAGACTGGTTACGCACTACGACTACGACTACGAGGGACGAACGGGTGCCGCCTTAAGGAGCTTCGCCCCTAAAAATCACACCATCTCCCGCTAAAGGGGATAATGAGGCGATGCGAAGCAGCGTTTCGGCATGTAGAGCCCGCGTTTCAGAGGGGGAGTAGAGAGGGGAGGGGAGGGGAGAGAGGGAAAGAGGAGAGGGAGAGTGGAGAGGGGGAGGGGAAGTGGATAGGGGGTTTGGAGAGGGAGAGGAGGTGTGTGGAGATGGCTTGCGCATGCGCAGTAAGGGTGGTTTCGCCACACACCACCACCACCGGATTGAACTCCGCTATAAGATGCTTCACATCTAAAACAGCGCGAGAAGACAGGGACGAAAGGGGCACACACACAACGCTCGTGTGTGTACCCTTTCCGTCCCTGTTTCATGTGCTGTTTTTTCGTTACAATGCTACCAAACCAACCAGCCCACCGACATGCAGTAGCTTAATAGGTCTTAGTGGCACATTGGAGACTTGGTCCCGATTAGCTTGCATCCCAATCAGACAAGCCTTAATTATAACTTAATGAGCTTAATTAGCCTAACTCGCACATTCGAGGCTCGGCCTCGACTAGCTTGCATTCGAAGTCAATCTAAGCCTAATGAACCATTTAGCATAATTAACCCTAATTAGCGCAGCATAACCTAGTCTTAATTAGCATTTGCTCGGCACATCTTGCTGAGCGCGGCACGACTATGCAACAAGAATTTCAACTCGGATTAATAATCGCTAATTAGCCACTGAGTTAATGATGCCTGGCTAATTAGGCTTTGCCCTGCTCAGCTACGCTTAATTAGCATTGGCTATGATTCACTTGGCTTAACTAGGCACAGTTATGCTGAACACGACGACATAATGATCATTGTCTACATCGCGAGTCGGACAACGGGTGGGCATAGCAGCTTTGCTGTAAAAATAAATATTGTAATTGTGCTGCAGAGCCCTTAATTGCCAATTAGCGAAACACTCTAAATGTATTGAGCCTCTCCCTCTATAGTTTCATTTGATGCATTACAATAATATCGTCCTATTAATTTATTGACCATCTACCCACACTTGATAATTGCCTACAACGATCACCAATAAACTATAATATATGTTTCTCTTGCATAAAATTTCATTGTCACCTTTAATCATTCGGTTCCATAGATCTTCCCCCAAAATCATCCCTGACTACTAACCATCGATCACTACCACTAAAAGTAGTTGCGTGTTATTATCTATCGCTGATCGTAATTTCATACATTGAATGCCGTATGCATTTCATGTAAGTACGTATGCTTCTATACTGAAATCCTTCTATTATGAGTTTAAAATTTGTGATTTCATCGTTACAAGTGATGACTTATATCGTCAGTGTGCAAATGTGCATAATGTTGCTGAGTAAACCTCAGTCAGTGTGAATACTTGCGGGTACGTCATTGTCAATTTTGTTAATTATCCATAATAATTAAGCTAAAAGACACCTAATCGCGAATTAGCAACTTGATATTCTTACATCTAATTAAGCTAAAGTACCCTAATCACTAACTAGCAACTTAAGATTCTTATATATTTCATCCTCTTCGTCTCCACTCCATGTGATACATTACAACGCGATCCTCCGATTAGTTGATTCTTATTTACCCTCTTGTGTAAGTGTAGTGTAAGTATTAATAATTACAGAGTACGATTACCATATCTCTATACCTTTTATTAATAATTAGCTATAACAGTAGCTACAGCTAGTTACATGCGATAGCAATCTAGTATCAATGGTGTACGTTGCAATACTACCTATAAATATATATATATATATATATATATATATATATATATATATATATATATATATATATATATATATATGATACGTGTCCTTCTGTACTGACCGATTTCACCAATAATTTTTAAATAAATTGTTAAGTTCATCAGTACCTTTGATTACATATACTCAACAGAGGAAGATTCGTATGCGTATCAATGTCTCTTGTTAATTCTTACTTGCTTTGAATTACGAGGAACTATTCGCCTTTTTGATCATCTGCTCTAATTAACCTACGATTTCTCATTTGTAATTATCAACTGAAGAACTCCACAGTATTCATACCATCCATATCTTGAGCAGCTTCATTAAAAACAAACTTGTATAAAAGCACTGACATTTTCACCTGTTTTGGGGCCACCGAAAACACTATGAAGCGCATGCACCCCTATAAGGTGGTTTTGCTGCAATGCACCTTCTTACAAAAGTTCCCGTCGAACCTCAGAAACTTCGCCAACATCAGCCAAACTTCACAGGTGCGAAGATTGAATAATCGAGATTGGATCACTTTAGTGATTTAAGCAGGTGAGGGCGCATTGTTTTTATACAAATTTTTAAATTCTCTCCTATGGAGTTTCATATAGCACATAAAAGTGACTCTCGAACCCAGGAAGTTTATGGGAATAAAGCAAAACTTCTCGCACTGTGAGATGATGACTCCCAGATTATATGGACGAAGTGATTTAAGCGTATATTGAGGTGTTTTACTACAATAAATGTTTAAAGGTCGTTTCCCATTCAGTGACGCTGCCACTCAGCAGCCAACGCAACAGATGGCGCTAGTTGTCGATGTCCCGAATTCCTGGACATGTGTTATAGCCGATAACGCGGCATGCGGGTATTGTTGTAAGCGGGTTATTTCATCATAGAAAACATGCAAAAGTTGACGGAGCAGCAGCTTCTCATTGTCATAACAAGTATATTGCTAAAACCGGTATCGTTACAAGTGAGTTCGACTGTGTATGTTTAACTCCATTGCGAGTAGGTGTTGTAGCTCGACTTTGCGTTCAACAGCTTCACATTGTGAGTTGGGTCAAATTAACGTCGCTGATAGAGACTCGGTGATGGTTTAATTTGACATGAAAAATATGGTCTGAAGTTCCATCACGTTAGTTACATACCAGCAACAGAACATTTAATATTCCTATACTAGTCCGGGCGTGTCCGTCCTAACAGAGCAATCTCGCACCCTTCTCAACCTACCTTTAGCTTGTAGAACTGTTTCATTTCATAGTCCAGAGGCTTGGCAAGAGCTAGTTCTCCCGAGTCATGAATGACGAATGCTGCTGCGTCGTCATTGCCTTCATCCATGAGCTCGAAGTGGACGCCTCCTTTGTCGGAACCGCTGCGTGTCGTGCGCACCGTCAACAGCGTCTGTCCAGGAGGTGTGCTCTCTAGCACACGGGCCTCGTACTCGTCCTGCGTGTAGAGAGAGAAAGAGAAGAGGAAGGCAGGGAGGTTAACCAGAAGAGAGAGAGAGAAAAAATAATAAGGGAAGAAAACAATCACCACCACACACGCACACGAGAGCGTTCCACTCAAAGTCGTTCTGACAGGCCAGTAGACCGCAGAAAGGCTAGTAGCGCTTGTAAGGCCTTCTTTAGCAATGTTAAGTCTGGACGATGGCGTATTAGTCCTTCTTCTGATAGAGGCTGGTCGTCTAACTTGTTGAAAGCACGACAAAGAGGTTCTCACCGTGTGCTACACTCCGGAGAGTCTCACAGAACATGTCGAATTGCTTCTTCGTCGCCGCAGTGTTCACAGATGGCGGCATCGCTACTCTGCTACCTTTAGGTAGCAGAGTAGCGCATAGGTCCGGCTAGCAACCACAGCTATGCGGTAAAGTCGCACTTCGTTTTTGCAGGCGACATGCCTAACGTGTCGCCGATTAACCTGTCTGGCGTGTCGAAGACCGGCGATAAACATTGGCTGTCGATGAGAAGTGTTAATTCAGTTCGCTGCAGCGGCGGCGTCGAGAAATAAAAAAATTGGCCCAAGCGGCAGCTTCTCCGCAATGCATGGTTGCTAGCGGCGTTGGAAGACAGATGCGCAACTCTGCTACCTAAAGGTAGCATATACAGTAACTCTAGTGAGAGCTACCACGTAGCTCCATCTGCTGAGAATCATGAACACTGCGGTAGCTTGCTCGAGCACCCGCGCGAGCAGACAGCGGAAGGGCAAGGTTCGCCCTGCGCAAATATAAGAAGAAGCGAGAGAGCTGGCCGACGCCTTTAAGTGCGCCCGTCGTCGCGCTCCTAGCGCCATCTCGCTGGTAATGAAGAAACGCTTATAAGCGCCTCCGTCTCGGAGGACTGCAAACGGTAAAGGGTGTGTATATAACGCTCGCCGTTAGCTACGTGAGGTATTTACGCTTTGTGGAGTAGTGCTTAGCGCACCGCGCTGCGAATTGAGAGGTCGCTGGTTCGATTCCGCACTTCGGAAGCATTTTTCTGATTTATTTTTCTTTGGGATATTGATGTATATATACATACTTATACATATACGCAGCATGACGGCGGCGACGGCGACGGCAAAAACCAGCCGAGACTGTCCATATAATTGCTATCGCAATAAAAGCACGTGCAAAAACGCATGTCTATTCACGCAGGACTAAGTCTGAATATTGTTTGATAAATCGTGCCGTTAAGTCGCTTACTACTGATGTATCTTCAAAAAGAACCTTCATGCAGGATTAGATGACGTGAGCTGGCAAGAGTGTGAAATCAAATTTCTCTGTTCGCACTACCCTTAGCAGAGTACTATGTAGGTCCAGTCTGTGCACAGCTTACAAGGTAATGCAGAAGGTAATGAAATTAGGAAGAAAAGAGAACATAGAATGCAGGCCAGAAAGAAAATGCTCTTTTTGTGTTTTCTTTTAGGAGCAATGTTGCTTGCGTCGTTAGAAAGAGTGTTAATACTTCTCAGTAGAGATGCTATCCATCATCGTCATCATCGTTATCACCAGCATATTACATGTCCATTAATCCTGCAAAATTTTAATGTTCTAAGTTTTATGCCACGTCGGTCTTCCACTACTATAATGTTAAGCCTATCGCTGTCCGTTCCTTCGGACGTTGCCTATTCCTCAACTCCCTTGTTATTCCTCAACTCCTGCCTATTCCTCAGCTCCGTTGTTATTCTCGAAGTTTCCGCCCAATATCTACCTACTGGAAAAATGTAATGACTGCGCATTTTTTGTTATATTGAAAGCTGTAAGTCACCGCTGATGATCTGGGAATGCCTGTCATACGCGCTCCAGCCTATGCTTGTTCTCCGACAGAAGTAAATTCATATTAGTAGGCTCTCCTGTTTGTAATTTACCCAACTATTCGCCGCGAGATCGGGCTATAGGTGGCAGCACCGTCGCCGCGTTTGTGTGGATAGGCGGTCGGCGGCGCGTATACAAATGTACGCAGCGACGCGATCGCCGTATGCGGTTTGAGTCGATTGTTGGTGAGTAAAGCGCGTGGACTGCAGCCTAATGGTGATGTATGCGCCCTCCATTGCCACATCAATGCACGCAACCGTCCTAACGTACCTATTAATCACAAGTGAGAGAAGTGCAATCTGCCAATCAATGGGGTACTGGCCTTCAGTCACATTCGTGTTTCGCCCCGTGCTCGATGTTTTTCTTGTTTTATTTGCACGTGTTTAAATCGTGTTTTGCCTATACCACAATATAAACTGTGATGCGCGACTGAGCCATTGAAGTATTTACTTCTTGCTCTAGCGGCTACAGAGAAAGATAACCTGTATTTCTGCGTAATTAGACGAAGTAGAACTTAGTGCACTCTGCTTTTCTGTTTGCATGAATACGCGTATTGCTGTAGAAATGCGTGGTTTCAGGTCTTTTTTACCGCTTACCTTCCTTTGCAGACGATAGTTCATGCTTTGCGGTATCACAAGGATTTCCAAATCGCCAACACATCACGAGATGGTGTCACTAAAATTCTGCAGTCACACCTCGACATTTAGTACTTTTTTTTTCGTTTAGGACGAAGCCGAATGAATTATGTGACGTGCTTGAACGAGAAAGCAGTACTCACATTGAAATGATTTTGGCGAATGGACGGTACGATGGTTAGACCTAGCGCCATACCTACACGGTCGTGTACTCACTTATTAGAGTGCATGCAAGTCTCGTAAGGCGAAATGCTTATGTATATCGTGCAGGCATACGTACAAGCCTTTGATACTGTGCTAGCACAGCGGAATAAGCTGTAATCTGAGGACGCGCATGACGTACGCACACATGCGAACACGGTGTGGGTAGCAGACGCCGCAAGGAGCCATCCACACCGCGGGGTTTCGTGCGCTCGCCGCTAGGTGCCGACTCTGCTCGATCTCGCCGCCAATACCTACGCTTTTGCAGTTTCTAGGGTCTGTTAGAGAATCCTGAATTCTTCTTCTAGTCAGGCTTTTCAACGTTATTTTTATGTTGCGTAATTATATTCAGGGCCACTTTACTACTTTCCCTGTTAAAGTATTAATCATTGTTATAGTTGATCGCGGTTATTGCAGAAGAGCACATTCCCGCCTGTGAACCATGTTTTAGCAGCGGAGCTGTTTAGCGGCTAGGGTGGCGTTGCGCCTCGCCGAAAGTGGCGAGGAGGAGGAGAGGTTGAGAAAAGGAAAAGGCGCAACTTCTGCAACCCTAATTGGGAGCACGGCTCAGCGCCTGTAGGGGAAAAGGGGAAAGGGAGATAAAGATGAGAAGAGGGAGAAGAAGGAGAGGAGGAATGCTGTCCATGACCGAGGACGCGGCGGGCGGCTACCATAACCGGTTGGCCAGTCCACTGTCCTCAAGTAAGCGAAGGACCACCTTGAAAACCTGGGTGTGGTGCTGTACAGGGAATAGGAGGTCCCTCTGTGTAGCCGCGGGAGTACCCTGGCGACGGAGTGCGGCAAGCAAGGCGGCTCGTTGAAAGTGCCGATAGAGAGGCTCGCTCGGAGGAGAAGCCGAGGGGCGTCGTTGTACGCTCGCTCATATGGGGAAAGGGTGTACAGCCGCGGCCACATCTGTGTAGAGCGCGCGCGCAGCCGGTTTTTGCTCTGCGGGGCGACACCTTGAGGCAGTTTCGGGCTCTCACATGCCACGACTGTACATGCCACGACGCCTCGCCAAACTCTCTTGTCGAGGCGGGCATGTCATGCACAGCAGCAGCAGCTCCAACGTTAGTTGCGTCCCGGCGCAGCCGTGATAGTAATACGCGTTTTGGATGAGTGACCGGGTGGAAAGGGCCACGGAACGCTATCGAAGCATTCCGGCGCGGCCGTGAATGAGGATATCGTCGCACGAGATCGACAAGGATTAACCTGAAGAACAAAGAAATCCTTATAGCAAACTGCCGTAACTTAGGAACAAAATCTACTGCCTGACGAAAGGGGCGACAGCAGATGCAATATAATAATAAAGGGCTTACCGTCACATAGCTTTACAGAAGTAACAAATAATTAATAATTATAATAATTGTTGGCGTTAACACTCCCAAAACCACGACTTGATTATGAGAGACGCCGTAGTGGAGGGCTTCGAAAATTTTGACCATCTGGCGTTCCTTAACGTGCACCTAAATCTAAGTACACGTGCCTCAAGCATTTTTGCCTCCATTGAAAATGCGGCCGCCGCGGGCGGGATTCGATCCCGCGACCTGCGGTTCAACAGTCGAGCACCATAATCACAAGACCACCGTGGCGGGTAGAGAGTAACAAATAAAGAACAATGTTAGAACACAGCAATACTTCGAAGAGACTTGCAAAATAGAGAAATGCAATAGTCTGACGAAAGGGGGGCATCAGCTTCTCTGTTTCCACAGCTTTCACAGAGTGTATCTGGGTGAATGTTTTAAGCATTGGCAGTTAAACTTGATTACTGTTTTTCCTTTAACTAACACTTCGAATCGTTCTGAGCACAAAGAGCGTAACATTGGATAAATTGTATCTTCTTGCCGTGCCACTTTCTCTATGGTAACTTACTTTTTCACACGAAAGTGTTTTATGCGGGGACCCACCACGGCTCCACCCACGTATTTCCGCCACGGATATGACGTTGTAAAATATACACTATCAGATGGCAAAGAAAAAAAATAGAAGAAAGAGTTCCGTTGCCGGGAGTTCAAACTACGACCCGTCGCTCCGCAGCGCGCGGCGCCAAACCACTCGGCCACCGAGCATACGTTCTTCAGCTTACTAACGGCAAGCTATTTATATACACCATTTACCATTGACGGCACTCAGAGCTCGGTGGCTTCAGCGTGTTCTTGTTATCACTACCGAGATGGCGCGACGGGCGCGGAGGATGCGCTTTAAAGGTCGTCGCCCCACGCGTTGCTATGCCAGCGCGCCTCTACAGGGGGTGTCTCTCGTGCGCGCGCACTTATCTCGTGATGGGGGCGGTATGTACGTCTTGTGCTTTCCCCGCAAGTTTCCGTTGACGTTGCAGAGAGAAGTAACAATTGTGACAGCTGTTATTCGCGCTCGTCCTGCGTATGTTCTTTTCGTGCGTTCTTTCTGCTTTAGAGCGCGCTGCAAGTTTCGAGCTGCTTACCGTTCTTCGCGTAACGTTACAATTCGATGCAATAGCATTCATCCTTCGCATTTGTGGCAAAACAATGCACAATAAACGCTCAACTACCCGATTCCTACGAAAGTAGGATCAGCCATGTTTTTTTTTTCTTGTGGAGATGCAGGGTAGTTGTGGAGTCTCTGTAGACGCCGGCAAAGGCATCCACATATGCATCAAATGCTCCCTGACAGCGCAATGCTTCCAAATCTGCTGGAATCTCCGTTGTCTAGAATACCTTATGTTAGTATATCAAACCCACATGAATATTAGTGAGAACTAGCAGACAATAATGCCAAGGAAAGTATAGGGGATGTTATATGTAGTAATTAGGATATAAATCTGAAGAAATTACAGTGGATGAAAAGATAACTTGCCGCCGGCAGGGACCGAACTTGCGACCTTCTAATAACGCGTCCGATGCTCTACCACTGAACTACGGCGGCGGTCATCCTCCTGTCCACTTTATGGGGTATATATGTGCATTTAAACCTAGGAGTGTTAGCCCAACCTGGAGTTTCCTGGAGTTGTTGTCTTTGTACTTCCGCTCCACGTTTATTCCCTGGAAGGGGGCCGCATGTGCTCAGCGTTCTGGTGTGTGCATCAGATCTCGTGTTGCAGCGATTTTGAGCCATATTTTCTTGGCTAAGGTTGAAAGAGCTATAAATAGGGGCTTGTGTGGTTTGGCTAATAAGGTCTTAAGGTACGTAGATGAGTACCTATTTTTTGTTGACGCTCTCAATTTGAGCCACAGAATAGTAGGTGTGTTGAAGGTCTTCAAGGAAGAAGGGCTTGACATGAAGTTTTTTTTTTGAAACACCCAAAGACCAGATCAT
The DNA here is from genome assembly GCF_013339695.2 of Rhipicephalus sanguineus. Taxonomy (NCBI): domain Eukaryota; kingdom Metazoa; phylum Arthropoda; class Arachnida; order Ixodida; family Ixodidae; genus Rhipicephalus; species Rhipicephalus sanguineus. The sequence goes on along the minus strand of NC_051178.1, from coordinate 63,651,776 downwards.
CCACTTCCTAGGCCTTCGTCTCGTGCTAGGCGGTTCGAACATTTGTTGGAAATACATGCCTCGTTCACAAAAAGCCCTGATTGACTTCCACTCCGCGCATTACAATTTGGTAAAAAAATTGGATTGCTTTTTCTCGCATCCCTTCAGCGGTGACCAAGTCATACCAGCATTTAATGCATGCGAGCGCATTGGACCAACTGAAAAAGCTTCGTGAGGCCGGCTACCCTGTAGGCAGCATCGCCATAGTGAGCCAAAAATTTTTGAAGTTTGTCAAAGCAAGAACGTATTGCGAACCCAATGTTCCGACGGAGGATAGAAATAGCTATGCCGTCATGCCGTATATACATGGTCGTTCTCATCGAGTGAAGCAGGTGGCCTCCCGATACAATGTTGACGTCGTTTTCAATGCTAAGAATAAGCTCAGTTCCATAAGCCCAGCTCTTCACAAACGCCTACGTAACCAGGGACTGCCGAGGCACACATGTAACACTAATCACAGTATGCCATTTGTTTCCTGCATATGGAACGTGGTTTAATTAATTATTTTGTCATGTGGTCATGGCTACATAGGTCAGACTGGCCGCTGTCTAAATATTAGGCTAAGAGAGTACCACAGCTCCCTAAAAGGTGCTCCCTTTTGACACCTCGCGCGTCACTGTCGACAGTGCAGGCGCAATACCGAACTCAACATCGTGGTTTGTCAACAAAACCACCGTTCTTTTCAGGCACCGAAACAAGATAACGAGAGAAATAATCAAAACTTTCCACATCCACAGAACTGCTCCCACGTGCGTCAACCTACTGACCTACTAAACAGTTAAGTGGCTCATCTCGATAAGTCTTTGGCGCTGGGAATAGATCAGCGGCAGCGACGCACACGCTTGGCATGATCCGGGTCTTTTCACCACAGTTGTTTTAGCTTAGTTTTGTGACCCACATGCGCAAAAGGTAGCTTTTGTTATTTTATTTTTGTTATGTTTTTTATCTTTGAGCTGATACTTGCTCGCCAATTGTCACTTTGTTGTTTCACGCATGCGTTTTCCTGTTGCTGTTGACTTTTGATGTACCATAAAACCTGGCCGCTTTCTGTCAATAAACTTTAGTTTGACGTGAGCGCTTGTCTTGTCTAGCTATTATTGTGTATTTTATGTGTGTTGCGCTTCCGTGTACCTTCGTGGGGGCTCTTTAGGTATTGCCATGTCAAGACATCGCGTTTGTTGTCTTCCCTTCACATTTTATGTATAGAAATGCGTAATGAAAAGGGCGCATTTTCATACATGAACAAGTGAATATCATATGTTTCTTGGTGCATTTCTCATCAGTTTCTTATCCTCGTGTGCTCGTCTGCTCCCTTCTGTTGTCCTCTGTCGTTGCTCTACTAAAGATGGTTTATATGTTCTTATGCGTGTATACTGAATGCAAAAATTTGGTCAATAGAGGTCTCGAGTAATACCTTCAGTATTAATTTTCGTGAACGTGAAGAAATATGAAACGGATTAAATTGATAAAAGCTGTACGTGCTTCTGCTGCATGTATCTTGCCTCTGTTGAGGTGTTTATTAGACGGCAGTCGGCGACGATGCTCAATGGCGACAGTCAAGCAAGAACACGAGCTCAGAGCGCGAGCGGGAAGAGCCCAAGAGGACGACCCACTACAAGGCTATAGAGAGCGCAACCCCTTACTCAACTCAAAGGCTTCGCTACAATTTCCCCGGGTACGAAAAGGGAGCCGTCCGGCGACCTAACAGCTCGTCACTATGAGTGGGTCATAGTAGGCCTTGAGGCGCTCCACGTTGACTATGTCGCGCCCTCGACGGCGCATGTCCGAATATGGTTCGATGGGTTCGATCACGTAGTTGACCGGGGATGTGCGCTCGACGACCCGATAGGGGCCTTCGTATTTCGGCAGTAGTTTTGAAGAGAGGCCAGTTGCAGTGGTAGGGACCGAGAGCCATACGAGTGCTCCAGGGAGGAACGTGGACTCAGAAGTGGTGGTGCCACCGCGAATGCTCTTCTGCCGCTCTTGTTCCTGCGTTGTAAAAGTCTTGGCAAGCTCGCGACACTCTTCCGCAAGCCTGGCTGTGTCAGAAATCGGCGCACACTCGGTTGAATCCGGCTTGTATGGGAGTATCGTGTCGATGGTGTGCGACGGGTGCCTTCCGTACAATAAGAAGAAGGGTGAAAACCCAGTTGTGCTTTGAGGGGCGGTATTATAGGCGTAGGTGACGAAGGGCAGAATGACATCCCAATTTGTGTGATCGGCGGCGACGTACATTGAGAGCATGTCGCCGAGCGTGCGGTTAAAGCGTTCGGTTAGGCCATTTGTCTGCGGGTGGTAAGCAGTAGTTTTGCGGTGAGCAGCATGGCACTCTTTGAGAATGGCTTCGACGACTTCCGACAAGAAGACACGGCCTCGATCGCTGAGAAGCTCCTGGGGTGGACCGTGACGCAGCATGAATCGGTGTAGCAGGAAGGAGGCAACGTCGCGCGCTGTAGCCGCTGGGAGGGCGGCGGTTTCGGCGTATCGCGTTAGATGGTCAACAGCGACGATTGCCCAGCGGTTACCAGCCGATGTCAGAGGAAGTGGTCCGTACAAGTCGATGCCCACGCGCCCGAACGGACGGTTAGGGCAAGGTAATGGTTGTAGACCAGCGGGTGACACGTACGTTGAAGGTTTTCGGCGTTGACAATCGAGGCAGGAGCGAACGAACTTCTGCACGTAGCGGTACATCCCTCGCCAGAAGTATCGTTGTCGAATGCGATGGTAAGTTTTGGATACCCCACAGTGCGCGCATTGTGGATCAGAGTGGAAGGACTCGCATATTTCAGAACGCAGACTGCGGGGTATCACAAGTAGCCACTGGCGGCCATCGGCGTTGTAATTTCGTCGGTGCAGTAGATCGTCACGAATGGCGAAATGGTGGGCTTGACGACGCAACGCGCGAGTGGTTGGTGTTGCCGAGGGATCAGTGAGCAAGTCTATCAGCGAGGCGATCCATTTATCCTTGCGCTGTTCGGTAGCGATGGTGTGAACGTCGATGGAAGAAACAATAATGTTACGTGACGAGCATGGGGTATTGTCGTCAGGCAAGGGCGAGCGCGAGAGGGCGTCGGCGTCAGCATGCTGGCGTCCGTTGCGGTACAGCACGCGGATATCGTAGTCCTGTAGGCGAAGTGCCCAGCGGGCGAGGCGGCCTGAGGGATCCTTCAATGACGACAGCCAGCATAGTGCATGATGGTCGGTGATGACATCAAATGGGCGACCATACAAATAGGGTCGGAATTTCGTAAGGGCCCAGATGATCGCCAGGCATTCCTTTTCGGTGACGGTGTAATTGGTCTCGGCTTTAGTAAGCGTACGACTTGCATTTGCCACGACATATTCAGGGAACCCCGGTTTGCGCTGCGCAAGGACAGCGCCAAGGCCAACACCGCTGGCGTCTGTGTGTACCTCTGTAGGGGCCGTAGGGTCGTAGTGGCGTAGTATGGGAGGCGACGCCAACAAATGACGGAGCGTTGCGAAAGCGTCTTCGCACTCTGACGACCACGAATGGAGGGGCCCGTTACTTCCGAGGAGCTTCGTCAGCGGCGATATGATAGTCGCGAAGTTTCGAATGAAGCGCCGAAAGCAGGAACACAGTCCTACGAAACTGCGCAGTTCTTTGACGGACGTCGGTTTCGGGAACTCGGTCACGGCCCGAAGCTTGGCTGGATCGGGGAGAATTCCGTCCTTGGACACGACGTAGCCGAGTATTGTGAGCTGCCGTGCTGCAAATCGGCACTTCTTTAGATTCAGTTGCAGACCAGCGTTGCTCAAACGCGTCAACACATGCCGGAGGCGTTGAAGATGCGTGGAGAAGTCTGGAGCAAACACAACGACGTCGTCGAGGTAGCACAAGCACGTGTGCCATTTCAGGTTGCGCAGAATAGTATCCATCATGCGCTCGAAGGTGGCGGGCGCACCTCCACCAATTTGTTGAGGTGTTTATTAGACGGCAGTCGGCGACGATGCTCAATGGCGACAGTCAAGCAAGAACACGAGCTCAGAGCGCGAGCGGGAAGAGCCCAAGAGGACGACCCACTACAAGGCTATAGAGAGCGCAACCCCTTACTCAACTCAAAGGCTTCGCTACACCTCAAAATGTAGAGCGTTTGTAACAAACGGATAAACGCCCGATATTTTTGATGGCTATGACGGCAAGAAGGCTACATAGTACCGATGGTTCCACCACTTGCAGACGCATATTACGCAACCCTGATTGGCATACAATAAACCTTAGACTTCCAAGGGCTACTGTTTAAAATTCAACTACATATTAGGGCGAATGATGTTTGTATATTGAGCCTCATTTCTTATTCGTCAGCAGGCTTAGCACCTTTTTTTTTCGTGTGGTATGCGTGTTACCTGAATGAAGTGTAGTACATGAGGCGGGAACTTGTCGGCAGTGAGCGTGAGCGTGGTGAGCGCGAAGCGATCCGGGTTGTCGTGCTGCGTGGCCCGCACCACCAACGTCACGGGCAACGCGAATCCTTCGGGCAGCGGCCGCACCATGGACACGTGACCTGTCTGCGGATGCAGGTCGAAGTACGAGTACTCGTTGGCATCTGCAAGTCGTAGAGAGAAAAGAAATGACGGTAAGTCAATATGAGCAGACCAGAAGCACGACGCGGCGCATAGAAAAATCTAAAAAGACGTAAGGCAAGCATGTTCGCCAGGAATGCGTTCGGTTAGCTACTTCGCGTTGGTCTATAGTCCTAAGAAAGAAATGGCAAAATTAAATAAATAGGCAAAAAGCAATCTTCCAGCAAAGTTCTGCACATGTTTTCTTATTTGCAATTTTCGTGATCTGCAAGATACTTCAAAACCCCAACATTGCTTATGAAACCACCTCTAACTGCGTTTTGACTCTCTAAATTCCATAGGACTTCAAGGAGTGCCCGCGAAGGAAGTGCAATTTGCGTCTATAGCATAAACGTCGGGCGAGCGGTGTTTATTGTGACTTAAAGCTGTTTCTTTATTATCGTCAGTGATAGGGATAGTACGATCACCGAACGACCATTCGCGATCAAAAGTGATGAACTGCGCCAAAAAGACAACGAATCGACCGTGACTGTTGGCGTTTCAGCAGTTTCTCCAGTGCAAGTAAGTGGCTTCGCGAGGGAGGCAGCCTTCAGAGCTTTCAGTCTCTTCACCGCCGCGAGAGACAAGGTTTAGAAGGCGTACTTTGAAGCGTACCCAGTAATGTGGAGAATAGGCGTGAGGATTAAAGATACGGGTGAATATGAAAATTAGTCATGGCACAGTGTAATTTTCATGAATGCGGGGCATTGGGGAGGTGTGAGGTAGGAAGGGGGCAGTCACCTTATAGAAACGCTGACATTCAATGCAGATGCAAGTGATAACTAATTAGCTATCGAAATATACAAAAAATATAGGTAGATAATGCAAGACAAAGCAACTGCAAAACATGGACATATATTTTAAAAAGAACAAAAAGAAACAGAAAGATAGGTATCACGCTATAGAGTACGCTGAACATAGAAAAGCCTGGTTAGATCATATTCGCTAGGTGTCAGTTTTTCACTGTGCTCTTTAGAACAAGATGAAATTCCCAATGACGATCATAATGTCAAGTTGACGTAACACGCTTCCATCACGTACACAGAAATAGAGCCTTCGTCGTCGCCCTTAGAGGCAATGCGCGAATGGTGCGGCGTATGGCTGCTCGCGTCCATATGCGGTCATGTCTGACCGAAAAAGCGAATATATTTTGGGATTGCTGGCAGAAATCAACATAATTATGCACGCCACCCCCGTACACGCGATACGCATGTGAGCAGTAAACTGCTGAAGACTACAAAGCGACGCCATCTTTTCCACTTGTGCAGCTGGACGACGCCCTTGTCCGCGGCGAACCGTATGGCGTGAATTTCAGTTCTCGGATTTTTTTCAAACTTGACAACGTTACTCGCGCTATGGTAGATTGTGATATGAAAAGTTGCATGCGACATCGTCCCTTTTGAATGAGGAAAAAGAGTATTTTTGTTGTGACCTCCAGTGTGCCAACGGTGCAGAAAAATCTTAACCTGTGCATGTAAATACATGACAGTGGATGTCTTATACGGGCTTGAATGTATACGTAAGGCGACTTACTCAAATCGGCGCGATTTTTTTGTCGCCTGTTCTTAGCCATCAGAAAAATCAAGTATAATTTACCATCTTATTTTCCTTTGCTTAATCTTAAGGTATGAGTCTCACCGTCATGGTGGCGGGTAAGCTGACGGCGGCGCATGGTAACATCGCGTTTTCGTGAGGCCTCGCTACGCTCCTCGCACCTACATGGTGTCGTTTTAGCAAAGTAAGCTGCTCAGGGTGTCCCTGTTACCGCGGCACCTCTTTTATATTTTGTTTCAGAGTAAGTAGCTCAATGGCCTGCGGCAGGGGAGACGTCCAATTGGTATTCGCAGGCCCGTCCACCTGGCGACGGCTCGTGGACTTTGTTTCCACGGCTTTATAGCTAGAACAGGCTAGCTGTAAGCCACGCAATGGATCACCCCTTCTGTAATCCTTGGGAGCCAGCATTTACGTGAACATCTGTTACACGATGTATATTGCAGTAAAAGAAAATAGTAAGTCATTCATGGAATTCGCACCTGAGTTAAACGTGTACTTGATGGGAGCCTTGATCTCTTCGTCAGGATCTTCCGCTTCTATTTTGCTTGGCTTCACGTTCAGCGGTGTGCCCTGCAAGAAGAGATTCCGATTTATATCTTACAATCCCTACTGAAACGTTCCGTATGCCATTCCAATAATTCCATATGTTTTCATACGGAATCCAAATGTTTTCCGTATATTTTCCATATGTTTTCCATATATTTCCGTAAGATTTTTACGGAAACATACGGAATTATTGGAATGGCATACGGAACGTTTCAGTAGGGATAGCAACTCGCAGGATGCATCCTCTACATTTCGGAGGCATGGCGGCAAGCTAACCTGAAAGAAGCAAGCTGAAAAGGAAGCCAGACGCCACCAGTGTACCATAGTCGCCCCTGTGAATTTTTATTATCGCGCTCGATACTCCATCCTCCCTCACCCCCCAACCCGGCCGGCTTTCCTAAAAATATTAACCTTTTAAAAAGTTATCTGCTTGGCTGTTTGAGCACTATGGCCACATATTTCTCACGGGTCTCTTCAGTTGCCCGTAGATTCGGCCTACGCCTAATATCAGAGCGAAATGACAACGCTATAACATACATCCAGTAAGTGTTGGCATAGCTGAGTCGCCCTTTTTTTTTTCGTGCGTTCGCGTCGCTTTGCCTTACCCTTGTGTCTCCAAGTTCCCGTGAATACAATTTGCGAGTTGATTGGTGGGCAGACATCACTTACCACAACTTGGAACGCAACGTCAGCTTACCAGACGAGTGTTGTTGCGCAGCTGCACGAAGTAACTTTCCGCCCCGAACCTGGGGTTCTGATCATCAGCGTCATGCACCACCACCACTAGTGTTGTATGAGAGCTTTGCGGGGGGTTACCCTGGTCCTGTACATAAAGAATAAAATAAGTCAAAAATGTATAATTACAGTCCTAACCAAAAATCTCATACGACATATATGGTGCATCTGCAATAATTTCGTATGAATTTTTCTATGGTCATATGAGTCACGCTTCGGTGGTACATTTAGCGACTTCGTGTTTCAGCATTCCGCCTTCATTCCAACGCTCACAAGGAGGAACAGTTTTTTTTTTATTTAGGATGCCCGTCCAAATTATTCTCAGCGTACATCCGTGACCAACCGATTGAATGTATCGCAAAAGGCTATCAATGCGCTAATGGCGTCATCAAGACAACACCTTCGGATAACAGCTGGTCCTCGCGGCTACGGTTGAGACGGAGCAAGAAGCGACCAGCACCGCACAGTCTTTGCGTGTCATGTGCTTGCTGAGGCATCTGTATTACGAATTGCTTCGTTTTGTTCATTATGGTTACACAAACAACGAAGCAAAGTATCTTCATTTTGCATTAGTAACGTGTCTCCATTGTTATATTTTCGTAAGACTGCGCACGCTTGTCTGTGCTCAAAGGTAATGCAGCTGAACAAGATAACGTCTGAGACCTCACCTGCGCCCTTAGAGTGATTGTGAACCTCGGCAGTGACTCGTGGTCCAGCTTGTCAGCGAGCAGCAGTGTGCCTTCCCACTTGTTCTCGAAGGCCAGCAAGTGCTGCGCGCGAGGTAAGAGAAAAGACTTTTGTCAGGTAAAATTGTGCGTGTTTAGGTCACAGGTAAAATTTTGTACGAGCGAATAATTACCCAGAAATGAAATATGCGCTATCATAGTCTTACACGACTTTTTTTGCGGAAAAGAGATGCCACGTGAAATAGCTAGCAGCAAACCGAAACAGCATCCCATATTCGTTGCTCGTGTAGTACCGAACGTTGTGCCTCTCATACACACACCCTTAGATATAGTATGTATGTATGTTTTTAGCGATAAAAAAAGTATCTGGCAGCGTTTTAGCTTTAATGATAGCGCTAAGTACACGCATTCGGCGTGGCTTTATAAAAGCGTATGGATGTGCGGGAGTGAAATTTTGAATAAGAATCAACTGCGAATGGAGCGAGCAACTGCCTTCAAATATCGAATTGAATATCGAATATGTCTTCATCATTTTCACCAGCCTTATGTCCTTACGTCCTGATCTTATGTCCATTTCAGGTCAAAGTCATCTCCCAATTATCTACAACCCACCATGTCTAGCGGCCGACAATTCCATTTTGCGTCTCCAAAGTTTATAATTTCGCCGGTCCACATAACCCCTTGCTACCCTCGGCCGCGCATGCGTCTTTTAAACGTTACAAAAGGAGGAGTAACAATAGCTTTCACTACTGTTTCAAAATAAACAGTCAAATTGCATGTCATTAGGCTGCAGCACATTGAACATATTTTTCGTAATGTTCTCATTGCAAATTATCCTGCAGTAAAATTAACTAGTATTTGATACGTTCACAAGGCGAGTACTCTTGTTCATATGTGCTGTAACAACACATATGAACGTTTGGGGAAGCTACACACTAGTGGTGTGAAAACTGAGAAAACAGCGGAGCTGGCCTTCCCGTCGTTTCTTTCCTCCTCAACCTCACTCCCTTTCCCACTACTTGCTCTACTGTACAAGACTGTGCTATGGCATACCCTATCCCCTCCTCCTTTTGATCCTTATCACCCTCACTTCCCTTTCCTACCCATAGCTATACTATACTATACGAGGCTATGCTATTCTTTGCACTCTCCCCTCCTCCTTTCCCTTCTCCTGACCCTTACATCACTCCTCACGTAGCATAGTTCGGCTTAAATTAGGACTAGCAAGATCTGACGATGCATAATGAGGTTTAACTTAACTAGACATGATTAGGCTTAGGTTAATTAGGTTTAATTAGACTTAGCATCATTATGCCTAATTACGTTTAATTAGATTTAGCTCAATTAGCTCGAATTCAGTTCTGCAATTCTTAATTAGACTCAATAAGACTTCGCTCAATTAGTCATGATTATGCGTGACATTAAAATTTGGCGTATCTAAGCTCAACTATGCTTAACTTTCCCTGAGCAGGCATCTCGCGTGCTAGGCGACCCGAGATGCCATCTAAGGTAGAGGTCATTCATGATGATGATATCTTTTGTTCAGGACGGCCTAACCTCGAGCTTAAACAGCTCGGCTGTTTACAAAAACCGTCTCGCTTGTGCACACTTCGACGCTTGCACATTGCCATCTCTCTTTCGAGGCATTGGTTTCCAAACATTGGCTAGGTAACATTCTAGGAGGTTACATTATTGTATGCGGTTATACAACGTGAAATAAAAACATCTGTTGTATCAGAGAGCAGCGTTATAGAGCTTAGTGAAAAAAATTGGCCGCGTATCTGCGTGCTTTGTTGCAAATGTCGTCTAAAGACGATAGAAGAGGCGCTGCGTGAGATATGGACGCCATCTGGCAATACGTCGGGAAACATGAGTGCTGTGTTGCGGGCTGGTAGTCCCGGCGCAGCAGCAAGCGAAGAACGGCGGTGACCAACGCGACCGGTGGGGACGCCAGCCAGCCCCAACACGCGGTTTGGCGCGAAGCGCCGAAGCAGAAGAAACGTGCGCACTCAACGAGTACTCTCCACACACCCTTTTATTTACACGTCGCCTGGGCAAAACAGGAATGCCAGAGCGGCGCCCCATGGCATTCGTAGAGTGCAATACTGAACCGAAACCGAAACACAACAATGAGCTCGTGCAGAGGGCACGGAGGTAGGCAAGTTTCAGCGCAGTCGCATTTTCAGCACAGCTTAAGAAACTAGGGTCTCTAGAATTACGTATCTGTGTATTTTCTATTAAAGGAACACACCACCTAATACTTACCTAGTGATGTTGCGCCTCAGATATGCATAATGTTTGCTTTTTGATCAACAATGTACACATGTATGAACCTACTCAGCCGTTCAAGATGGCTGGCCCTTGGACAAGTGGTTCAACTTTGGCCGGGTGGCTGAATCGAGTGACGTGCCGACAAACAGAAAGACAGACAGACAGACTAAAATTTCTGCGTTTAAGTTCCCCAAGAAAGACTATCGTCTTTAAAGGAAACCGCCCCTGTGGCCTGGGCGTCCGGTGGATAAGGCAGAAAAGGAGCATGAAGGTATTTCTCAATCATTTCAGCACAAGATTACCAATTTCTGGGAACGTAGCATAACGTTCCATGACCTGAACGGTGACGTCCAGCAACCGCGAAGTACAACGTAATTTAACGGGTACGTATTAGCAATGGTTTGCTTTAAAATCACAAAGTGTAACGTTTTTAAGTCGTTAGCCTTTCGTATATTCGAATTTCTCCGAATATTCGCCTCTTTAACAGCATAATCGGTCGTGCCCGAATTTTCGGGGAAATTTTAATACACATTTTTTTAATCAACCATACTTGGAATAAGGAAAATATTTTATTCGTAGTCGAAATATCAAATGTTCGCTCACCTCTATAAAACGTTGCGTGTTGCTGTAGCGGGCAGATACATTAACTTGCTTTGGCGCCGATTTTATTACTACGCATATTACACACCCATGGCCAATATGTACGAAGAACAAACATCGCTAGCACGAGGTCATGGTTGGACATAAATGCCATCGTAAGTACTCGTAGCGCAGCGAGACAGGACAACAGAGAGGAGCAGACAAGCACAGGCGCCTGTGTTCGTCTTTTCTTTTCTGTTCTGTCCTGTCACGTTGCGCTACTTACGATGGTAAGTCCAAACACCAACTCGCCCTACAATCTACTCTTTTGAGGTCCGGGTTGCCTGGAGATTTCAAGATTTGTAAATTTAAAAACTAACACCTCTACAGCAGAGAGCTTGAGGCTATGCGATAGGCGATTAAATAAGTAAAAATGAGCAATGAGAACGTTAGCACGGCATAGAAGAGCACAGTGAGATAACTGGGACACAAGGTACAGCATCTGCATTCTTTTTTTCTGCATCTTTGCTTAAAGCGTTCGTCGTCTGGTTTCATCAAATTCAATCAAGCAATGGCATGAAGAGAGGACAAGGGATCAGAAGACCGCAGCACAAAACAACTCTGCAAGTGCGAGATGGTTCATTGTGGTTTGATGGGAAAGACTTTCAGAAAGTGCAAAACACGGTAGAACATGTAACTTTCTCCTGCCTTTTTCCGGTGCAGTCACAGCACTACGTCGTCACTGGCTGTCATTGGCGGACGAGGAGACGGTAGCCCTACCCCAGGGGCTTACCTAGAGATCTTTTTGGGGAGGTGTCGGACCACCCGTTAAGAACGTTCGTGCGCCTGTTTGTATATGCGCATGTATACATGTATCTATACGATTAAAAACCGCAGTGAAACACGTGTAAAAGTATTTATTCTTATGTATAGGCCGGCAGAGTGGCATTTCTCAATAAATTAGTATGTGCACGGCGACAGAGTTAAAATACATTTTGCAGCGATACATACACAAGTACACATGCGTATACCGAAGGGATTTTATGCGTATCTGCTGTATCTATGCACATCAGTGGACGCAGATGTTAGTCCTGACAATGCACATCAATGTGCAACTGTCAGAACTACCAGTTTCTTCAAAAGTAACTGCATGGAAACCAACTCGTAAAGCAGGTGCTGTGACTCCTTGTATTGATTAATGGTAGGGTCTGCCCTATTAGCCCGTAAAGGATGTCGTGCAACCTTAGAGTGTGACTAATGGTGGTTTATGCCGACTAGAGTTCTCTTATGCTAGCAAAAAGATGACATGTTTCAGCAAATTTCGGCCGACGTAATGTCTGCTGTTATAAGAGCAAGCCTGTCTTCATTGAATCGCAATCCAAAGTTGATATCGCATGTGCACAGGCTACGATCTCAGTTTTTTCAGCCTGAAATTTTCTAAGATGTGTTTTTTTGTAAATTTTCACTTCAGGCTTATTCACGAAATCATAAGACTCTTCTAATGCATAACCACCAATTATCGAATGTGTAGTGGTGTCTACAAACCGTCGTTATTCATAAGTGCTCAGGAAGCATAAGTCTTCCGGCTCAAATCAACTTGCTTGGCTTTGCCAACCTGTCCTTTTCGCCTTTACCCATATTACTGTTTAATTACGGCGCACAACCTTGCCCGATAATTCTGCATTACCTCACGTAACTTTGTCATACACGAAAGTGCGATTTTTCCTCACTATTTGCTCGTGAAGTGCTTATAGTTAAGTTGAAGTAGCAATCTACAATACACACTACGATAACGAGCCACGAAGGTCGAATTTAAAAAAAAAAATGCGTGCAACATACTGAGTGTGGTCCCTCATCGACGTAGTACTCGACGGTGCTGAAGGGACCAGGCTGGTCCTTGTCCACGGCTCGAATGCCTTGCATAACCGTGGTACCAGGAACAGTGCTCTGTACCACGACAAAGGCACAAAATGATCTTGCTTCAATATTGTAGCATTAGAGGTCAACACAAAACCGCATTACACTAGTAGAACATTATTTTGCGAAAGTATTCTCATTTATTGCATTTACATGACAGGAAAACGTGCATTAGTAGCCAAAAAAATACACGACTTCTTTTTTTATTTTATAACCTATCCACAGCAGCCGCATAATCGCATCCAAGGCATCTAGCTTTGCTAAATACTACCATATTCACTAAACTATTGAGGCATGTAAAATTGAAGTTCTTACCTCGCTTACATTCAGGAAGTAAGGGGTACCCTGGAATTCCGGAGCATTGTCGTTAGCATCCGTCACGATTATTCGAACCGGAACAGTGATGCTCTGTGAACAAACGGAAAACACACGTCGGTATCTATGGGAACACATACTTTTTGTATGATATCTTGCTTGGCATTCGAGCAGTCCTGCCTGCCTGGCGATGTTCCTCCGGGGCAACAATACGCGATTACTAAAAGCATTCCAGCTATCTGCCAGTTTGGTGTCTCTGAGACGCGCCATTCGGTGCGTTTATCACTCATTTAAGTTCCCGAAAATTGCGTTTTAAGACCGCCTCTCGGAAGCTCTTAATTGAAAGGCCATGAAAGAAAAGGTTTCGTAAATCGCGAATTCATGCAGTGGTTTTTCGAAGCTGCATATTTACCGCCACATACATATTGCCGCCATGGAGTGCCTTAAAGGGACACTAAAGGCAAATAATTTATGTCAGAGTGAAAGCTCAATGTATGACAACGTCTAAAACGGCAATATTATCAACAGCAGTGCCCTACTTACCGAGAAATTAAGCTAAATGTATCACACGACCAGCGCCACAAGCGGCAAATTTTCGAAATGATCCCGATGACGTATGAGAGTCTGCCAACAATTAATCACTAGTAATCAAAGTAGCAGCAATAAAAAAAAGGACCTTCCGTGCATGAAGAGACGTAACAAAATGCTGTTTGTTCGTATCTGTTTGATTCATGGAAAAAAGAACCTCTTTGGCGTTGCCATGGGGAACGGCGCGCGTGGTTCAAAGGTTCCGTTTTCGCCGAACTGCGCTTCGCCCGGCGCCCTGCTTCGCTCACGCGGTCGCGTCTCAGTTGTAGTTTCGGTAGCGCGTACTGCCGCGTGTGTTTTGCGCGCTCGTGAAAGTCGCTCTGACAGAAAGTTCGACAAAATGCCGCATGCATGTGATGTTGCCGGATGCCCGAATGGTGCACGCTGCCAGTGCACGCCACCGCGCATTAAAGGCGGGCAACGTTGGGCACGGCAGTAGTGACGTGTGAAAGAATGATTTCAGGCGGGTGATTTGAAGTGCGCTAACGCGATGCGGACCACTAAAACGTGATTTTATTTCAAAATAAGCACTTTCTTGGCATAAAGGTAGCACTACAAGGTTTCTGGACCGCTATTTAAACAATCAACGTCGACTTAATATTTGCCTTTAGTGTCTCTTTAATTACGTGAAAGCAAATCTAAGTGATTTAATTAGGTAGAACTAAATTTAATTAAAGAAGGTACCGACTGACGCACAGATATTAAGCGGCGATTTCTTTTTCTCAAGTTGAGATAGCACTTATACGAACGCTGGTTGGGCATAGTAAGGAAAGCGCGTGAGGAGTTCAAGTAGAACGACAGCACAACGCACAGCCGGTCTGGAGGAGCGCATAACGCAAGCGCTTCTTTCGCCGACCTAAGCCGATGACGACAGAGGAAAGGCAGCATCATCTGTCCTTCCCTGCTTAGTGCTGTGGTCTGTCTGTTATAGATGACAACCAATTAGGACAACTGTGCCTGAACTTCCGATGCTAGCCAAGCCTGACGTGGCATCACGAATGGTTAAGTTCCCAACGGGCACAAACAACTTGTGTGAGTTGCCAAGCAGATCAACCACCACAAAACACGTACCAAACCACAAAACCGCCACAACCGCTACACAACCGCCACACAACCGCCAAAAAAGCACGTATACGTCCTCTTCTGGTGGTTGTAACGTACGCTTTCCTTCTGGCCAGACATACAGTAAGGACTGCTTAGGTTTGATATCCTCAGACGAAGAACACTCAAGCTATTTTCCGCTCATGTTTAGTCAGCTGTGAAGGAGCTTCTTCGAAGCTCCTTCACACGAAGCACGCTTCGAAGCACGCATCTGCAACGCAGCGAGCGCGGAGCGTCGGCGTCGCGAGGCGAGAGGGGGGGGGGGGAACTAGAGCCTCTAGATGGCGCGGCAGCGCCATCTAGTGAACACTCCAACAACTAGAGGTGGCTACCTACTAATACTACTACATACTACAGAGGAGGGACAGACCCACACCCAAAGGAGCTTCGCCCCTAAAAAGAGATGCGAACAATTGGAGAACAACAGTTTCACTCCGAGCAAACACACAGTGAGCGAGTGGCTCTTCATTAGTCGGCGCACGCACCGAAGAGACCCGCTCGCTCTCTTCTCCGCATAAGCATCAGACGTCAGGTCAGAGGGCGAACCACGCCGAAAATAATTGCCGCGGCGTCACCTACAGCAACGTAAAGTTAGTGAGAAGTACAACCCTAAAAGTTGAAATGCGGTGTCAGCGGTCACGGGTGCTTGGAATGCGAAAAGCAACGCCGCGTGGAGGGGGAACAACCCAGAGGGCCGTGCAGACTTCGGGACGGTGAGAAACATGACCGTGCGGTCAGAGTACGTTGGAAGCAGACCGGGCAGAACGAGGGCGCGCGTTTCATGTTTCCTTTGCATATAAATGAACGAAGACCAGCAATCACGTGGTTCTCGTTATTACAGTAAGCCAGGAACGTCAATCGGCCTACTGCAAGCAGAGGTGTTCTCGGCCCGATGCATCGCAAAGCAGTGTTCCGAGAGCGTATGCGAAAACTGGAAATACAAAACTTCAGTACTAGCACCACACATACACCAACCTGTCGGACGCATCAATTAAAATGTCTGGCAAATATGTCCTTTTTTTTACAGTGAAGCTGCCTTAGTCTACCCTTTGTCTACCCTGTGTCGTCGTCCTAGTAGTAGTAGTAGTAGCAGTAGCAGTAGTAATTACTACTACTACTATTACTACTACTACTACTGCTGCTGCTGCTGCTGGATGTCATACAGGTCACGCGGCCCGAGGGGGACTGAATAAAGAAATAAATAATGGCGAAATAATAATAATAATAATAATAATAATAATAATAATAATAATAATAATAATAATAATTATTATTATTATTATTATTATTATTATTATTATTATTATTATTATTATTATTATTATTATTATTATTATTATTATTATTATTATTATGACTTGAGGTATTTTGTACTGAAGTCGTCATTATCCGACGGCTTCACTGTGCGACGTGTTTTCACGGCGTGGGACTGGCTGAACTTTTTTTCCTATGATTTGATCTGCTGCACCACAATACAGAATTAAAGGTGCGCCTCTTACCCAGTAGATTTTCATGAATTGCGTAACTGCATGTACCACTACGGCCTCTCACCCTTTAATTTTTTTCTTTCACTTGCAATGTTTGTGATGTTTGTGTTCTTTTTTTCTTTCCGAAACTTCATTCCTGTCTCTGTAGTGGTCCGATACCAAGACACAGGCTGTTGTCGCCCATCTGCCGGGGATATCTCTGCAAGCAATCCAGGCATCTGCCACAGACCTCAACGTGTGCGACATACGCACATGTACAAGCAGGATACTTTTTTTCTTTGCTATCAGTGAAAGCCAACGCTCTGTATAGCAAAAAGGACGCAGAGAGGGCCGAGGGGTGGTTTGGAGTGGGTGGGACGCAGTACTCGATTACAGCGTACAGTAGACCCGGAAATGTCCCTCTGGGCGCCGTCTAGGAAGGCATCGTTAGTGGAAGCGCCTTATCACCGTTGTTATCGGCGCCTACCATTGCGAAAATTGTTCTCCTTAGCTGCTGTGTAGGCACACAGCACGTGACGATCTTTGCGTCAGCTTGATATCTTGGAAGCGCGACTGGCTGGCACCGCTTAGGTTGCCGAAAAGAAATTAGCCCTCATTAGCCGGCCCACGCTTCACTGGGCGCGTTTTCCTGCTTTCATCGCGTGAGGCACTCCCTTGTTTACGACGTCGAGCGAAGGGCAACTCCGTAGTAGGCTGCATGACCTGAGTAGCATCTCCGACTAGCATAGCGTGCTCATGAGTAAAGAGCGAGCTAGACTAGATTGTCGAAGGCGGTGTGAGCTTACGAGTGGGAAAAAGGCACTTGATTTGCCACGGCGTTGCTACGCCTCTTTGGCATAGTGCGTGCCTTGGGGTATGCGTAGTATGTTTTCTTCTTTTTTTTTTCATGTGACAGCTACAGTCCTGGTGCCGCGGCACCATCCCTTCCAGTCTAGTCACTATATATTGACCAGGGGACCCAGCATAGACGTCATTTCACGGAACAGTGTCCATTAAACTGAAGCACGGTCATAGCAGAAGCTAATGTGACTTGCGGGTGTCTCTTTTAGTCTAACGCCGGCCCAGTTTTGCTCTCTGCGCTCGCTAGGCTTTGCATTCTGGCGCTGCTGTCGCTTCTGGAAAACTCCAGAGTACGGCACCCACCAATAGCGCCTAGTGAGTAGGCACACCACTAGTGTACATTTTATCTGCGGCATGGTGCGCATGCAGATGAAAGCTCCGAGGTTAAGTGCTAGCCACGTGCTCCTATAGGCTGCCGCTGCCATGGTTTCAAAGAAAGGTGAAAGTTTTGCGACAGCGTATGTTCGCTTTCTTTCGCTCCTACACACGAACTCGGCCAGAACTCTCACTACTCCAATGCCTTCTACGGATTGTTGCGTGCCTGCCTGCACTCTACGTTCTAAAACCGGCATATTCGACGCGCGAAATCAGCGCCGAACACAGCGCGGAGTTTACACTGTGGGGAACCCACCGAACGTCTCTTCCTTCTTCTCCAGGATGAGGACCTGCTCTTTTTTATTCCGAACGATATTGTATCACCTGGAGGCAATAGTGCTCTGAGTGAGAAAAACACTTGGGTAACCTATATTAGAAAGCAACACGTGTATTCGAGCAGCTCCTATTGTTCACGCACCAATTGCATTATCGATACGCAACTGCGAATGCAGCGGTGCCCTCAGCGTTGGCTCAGCTCTTCATCTTACGTACACTTCTCCCGCCGCAGGGCAGCAAAGCGCACAGAGCAAGCTTTTGCGCTACTCGGAGCACGTCCTCATATCCAGTGCCATCAATGATTCTACGTATCACGGTTTTTTTACCAGTTAAATCACAGATTTTGTCCCCATTGGCACATTGTACATGTTGAGCATTTTCTTTCGCCTATGTGCTTGTACTGCCATAACTTCTTTTCAGTAGGCGTGTCGATACGCTGCGGGAAATGGGCTGCAAAGAAAGTGGTTCTTGTTTGTCTTAATTTTTTTTTCATAACGTTAGCAGAATGCGACACTTGCGCTATGGAGGGCTGCATTCGTACTATCGCCAGGAGTCGACACCGACTCAGCTGTCCGCATATAGAAACAACCTTTGTGAGCACACTATAGGTAACACTGGTGACACAGCGCTGAATGCTTTCATGCAGTATAGTTTTCGCTGTATATTTCAATGATAAAAGACGCATCTCCTGCTGCGTTCTATAAACGCAGCGATGCAGTTATATGACGAAACTTACAGCTACCACGAGTGGAAATGCGCCTGAAGAAGTTATTTACATTGAACGAATTATAACCATTGATATCTGATATTTGATTCGAAATATTGATATCTGATAATTCCCTACAATCGGCTTAGAACCATTTATGATGCATACAGGTGATGAAGCGGAGCCTGGCAAGCAAAATATTAGCTTTAGAAGGATGATATCTGCTATTATAAGCTATTATAAGCTGGAAATAGGTAGTCATTGTTGACTTCAATTCATCGAAAAACTGTGCTGCTGAAAACACCGCTACAGAGAAACACCAACGCATAGGCACGCTGGTCACTTAGTATTCCCCGTTTTTATTCGCATGATGAGTCGGAGCAATGTAATCAGCAATGTTGATTGACAAGCGCGGTTGATTTTTCCAGTCTCAGGTAATGTCAAGCGTTGTTTTTATTACAGGCCACACAGTGTCATATTCCTATGGCTCAACAGATGGCCTCTCTTTCTGATACTTGAAAAGCCGGTAATTCGCGCTGTTCAAGTCTGCACTTTTTGTGGGCATAACCGATTCCAAAGTAGCACTAACAGAGCTAACTTCCTGGACATCAACGAAGCCCGAAAAAAAAAAAACGCCAGGCCTGCGCGGAAACCGCAGCACAGTCACAGCGAAAGCTGGAAGAGCGGCGTTTCTAAACTACCATTGTAAGCTCTCTTGGGGCTACTAATACAAGTACACTAGCAAGGTACCCACTACGCCATAAATGACAATTTTTGTGAAGTTGGGAAGCACCTACTAAGCCATTATCCGTCATTCTGCGGAGAAGCGAGGCACCAGCTACACGTCTGTAAGCATTGTGTGCACTTTGTTGACGCGACGACTGATGACGATGAGGAATTATGGCTCAACCCTTTGTAATGGGTTGGAAGCTTTAGACGGCCCACCAGTTATGTAATTTGCATTAGGTGACGCCCGGTAGCTATGTCCCTCTCCCGCCATGCTGTATAACATACGTTGACGTGGGAGAGAGAGGTGGGGGGAGCGAAGAACTTTACTGAGACCCCGAGGAAACGGACCATGCGCTTATGGGCTCCCTTGGCAACTAATACGACTGCACTTGCGAGGAACCCACTATGCTATAAATCATTGTAATTTTTGAGAAGTAGGAAAGCAGGCATTATGCCATTTTTCGTCATTCTACGCAGACCCGTAGCACCTGCTAAACGCATGTAGGGCATTATGCGCACTTTGTTGATGTTGTGCCTGATGACGATGAAGAATTATGGCGGAGCCCTTTGTAATGGATTGGAAGCATTCAATAACCTTCTCGTTGCGCAATTCGCATTGTGTGACTCCTGATTACAGAATTCGCGTTGTGCGACGCTTGGCATTTATTTTACTCGTCTATCACGCTATATTGCATGTGTTAATGTGGTTCCTTCCCGACATGAAGCCTGCATAGGACCTTTTTGCAAAGCAGTTTCAAGCACCGGCATGGCTCAGAGGTTGAATACCGGGTTCCCACGCAGAGGTCCCAGGTTCGAACCTCGTTGCATCCTGGAATTTCTTTCTTATTTCGTTTTTTTTCTTATTTCAAGCGATAGTGGTTACGGACACCGGCGGCGGCGGCGGCGGCGGACAACTACGGCGCCAAAAACGGCAGGTGAAATGATCTCATAACAGCTTTCGCTGTAAAACAAATAAAATAACACTACATAGAGAAAATAGTCTTGGCGTTGGGCGTCCACAGATCATGGTTTCGTCGCCCCAGGGCTTTAGTAAAGGGGACTTCCGAATAAATTCAAATACCTGGGGTTCATTCACGTGCATTATAGATCTAAGTACGGGAACGTTTTCTTGCTTTTTGACCCACGCCAAAATGCAGATGCCACGGCCGGAATCGAGCCCCCGACCTCGAGATCGTCAGCGCAACGCTAGAACACAAGGCTGTGCGCTCACATGGCGGTGCGCTCAAGGAAGGAGTAAAATGAAGAGCAGTAATAAAGAAGATCCAAATTTCGGACGAATTGCGTATGCTTAACTGAAGAACGTGGAACGAGAAAGATGTAAATAGTTTGTGCCTCTGGTTCACCTTTTTTTTTTTTATTGACATGATGTAAGGAGATGTTGGCGCACAAATAAGGCGCCGGCTACTCCTTAGCTCTTGGAGTACATAGGGTTCATAAAGATAAAGTACATAGTGTCCAAATTTTTAATCACAATTAACCCGTAGTACATAAAATATACAACTTAGCGTATCAGTCAAGACATAACAGTCAAAACAACATATTCAACAATCACATACATGTATACACACGGTGATGTTAAAAGAAAAGAAACATGCAACTGTTGCATAAAATATCCAAGACAAAAATAGTCAACACACATAAGTATACACTCTGTCGTTAATACAAAACAAAGCTTAAATGCGCTAGTAATGGCCAAGGATGCCACTCTCTTCAAGAAAAATTTTCAATGCTTTTAAAGCACACTTCTGTAAGCCTCTTGTTGGCCACGGGCCCAGAAGTTTCCTTGAACTTAGTGGTCTGCGGTCTAATGTTATTAACGATGATTGAAGTCGGCGTCTTGGTACGTCATGCTGTGGGCATTCTAGAAGGAGGTGATATATGTCTTCATCTACGAATCCACAATCACATTCAGGAGTTTCAGCGCGGCCGATTTTGTGTAAAAAATGCTTGGTGTAGGCAGTTCCTAGCCTTAATCGGTCAATAAGAGTTTCCACACTTCTGTCTAAAGACAACGGAATTTCAAATTCGATAAGTGGATTTACATGATATAAATCACAGCTTTTAGAATTTTCGTCGAACCACGCATTTCTACACATATTGAAAGATTGTGTCTTTAAAATGCTTCGCAATTCATTTTTCGATATTGGGATAGAAACGATATCTTTTTTGCGGTGTGCTTGTCGTGCTGCTTCATGTTGCAATGTCCCGGTATCCACTGGAACATTATTTCATGATGCTTTTGATCGGCCTTGGTGAGCTCTTTAAGTGTCTCGTAGATCAGACTATTATTAATTGTTTCTGCTTTTGTGCTACAGAGTGATGTTAGTGCCGCCTGCGAATCACTGAAAATTACCCATTTCTGAGCATCTCTTACAGAATTGATAAATTTTATAGCACTTAGAATAGCGAATAGTTCAGCTGTTGTAGACGATGTAACGCGAGATAATTTAAATGAATCTTGTACCTTGAGGTGCGGTATAATAAATGCTGAAGTTGAAGATTTTGGTACACTGGAGCCATCTGTATAGACATGTATGTCGTCCGGATATCGCATATATATCTGGTAGAGCGCTGGTTGTTGGGCGGCTAGAATGAACGTGTCATTTTTTTCTGATTATGCCGTCCACTGACACTTCGACCTTTGGTAGCGTAAGTAGCCATGGAGGATAATCAGCGTCAGAGTTAAAAAATTCATTTCTTGGCAATATACTGGCTCTTTCCTTAATTTCTTTATGAACATGGCTTCTATTCCTTTGTAATATCTCCAGAGCCAATGGGTGGTTTTTATGTTGCGTCTGAAGACGAAAAAAATGCCGACATGTTTCTATACTTCTCATGACTGTGAAGGGAGATTGGCGAGTCTCTGCTATTACAAGGGAACTGGAAGTCGCTCGTGGAACTCCTAGACATATGCGTAATCCCCTAGCTAAAAGCCTTTGAAGCCTCTGTTCCGACGTGGGTGAAAGGCCGTGTAAGATTGCCGCAGAGTACGCAATCCTTTGTCTTATTAAAGCATTGTGAACATTGAGTAGGGATGACACTGATCCACCCCACGACGTACCAGCAATTCTGCGAAGTATATTTACTGTTGCATTAACATCGTTTTCGAGTTTTTTTATGTGTGGTGTCCAGGATAGCTGCCGATCAAGTACTATTCCAAGGAATCGATGCTGTGTCACAATCAATAAAGGTCGTCCTTCCAGACTAAGATTAAAATTCTTTAACTTCTTACGGGTGAAGGGCAACACAGCTGTCTTCGCATGCGACAGAGCCATCCCTCTCTCTATTAAAAAGTTGTTGATGGTATTAATGCCCTCTTGTAGTACCGTCTGAATTAACTGAACATTAGTTCCAGATGTCCAAATGCACACATCATCTGCATACAGCGAGAATCGTAACTGAGATGGCAGTCGTCTTGCTAAATCAGCCATGACACAGTTGAATAGAAAAGGGCTAAGCACACTTCCCTGTGGCACTCCTTTCTTGACATCGTGTTCTGCACTCTTTCCTTCACCCGTCTGGACAAATATTTTGCGATCTGATAAAAATTCAGAAATCCATCGCAAGGACTTTCCGGACATTCCGAGTTCCAACATACTGAGTAGAACATGCACGTGACTGACGGTGTCGAATGCCCTCTTTATGTCCAAGAATACTGCGACCGTCACGTTACCGCAGGCGCGTTCGTGTTCCACGTACGTTACTACGTCCATTATAGCATCCATTGTGCATCTCTGCTTTCTAAAACCTGTTAAGTAGTTGGACAACACATCCGTTTCGTTGCACCACCACTCAAGTCGCGCGCCAATCATCTTTTCCATTACCTTGCATAAGCAACTTGTCAAGCTGACTGGACGAAAAGAATCAAGGCACAAGGGCGTCTTTCCAGGTTTTAGAATCGGAATAACTCGAGCGACTTTCCAAGGTTGCGGTACAGCTTCTTCTGTCCATAGATTATTATAAATGTCTAAAAGAGCTTTGGTGCCTGTCGGCCCGAGGTTTTTTAGCATATTGTAAGTAACGCCATCCGGCCCAGCAGCAGACTTTTGACGACATGAAGCAATTGCACATTGCAGTTCGCTTAATGTGAATGCGGCGTCTAGTTGAGGATGTTGTGCCCAATAGCAAGCATTAATTTTCTGCTTTGCTAACGCAACAGAATTATTAAATGTTGCATAATTTGATGTAGAGCCAGGTCTGCAGATAAGTTCACAAAATTCATCTGCAACCGCTATTTCCTGCGTGTCTAGAGCTAAAGCGAGGGCACGAAATGGGAAGCTCTGTGTTACAGGTCCGTTAAACGCTCGAATTACCAACCATATTCTCGGAACAGGGGTGTGAGGAGAAAGCGTGCCGCAGAAACCACGCCAGCGCCGTTTTCCTAAATTTTCCATCCGTTTGCGCATGACATTGTGGATTTTCTGAGCGCTTTTGTAAGCTTCTAAACTACCGCTCCGTCGGTACGCTCTTTCAGACCGGCGTCTAATGGCTCTGAAGTGTTCGTATTCTCCGTCAACTGCAGCGTAGTCTTTCGGAATTGGAACCTTCTTTGTGCACATGTTCACATTATCCTGTAAAAATTCCGTAAATTCTTCAACGCTTGTATGTTGACTAAGTTGACTGCTTAGGCGAAACCGAAAAGCTTTCCAGTTCGTCAATCTGCTGTAGCGCCGGATGTCATCACTCCGCATGTTAGGGTGATTTACAAGGACTGGAAAATGATCACTTCCGCGTGTTTCCAAATCCGTTGACCAACCCACACCATTCACTAGATCTTGTGAACATAAAGTTATATCTATACAGCTAGAGTAATTATACCCGCGAAGGAATGTTGGTGATCCGTCATTTAAAACTGTCAAATTGCACTTGTCTATGGCGCTCTCTACAACGTTACCACGTGCATCACAGCGATCACTGCCCCAGATAATATTATGTGCATTAAAGTCTCCACAAATAAAGATATTAGAACTAGAAATTTTGAAGATATCCACTAGCTCGTCCACAGAAGTACGGCTTGAAGGTTGTAGATAAACATTAATCACTGTTATGCACAGCTTATCAAACAATACCTTACATGCGATGAATTCCGGAAAGTCAGAATCGCTTGACTGAACTTGATATGATGGTAGGTCCTTTCTGACACACAAGTGCACTCTGCTAACTCCACCTCGACGAGACGACTTGTATATCACGTAGTTTGAGAGACGAAAATCATCATTCATTCCAGCCTCTTGAATGCAAAGTATTGGAAAGTTATACTGCACAAGCAGTTTACGAAAGTCAGCACACTTCCTTCGAAGACTGTTGGCATTCCACTGGAATATGGAGACATTTTTGTAGCGGTTATTCATATGCTACTTGCTGCAGGTTTGACCCGGATTGTTTGCACAATAGTGCTTCCAGAGGCAACAGGGCTTTCACTTCTGGTAGGTTATTTGCTTCCGGCAGAGCAGACAGGATTGCTCTAATTGCAGCGAAGAGCATTGGCAGAATGAGTTCCGTCACTGATACACTGGTGTGGTCGGTATTGGCTGGTATTTTTCCTGAGGGTCCCTGAGAACGACGTGGAGTTTCACTCGTATAGCTTGTGCAAACATTAGAGCTCTCGGGTCCATTACTTTCTGCCGGATGTCGCGGGGGTGTTCGCAGCTTTGAAGCGTAAGTAGGGGCACTTGGCCTTTCTACCCTTGTTTGGTCTTTCGGTTGTACTCTTTGTGGTTCTCTTGAAGCGTCTCTTTGATGTGGTGGTTGCGGTTTCCGCTGAGGTGGGTGATCGCGTACAGGATTCACAATCGCAGGATTTGGAGAGGCTTCGTTGCGGCGCGGTTGTCTTCCGTGGATAAGTTCATGTCGTCGCATTTGTGCAGCAGCCTTGTTCTGCGGGCAGCCTGAGTAGGAGGCAGCGTGATTGCCCGCACAGTTCGCGCACTTAGGCTGAAGAACTGATTTGCACTCCTTGTGATCATGGTCTTCTGAGTAGATCTTGCACCGACGTGTGCTTCGGCAACTTTTCGCCATGTGTCCAAATCGCTGACAATTATAGCACCGAAGTGCTGGACCAAGATATTCCTCCACTGGATGACTGGTGAATCCCAAGTAAATTCTTCCTGGAATTGGGCGGTCGTCTTGGAAAGTCAGTATTACTGTGTGAAGTGAACGCGACGTCACTGCTCCATCTTCCTGGCGGTAATACTTCATTTGTCGGCGCGCCGATATAACCCCAGCATCTTTCAAGTACTCTAAGAGTTGTTCGTCCGAATACTGCAGAGGCACATTTGTCACTTTCCGAACGTTTCGCGTGTATGACTCTGGGATGAAAGGCCTGACTTCTAGGCCGCCTACATTCGAAAGCATCAGAAGGCGTTTTGCTGATGCTAAGAAAGCAACGCTGACACTGAAACTTCCATCTCTGGTCGTCCTGAATGACTGCACTTTTTCCTTAGCAGCGGAAACTATTTCGGCTGACACTCGATTGGGGTTCACTCGCCAGAAACTAGTACCTTCGCCTGTTGGACGAAAGACAACTGGGATGCCCTCTGCTCGCTTTTTCTTATAAGTCACCAGCGTAAACGGCTCATCTTCGCCCATGTCTTCTTCATCACTGAAGTCATAAGTTGACGTTTTATCGTCGAACTTGTTCTCTTCTAAGCGGGGCTTCTTGCTCTCCGCTTCATCGTCATCCATTGCTCCTGAACTCGTTGAAGCCGTTTCACGGTTGTGAACGAGTAAACGTGCGGCCTTTATGGTGTTTTGTCGCGCCTGTAAGCCCCCAGGCTTTTCATTATGCCCTTGGTTATCACTCATATGGCTGGACACGCTTGGACGAGCATAGGGCTCGTGGCGATGGCTGCCAACCACCGTAGCGGTAGCGTATCAACCAAGCCTTCGATAAAGGAACGTCGTACCTCTAAGGCGCCGAGCCCGCGGAGTCTTCACCCGACGTCTTGTCAGTACACCGAGGAAGAACCTGATGTCGGCGTAAAAGTCCAAGAAAGGAGAAGAAACTGAGTCGCGCACAAAAACAGCGACCGAACAGAACCACTTCTTCTTCCTAAACCTCATTCCGTGAATGAAACTGTGACACAAAGCACGTGGTATTATAAGGACAGGGCCCAAGTGTACGATGATATCGGGATAGTTAGAGCGACTGAGATAGCAGAAGAGATATGAGGAGATGTCTTGTTCACACTACAGACCAAGCCAAAATGATTGAGCACACGTTCTGAGGAGCATGGATTGGTACGTGGAGTGACAGATCTCTTAGAAGACTTTCGCTAGCATGATCAATGTGATTCTAAAGTGTGTCTTTAGAATCCCGCGTCATCTACTCTGGGAATGAGCAGCCGCATTAATCCGGCTGCAATAATAAACTGTCAAGTCTTGAAGAGGTGGTGGTGGTGGTGGTGGTGGTAGTTGTGATATTGCAGCAGGCGGGGTTAGCCTGGTCTACATGGCCGGCAATTGTTCCGCCTGAGCATCTCTTGAACTGTAGGTGTCTGTAACCACGTGTTTAACAGCCCAGTGTCTTGCAAAAAGGCTGTCAAAATTCGTTGCACGCTCATCGTCATTGCCGCGGGCCCTTCGGGAAAAACGACATCTTCAAATGTCCGTTGTCTATGACAACCCCTTTGTAATCTGCGGACCATAGCTGCTCTTTCCCTATCAAACCGCGGGCAAAGCCAAATAAGATGTTCGATGTCGCCGATGTCACCGCAAAAGGCACACAACGGGGGAGCACATCGCCCACTCTTGAATGATCAAGCTGGGGTGTATGCGAAGTCGGTTGTTATCCGGTACAGTAGCATCGCTTGTTCTCGAAAAAGTCCGTGGATTACACATGCTGGATGTGGAAACTTGTGGACTGCCGTGAAGGGATGGCGAATTACATCTTTGTTGTTCTGCTAAGTCTTAGGAGCTCTTACTCTTTGAACACATGTTCGCGCTTCGCGCACGAGGTCATCAGCTTTTTCACTGCCTTAAATTCCAACGTGGGATGACATCCAGTTAAACTTTACAATAAAGCTCTTGCCGATCAGGTGTTCAATGAGCGCCAGGGATTGCCTTGTGAACTTTTCTTGAGGTAGGCCGCGATGCAGACGTTGTAACGCCGACTTTGAGTCCGTCAGCACTACTACATCTTGTGCGGAAAGTGATCGCAATTTTCGCAAAGCCGCGGTGATTGCGGCGCTTTCTACCGTTGTGAACGAAACGACACGATACAGGCGGCCCGACCATGACAGAGAGAGAGAGAGATAAGATCCTTTAATGAAATGCCCGGAGAGGTTCGCCTGGTTTGTCGCCTGGCTTGCTACTCCAGGTGTCGGGTGATGACTATGGTATGTACAGTGATCACATATACACCATATACACACAAATAGTACATACAGTCACAAACACAGATATATACATAAAAAGAGTCCTTCACAAGCTGTGGTAAAGCTGAGTGTCCCTCGAGAACGCCAACAGTGCGATTGTGCTGCGCATCTCACAACTGCTGTCTTGCCACGGGCCGAGAAGGTGCCGCAGCTCCAAGCTCGAGCCGCGTTGCGAATGAAGTGCTGCCTTCAGAATTTGTCGTTCGGCGTCGTAATGGGAACAGTCGCAGAGTACGTGCTTTAGATCCCGACCATGATAAGTCAAGGCAGGGTATGCAGAAAGCCGCTACGCAGCTATCCGTTGGTGTACGCACCGATCCGTCAGTGTACACTTGTAGGGGGCCGTGGTACACAGTGCTCAAGTGGTCCAGCATCAGAAACTTTGCTTCCGCAGCTGGAACGGTGCGTTTCGCCGGTAGTTTGGGTACACTGAAGTTACAGGCAGCGTCCATAAAAGACCATGGCGGGTCGATAGGACTCCGTTTAGGTAATTTCAAGCCTAAATATCGAAATGTGTTCAACCCTGCGTAGAAATGTGAGCCAGTTCTTGCCCTTAGCCGCCGGAGAAGCGCCGTGCCTGCGGAGGACTCGCCCTCTCTTGATAGCTGCGTCAGTAAGGCCTGAGACGCCAAAAGGCGGAGCGGAAGCGACTCGGCTTCATTGGTGACCTTCTTGTTTGAAGGCGCCTGAGGAACTCCCATCGCCAAGCGAAGACCCTTTCTGTGCACTGCCTCTAAGCGTTAGAACTGGCTCGGTGATGGTTATATCAGCGGCAGCTGATAAAAAATGCGCCTTGTTATGAGCGCAGCATTCAGTTTATACATGGACATAGGATTGTTGCCCCAGCGTACCCCTGCCATGCGACGAAGAGCGTCGATTCTTTGCACTGATGCAGCCACAATACCATCAACCGCGCGTCGCCATAGGAGCTTGTTGTCGATGATAACGCCCACGGAACTAACACTTGTTGCAAAACGAATTGAGTGGCCTTGAATATTCAGCGACAGGCGTGTTGATTTCCGCCTCACTCCCGGGAAGAGCACGAAGGCGGATTTTTCCGCTGATAAAGACAGGCCAAATGTCGACAAGTGGCGTTCAGTGATTCAAATGACGCCCTGTGCTATGCGGGCCAAACGTTTGTGTGGTACTCTGAGACCCAAATGCATATGTTATCGGCGTATGAATGAATGAATGAATAAACTTTATGGAATGCCCGGCAGTTTCCTCCGGGCAAGGCGGGGGTAAGAGGGGATTAGATGGATATTTTGACTGCTTTCAGAGATACGTTCAGAGCATCAGGAAGGCTGGTCATGGCAGCGTTAAAGAGCAAGGAATATAAAACACTTCCTTGTGGGACGCCGAGGGATACGCTTCGCTCTCCGCTCGTTATATTTCATGCTTAACCCGGGCACATCCGTCTCTTAGAAATTCATGTACGAAGCGAAGCGCATTTCCCGACACACTCATGGCTTGGAGTCTGTTGAAGATGCCTGTCTGAAGCACATGGTCATAGGCTTTGTCTTGAAAAGCTGCAGCGGATGTTTGCTCAAGTTTACACCAGAAATGTTCAAAATAAAGACGCCCTGAAAGCGGCAGCATTCTAATTCCATCTGTGGGGCACACAAAAACAAACACACACATACACAGGGTTGTGTCCTACAAAGAAACGAGGTCTCAAATTTCCCCCTTGTCTCTTTCATGCACAGTGTTTGTTACTTGGATAACGAAGCACAACTGCGCACTGCAGTTTTTTAGAATACAAGATACACATTGGCTAAAATATGGTATTAATAGCGATATCATATTCTGGCGATGCATAGCGTTTACACGACGGCTTATTGAGCAGTCTCAGCATAAGCAAAATTTTCTAGTAAGTACTTGTGGCATACCGAAAGGTATATTGTTTATTGCCAGGAGACATAGTAATTGGTACTATAGGCATTAATTGCAGAAAATAAGTGCCAATTCTGCCAGACAAATTCCGTTAGTGCTATTTTCTTTTCCACAAGTTCGAACAAATTTTCAGTATTTCTTGATATTGTCAACTTTTGCGTGAGGGGAAAATGCGTTTTCTGAATGTCCTAAATGACGCAAGTTCACTGTAGAGTACTCCTAAGGACGCTTGCGATGCTTGTACAGGCGTTATCCATTATAAACGAAGTGGAATAGTCGAGTTATATTATACGAGCCGAAACAGAACTGTCATGAGGGCTTTGAATGCAATTCATAAAGACTTTGAATACAAGGAAGCCTACCTTAAGTAACTTTCAACATTGAGCTGAGGCATCATCAATCCCATGAAACGAGTCGAAGGTGACACTTTGGACATGACAGCTCCTTGAATTCATTCTTAATTATTAAGGCGAAAGCCTTAGATATCTCACCAACCGCAAAAAATTGACCGGCGTCCCACGTCGGTGGCGTCAATACGAGTGATGAAAAAAATCATCATCACGTGTATGACGTCACTATATGACGTCATCATGACGACGCATATCGCAAAATAAGCCATGAAGTCATGAGGTAACTGTGCCATCACCTAACGTGACGTCACATGGCGGTCTTCACGTGACATCATTGTTCGGCTCAAAGGTGGGCCGATCTGGGAAGCCGCGCAAAGCAATGTGCGGTGCAGAAAGCTTAGAATGCCTTCGATCCTGGAGGCATTGCAAAACCGCGTTAGTTCAGCGTTAGTTGCAGAAAGCTTTCGGAAGGGGCGCGGGAGGTTCACTACATAGACTTAGAAGGTAAAAGAGAAGAAGATGGCTTTCGCCTTCGAGCCGACTTAGGCGGATGCATAAGGGACCTTATGAGCTTTTATTTATATCCGAATCTATCTACAATAAATATGGAGCGAACCGGCGAGGAAAAGAAACAAACTCATCTATAAAGCACTTTCATGTTCCTTTCCTTGCTTGGTCCGCATTAGCGTTGTGCACTTCACCGTTGAAAACAGACGATCCAGGTCCGACAGCATGCTACAGTGCACCTTTCAGTTCCACACCTGCAACGCGGAAGGAATGAGAGCGCACCGACTCACCAGGTGATCGTTTTTGCGCGTGTGCCTGGGGGAGCAGATGACGTCCGTGGTGACGGAGCGCAGCCCATCACGGCCTTCCTTGTCGAGCTTTCGCCGCAGCACGAGGCTCTTGGTTCCTGGCAATAAGGTGAGCGGCGAGCCCTCCGGGTCTGCCATGCGCAGCTCGATGTCACCGTCGGGCTCGCCCGCGTTGCCGACCACCTGTAGCCGGCCTACGATGCTCTCTGCGAAGTATTGTTGTACGGGATGGGGCGCCTTCAACTACCACTAAACATATCATTTATTTATTTATTTATTTATTTATTTATTTATTTATTTATTTATTTATTTATTTATTTATTTATTTATTTATTCTTCTTGTTCTTCTCTTCTTTCATTATTTCTTTTTTTCTGCCTATATATTTCTGCGACGCTGGCATTATTATTTCGTCTTTACATGGCGTATCAAATGACATTCATTCATTCACTTCATTGAATCACTGATTTAATTATTTGCCGAAAAGAACAGCAAAAAAAAAGCAACACATAAAATAAACTTAGTTAACAGTAATACAGGAACCCCACAATGAAAATCATTCAAGGACAGACATCGGACGAACAATAAATGCAACAGCTACAGAAAATAAAGATCCTAACGCAAGATCTGTTGTGTTACCATACGTGTATAGCGCTAAAGGTACAAATTGAATCTACATAGAGAACACTCGGATTACGCATGTCAAGACGAGGCATGCAGAAAGTTAATGCTGGCACGAATTGCGGACACGAAAAGTGGTTGTGAGTTAACTTCTACAAGGATAGGTAATTACAGTATTTTGCCATTATTTTCAAGGTTTAGTATTGAGAATACGCAGTACACGGGCATAGTCACAATACACACGGTACTAGAAACAAGAAACCAACAGCACAGGATACGAGTGAAAGTAGAGCGAGCATAAACTCCTGCCGAACGTTTCTAACGTGAGGCGGCATTGACACCTCACATTTCTCACTTGAGAACGGGAAACTTAATGGTTAGCCTGTATAGCGCTTTTGCTTTCTTGAGACATTAAATAGAGGCTTCAGTCGTTAATAGCTCAAGACACAAATTATCGTGTTAACTCACTCAAGGCTTGTACAGATTCCGTTTTTTTCTTTCTGAAAACTGGCTTTACACTAGGCAGGTGCACATGGATATATATGTCGCTAGTTCCTCGACTTCGTTTAGTATGACACGTGCACAAAGTTTAACGTATATGGTTCATAATTACCGAGGTCTATTTCGATGTTCGATATTTACAGCTTCCGTTCACAATACATCGTCAAAAGATTTACTAGGTATGTAAATTTAGTCATAGCTTTTTTTATCCCATTCACGTTCTATATGAGGCCAAGAGCCTTCACAGACAAATGACTCCACAAAATGATGTTATGACTCTAGCATGGCGTTTTGGGTTAACAGATATAAAGCTCTTTGGTACGAATGGCTCGTTTTCGCACCATAACTGTATGAAATTTTCTGACGGTGTTATCACCAAAGCAAGCACAGCATAGTTTACGCTACAATAAAACTGAATAATAAAACAAAGATTATTCAGCAATAAAGACTGTAACACTGTTACAATAATTATTCCACCGAAAATAAGCGTCTAATGGTGTATCAGACCCAGTGAAGCAATTCACCGTCGAGTTCTGACGCTGAAGAAGCGTTTAGCCGTTCGCTTACATTCCCTATTATTGTCGGTGTTTTCTGCACAGTTTTCGACGACTAAAATGGCAACGTCGAAGCGAGATCGCCTGGTAGACTTACCCACTGGAAAGGCTTCGTTGACTGTGAACGTCTCGGATGACCCACCGTGCGTCAGGTAGCACAGGTTGTCTGCAGGCAAAGAATGAAGCAGAATGTCACTGATCCTGTGGTACAGTCAAGCATGCCCTTTGGTAGGGCACCATAAACTAAGTCATGGCGACACGTTCGCCTTTCCTTCAGCTGAAACTCACTGATAGCACTTAGCAATAACTAGCGCACCGTGTGTGTTTACCTGACACGCTCCTCCATGTTGAGGCTATAATTTTACCCCGTAAAGCACACACCGTGATGCGCTTCTGTACAATGGCGATTCTCCGCCTTTGATTTGCTCTCTTTTTCTCTCACTTTCTATTTCCCTTTCTCGCTTTTTTTCCGAGGTACCTAACGTTCTAACTACGAATGACCCCCACCCTCCCTTCGTTTTCATTCCAGTTTGAATAGTAGAAGAACAAGCCTTTTTTTTTGGATACCAGGAGCTCTAAATATCACTGTCAATTTTATGTGCTGCCTGTTTCACACTTTTCCTCCAACCCACCTCCTTCCTTCCTTTCTCCTTCAACCCCACCTGAATGTATTGCTATATGAAATAGAAGCTCGAAATTGCGTTTTCTGTGGTGGTCCATCCCATTGCAGAAAATTTGCCACAGTTCCATCGTGTCTTCTTGTCTTCAGCTTTACTATATATTCGGAAAGCGATCACAAAATTGCATCCTGCAACAGTGGTGGAACAGCAGCCCCGCTCCGTTACGCCCTTTGCGGCCCTGCGTGTAAGCAATCTCTCCTCTTTGTGTTTGTTCTTTTCTTGGTAGGAAAATAAAATAACATAACCTACAGTAGCACAAAACATAACTCAATCGTCTCGCAAATTCGAACAAAAATTGGCTATTAATACTTTCTGGAGTTATACTTGACAAGTTTTCGACCACCTGTGGTTGTTTAACGCGGACGTAAATCTAAGTGCACGGGCATCTCGCATTTCGGCTGCATCGAAATTCACTTATCGCGCCCGAGATTGAACACACGTCTTTCGGGTCAGCAGCCGAGCCCCGCGACCACTGTGCCACCGCGGCGACGACTAGAAATTGATGGGAAACGACAATCAACGGCGTCATTAGAGAGCTCGTATACTCCGCGTACCACAAGTAATAAATCAAGGAGGATTTCACCGTCCACCCAAGGCCGTTCTTATCTCTATGAGATAGAGAGATAACAATCTTTGATGAAATTCCCGGAGATGCTAGCCTGGTTTGTCGCCTGGCTTGCTACTCCAAGTGTCGGGTGATGAGTATGATATATAGAATATGGAAAATTCTGAAACCTAAAAACCAGTCACACAACATCGCGTTCGTCTTCTCCGATGGCACTGACGTATGACTTGCTCAGTGAGCTGAGCTGACGTTATAAATTCTTATTTCTCTTCTGGTCTTTACCTGCGAGGCCTTCCAGAGTGTACCAGTGCTACCTCGTCAATGTTTCAGCGGTATGACTCCGATCGCCATCTCAGGTCAGGGAATTTCTGAACTCATCGACAACCTAAAAACTTCAGGTGCACCAGGGCCCCACAGCATGCCGTCCAAATTTCTAAGCAGTTCAAAACTTGTGTCGAGCAACTTTTTGCACATTATTTTCACCCTGTCGCTTTTGGAAGGCCAAATTCCCGATGACTGGAAGATGGCGAAAGTTACGCCACTCTTCAAGAAAGGTAACCTTTCTGATCCGTCTAATTACCGCCCCATATCGCTGACATGTGTATCTTGCAAAATATTAGAAGACATCATATTTTCCCACTTTGGCCGTCATCTTGAAGATAACTCTTTCTTTTATAGTAAGCAGCACGGTTACCGCCCCGACTTATCATGTGAAACGCAGTTGGCTGAAGTCACTACTGACCTGCATTTAAACCTGGATGCCTCCTATCAGACTGACGCCATCTTAATCGACTTCTCAAAAGCCTTCGATCACGTTGCTCACCGTCGTCTCATAACTAAGCTTTGCACACCAAATCTCGACCCACTTATACTATCATGGATGGTAAGCTTTTTGACAGCTCGCTCACAATTCACTTCCATTCCGGGGTTCCTCAAGGTGCGGTCCTTGGCTCTCTCTTGTTCCTCATATTCATCAATGACTTGCCATCCGGAGTTACATCGTCCATCCGTCTTTTCGCTGACGACCGTGTTGTGTATCGCAGAATCACCAACAGTGCGGATCAAACATTACTGCAGCAAGGTCTTAACATCATCGAAGCATGGTGCTCTCGCTGCCTCATGGAACCAAATATTTCCGGATGCAAATACATGGTCATCTCACGTCAAAAAATCCAACCTTGTTTTTCTGTATTCCCTAAACTCCACTGAGATATCTCAAGTTTGCTCCTACCGCTACCTGGGTGTCCTCATAAACAGTACCTTGAGCTGATCAGACCACATTGTCAAACTCGCAGCACACTCCTGCAGGACCCTTGGACTTAAAAAAAAAGACCTCTGCGGCTTTCCCCTCCCGCTGTCAGGGTACTTGCGTACGAAACGTTCTTGAGGACTGAACTAGAACTTGCTTCCGCCGTTTGGAACTTCCATCAGGATTATCTCATCACCCCACTTTATCTATTCTGGATATTCACTTTCACTGTCATTCTTCAAACACTGCACTTGTATCATGACTTGTCCTTACAACATTTATCTGTCCCCCCTCCCCCCCCCCGCCCTTATGTAATGTCTTGTATAGGCCTTTAAGGGTTAAATAAATGATGATGGTTAAATGATACGCACAGTCACAAACACACATATACTTCAAAATAACCACTGCGTTAAGAGAATTTCTTACCCCGCACAAATAACTGAACGAAAGAACTGAACGACTCTTTGCTGACGATTGCGTAATCTATCGTAAGATAACTTCATCATCAGATCATCTAGCTCTCCAAGAAGACCTAGATCTCATAACTAATTGGTGCTCACGCTGGCAAATGTCACTCAATACCGATAAGTGTAAGCTAATGACCTTCACTCGCAAGAAATCGTTTTCCCTCTTTAACTATACCCTTAATAACTGTCATGTAACACGCACATCATCTTACAAATACCTTGGCGTGCATCTATCACCCACACTGTCATGGATCACACATATAGATAAAATTTCAGCACAGGCATCTCGCACTCTCGGCTACCTTAAACGAAATCTTAACGACGCTACAACATCGACCAAATCACTCGCATGTCTAGCATTCGTTCGTCCTACACTTGAATTTGCCTCATCAATTTGGTCACCTCATCAGGCCTACCTAATCGACGTCCTTGAACGTGTACAAAACCGCGCCGCGCGCTTCATTGCTAAAAATTACGGCCGACATGCCAGCATCACTCACATTAAATCTTCGCTGTCATTGCCTTCATTAGATTCCCGCCGAAAGATCGCTTTGATTTGCTTATTTCATAAAATAGCATCCGGTAAACACATAACCACACTCCCTCTTTCCAAACCGACACGAACGTCCCGCCGTTTGCACAATAACCGTTCCTTCAAACGCATTTTCGGACGCACTAACGCATTCAACTCATCAGCATTGCCAGTAGCACTTGAATTATGGAATGGTCTTCCCGATAACGTTGTCAACATTGATGACCCTATATTGTTTCGTCACGAAGTAACCACCATTTTTTCATGACTAGTGGCTTCTACCTTCGATTAAATCATATACATGCTCTTCTCTAACTATTGTATAATTTGTTGTTGTCAAGTGATGTAATCCTTACAAATGAGTATCTCTGCATTTTGTTTATTAGTTGTATGTCACGCTTGTTCTCGCTAACAATTATATAACGTTGTTTCATAGCTTTATGTGGCATAACATGTATAGTTTTTTGCTTCCACTTATGTGATCTTATACAATGTATAATCCCCCCTCACACAATACTCCTGCTGGAGCCTGTGGGGGTTTTGTGAATAAATAAATGCAATCACAGAGCTTTCAGCGTCTGCGCGTTCTGGTCGTGGTAAGAAAACAGATTTAAAAGACCGCGGAAAACGTGCGACCACCTCCACCGTCGTGCTGCTAAGTGGAAAAATTCTCTCACTAAGAGAAAACAGCTCCTGCAGAGTTAATGTCATTAAGACACATCACGTCAAATGCCTGAATCATCTGCGCGTCCCTCCAACGAACAATTGCAACATTACAGTTTCAAACCGGTACAATTCTACGCGAAATGAAAACCGCGCGCTCTGGTTATGCACAAAGGCGGATCGCGAGATAATTTATTTAATTACACCCAAATTCCTGTGATGCCCTTTTGGGTCAGCTGTGTGAGTGTATATTATAAAACAGAACCACCGTTTCGATATCAACTAATAATCTTCTAGCCGCTGGTCAGTTCGGTTTTTTCAAGGTCATGAGAAACCGCTGCTCTTAGATAAAGTACCACCTCGTTGAAAACATACAAGATGCTCACACTGCGACTGCTTGTGACATCTAAAAAGGCTTTTTATTTTCGTCGTCACAACTGTGTTGAAGAACTTTCCATTCTATGGAATTTAATATACAATAGCACAGCTTCCGTAAAAAAAATTGTATTTGACTGAAACTCCCATTATTCAAATTTAAATATTGTATATTTTGAAAGCAATCACGTGGAGTAGGGTACGACCGAAGGGTGTATACTGGAATCCAGTTTTATGCAGTGATGATGTTGAGAGTATCAGAACATGTTAAATCATCGTGCCATATGCGCACGATACCAAGGTCACTCACAAATCAATCAATCAATCAGTCAGTCAGCTTTAATTCTATCCATAAATAATACAACATAAAAGCAAAAAGTTGGAGTTCGGAGCAAAACGCTGCATTTCCGCAGCTTAACTAAGCTCTGACCACCTTACAGCAGCAGTGAAAGGATGGCTTGTGATATAGTTCTTCTATGCAGACACAGCACATGGTTTTTATCCGCACACGCATTGGCAACTACAGGAACAATACAGCCACGCGCGCTTCTTTTGTTATTTTTGCGTAACTAGTGCGTTACACGCGTAGCCGCTGCCTTGCGCAAGCCGTGCCCTAATGTCTCGGAACCTTACACATTGTTTCGTAATGTTCTGATAGGCTTGAGCGTGCAAACACGAACTGTTCAGCTTATTCTGGGACTCACGCGACCACCAGCGATAAGGCTCGAATGTTGAATGCCGCGTGCATAAATGCCGGCGCGCCTTACCGCAGATCACATTATCGACGGCCGACGCTCTGTTCGCCGTTATCAGTATACAGCGTGTATCACTTGTTTGCAGTTTAACTTTCCGTTTCCCGGCCCCAAGTTCGGCCAAATAAAGAGTTTCATCTTGGACACGACGACTGTTACCTTCGTCAACGTCACGACCGCGTGATATCTGGCGGAGGTGCTGTTCGTTCATGTTCTGGACGCCCCCGCCAAGCCGTGAACCCAGCCCACGTTGCGAAGACAGCGACACCATCCGCGACATTCGAGCGAGCCGCAGACTGAAAGGACTACCCCCACAATACGGACCCCTACCGGACAAGCCAAAGCCACGGCGACGAAGACAAGCACGATGACTACCGCAGTGTCCCCTGCGGTAGCACCCTGCGGTGATGCAGCTGCCCAGGGAGCCGCCGACATTCCGTGGTTCGCCATGTGAAGACCCTGAAACCTGGCTGGAGACGTTTGAAAAGTATCGACATTTACTAACTGGAACTCCGACGACAAGCTGCGCCACGTGTACTTTTACCTGGAAGACGGCAGCAAGGACCTGGTACGAGATTCGGGAGCCCGCACTTCTAACCTGGGACGTCTTTCGCAGCACTTTCTTGGCGACGTTCACGAGCGTCGTCCGAAAGGAAAGGGCAGCGGCCTTGTTGGAGACACGGGCGCAACACCCGAACGAAAACGTCTGCATCATCACGGAAAAAATGAGCCGACTTTTCCGCCACCCTGACCCCGACATGCTCGAGGAGAAGAAAGTCCGCTTACTCATGCGAGGCGTCAAGCAAGAACTTTTCGCTGGGCTGATGCGCAACCCACCCAAGACTGTCCAGGAATTCCTGACTGAAACAACAGCGACCGAGAAGACGCTGGAAATGCGTACGAGGCCATACAACCGCCGCATTCTTACGACGACCTACGGGGAGGTTCAGGAGCGGCAATCCGATGACCTGCGCGCCACCATCAGAGCCATCGTGCGGGAGGAGTTGCGCAAAATGTTGGGCTCCTCTCAGCCTCAAGTGGACCCGATCGCCCACGTCGTACGCCAGGCAATCTAGCGATTTCTGAGAGCACCTGAACCAGTGCAGCCTGAGCCACAAGCTATGAGCTACGCAGCCGCAGCACGCCGTACCGCTCCCCCAACCCGCCCACGTCAAGACGCTGCACCGCCGCAATTCCGCCGCCAGACACCACCTCCGCCACCACCGACGTCAAACCGCCCGCCTGCCGGCCAGCAATACCGGCCGAGGAAAATCGACATTTGGCGCGCCCCAGACAACCGCCCTCTCTGCTACAACTGCGGGGGAGCCGGCCACACCTACCGCCGCTGCCAGTACCGAAATATGGGGCTACGCGGTTTCGCTGTCAACGCTCCGTGTCTACAGCAAGGTGAACGACCTCACGACATCGCTGACTACCTCGCAGGAGCGCAGCGGACACACCGACAACCTGCCCGATTGCCGTCGCCAGGCCGCTACATGTCACCGCAGCGCCGCCAGTAAACCGGCCCTACTCGGGGCCGTTCCGCAAGCCCATATCCGGAAAACTAAGGGCAGCAACCTATAGAGGTGCGGTTGCTGTACGACGTAATACCGAAGATCCTCCGGCGCCGACGGCGACGCCGCGACAGAATACGCCGCAAGCCGAACAAGGCCCTGACGTCGAAACTTCGTGGCCAGAAGAATACATCACGAGGCTCCGCGGAAGCAGCGGAACAGACCGACGTACCCGTGATCCGACGCCACGACCTAACCGCAACGCTAGGCGACGAACTAGCGACCTCGACGTTCTCATCGACGGCCACAACGTCGCCGCTCTCGTAGATACTGGAGCCGACTATTCTGTCATCAGTGGGTCGTTCGCCGCGAAGTTGAAGAATGTTAGGACTGCTTTGGAAGGCCTCGAAATTCGGACCGCTGGAGGACACCTAGTGACACCGGCGGGAATCTGCACAGCGAGAGTCACCATTAATAA
Organism: Rhipicephalus sanguineus; assembly: GCF_013339695.2. Taxonomy (NCBI): domain Eukaryota; kingdom Metazoa; phylum Arthropoda; class Arachnida; order Ixodida; family Ixodidae; genus Rhipicephalus; species Rhipicephalus sanguineus. The sequence goes on along the minus strand of NC_051178.1, from coordinate 63,612,048 downwards.
CTGCATTTATCCTGCGAGCTTCGTAGTGCTACAGCTTTGCTCGGGAAATGTCATCCTTGGTATGGACTACTTAAGCTTACATGGCGAAGTAATTGACCTGAGATCCACGTCGATAATATTATCCAGAGAAAAAGCACTACAGCCGCACCCGATGTCAGGAAAACACGGCTTGAATGTGCTGGAAGACCAGGTCACCATTCCCCCTCGCTTCAGCGTCATCATTTCCGTCGTCACTCAGAAAGTAGCAGACCAGGCGTCATTGAAGGCGACCAGCACCAGTTGAATAACCGCGAGATTTGCGTCGCAAGAGGGATAGCCGAGGTGCTGGGAAGGAAAGGAACAGTGATGCTCACTAATTTCAACAACGAGTACAAGCACGTGAGCAAAGGCACGATGATCGCCTACATCGAAGAAATTGTGGAAGCCACCAATGCTTTCACCGATTCTTCCGAGCCTACTTCGACGAACCACACTCCTCAACCAGCTTTTGACGTCAATCCCAGCCTTCCGAAACATAAACAAGAACAGCTCAAAACCCTGCTCTTGCAATACAAGGACTGCCTTTCGTCGTCGTCAAGAATTCGGCAGACCCCAGTCGCAACACATCGCATCATTACTGAGGAAAGTGCCAGACCACTCCGTCAGAGCCCATACAGAGTTTCTCCGCGATAACGCGACGCCGTAAAGGAACAAGTCATCGAAATTCTACGCGACCACATCATCCTGCCGTCCAAGAGTCCGTGGGCGTCACCCGTGGTGTTAGTGAAGAAGGACTGAACCCTACGTTTCTGCGCCGATTATCGTCGCCTGAACAAAATCACAAAGAAGGACGTGTATCCTCTCCCACATATAGACGACACCCTGGATCGACTTCACAGCGCGAAGTACTTTTCGTCGATGGCCTCAAGACCGGCTACTGGCAAATCGAAGTCGACGAGAGAGACCGAGAAAAGACTGCCATTATAACACCAAACGGTCTATTCGAGTTCAAGGTCATGCCCTTCGGTTTTTGCTCGGCACCTGCGACATTCCAATGCGTTATGGATACAGTACTGGCAGGCTTGAAGGGGCAAACTTGTCTCGTGTACTTGGACGATGTCATTGTGTTATACATGCGGCATCGACAATACATAATACCACTACATATTTAAAAGAAGCGGTTTCGTTATATCTTGATTTCAACACATCAGAACGCTTTCATAACAGTTACACAAACAGATCCTGTAAGTTTTTGTTAGTAATGGTTAGGAAATGAACAATTTTCCTTTCCGTAATGTGCATACGAGTAAGGAACAAAGTATAGCGTGTTATAACTGAACGCCCCGCCACGGATGTCTAGTGGTTATGGCTCTCTGCTGCTGAACCGAAGGTCGCGGGATGGAATCCCGGCCGCGGCGGCTGCACTTTCGATGGAGGCGAAAATGTTTGAGGCCCGTGTACTTAGATTTAGGTGCACGTTAAAGAACCTCAGGTAGCCGAAATTTCCGGAGCCCTCCGCGACGGTGTCTCTCATAATCAAATCGTGGTTTTGGGACGTTAAACCCCACATATTATTATTATTGTTATAACTGAAAGGGTAAGAAACAGGTGTGTTCCTAAGATGTGCTAGTTTTTGAAATAGTTGCACTCTACCTGATGTGGTGTGTTTGTATGTTGTTAATATTTTATAATTGTACGTATTGCTAACAAAATGGCTGTGCTGTCTATTTATGACCGATGTTGAAACGTTGTTTACTTCAAGAGTTTAATACCTTAATTGCACGAGAGCATTCTTTTCTACGTTTCACTATATACACTGACAAACCAAGGACTCCGTCAATGATGATGATGAGAACTTCTGTAATAACAAGGAAGGGAATACGGGCTACGGTCATTCCTAGTCCAGAACATCTATGACGTCTTCAGTGATGACCTGCGCGTGCCGCATAAGTGTCCGGCAAACCTCCGAGAAGGAAGTAGGAAAGACCTGTGCTCCACAAACGGCAACGCTTCGTTACTCCCCAATTATAAAAGTGTCGTTTGGGCGGCGGTATTTTGGCACAGGAATGCGAGCTTATTCTCTATGTTTTTTGTTGTTGTTGTTTTTTTTCGTCATGATGGCCGTCATATCACGCTCCCGCCCAATTATTGAGATTGCGCGTGGAGGAGATTTGTAAGCGTCGCGTCGCAACAGGCAGTGCCACCGGCAACAAAAAAAAATCTAAATATAATTCACGCAGAAGTGTTCCATCATAGCCTGTGATTCCAGCAGGGCATTCACGTTCTTAGTTCGAGCGAAATGCGCGGGCAGTGGCCACCCGCGCAATAAACGATATTATTTTTTTCTGTATGTTTTTCTACGTTACGCTACTTAGCGATTGAGCGGCAGCCGCTCCGAAAGCAGTGGCAGCAATTAGCGAAATGAACTCCCGACACTATGCGTACGACCATTTATTGTGGCGCCACGAAGCTTGGGGGACATCGACAGAAGGGAGGGCGTGATTTTTCTTTCGGCGTGAAGCTGATAAAGGCCATGGAGTGAAATCTCCTCAAGCAGACGCCTTAATTATATAGAGGGTAAGAAGGGAAAGTGTACAACAAAAGCTATGAACATAAAAAAGAATATGCGTGTGGCATCGAAGGGGCAAATATATTTACGCGGGGGTTCGGTGCGTCGGAACTACCGAAGCATTGCGACCCCGACGATATCGGTCAGTGAGGGTCGCATCCACCTGTTTGGACGCGTACGCGCGACGTGTGCGATCAGAACATCCAAATGGAGGGCGTGTCACTGTTCCCATTTCATGGAGAGCCCGCACCGTATAACCGAAAAGGCCGCAGGCGTTCTACAAGGAGTCATTTTGTACACGTCAGAAGTTTGCGAAGTAGGTAAGATTTCGGAGTTAATTATGCATACGTTACGTCAGTATAATGACGAAGCTGAATTACGAAGCATGAAAGTCGATGCAACCAGCTGAAATCAAAGAAAAAGTGCCATGGGTATATAAAAGCGAGCAGGGTTGCCAATGTCTACACGCTGTAAACACATTGCCTATGGCAGTTTGGCGGCCGAAGGCAGCGCTAGTTGTGTAATTACTCTCAGCGCATCGTTTTTTTTTTATGTATATATCTTAGCGAAATTGTTTCATTTGGATGTATTTTAAAACGAAGTTGCCAAAGGAAAATTGCCAAAGTGAAAGTCGTGATCGAGCAATCGAGGTCAATGAAAAGGCATGAGGACGCAGAATTACGCATAAGTCGCAAAGAAGAAAACAAGATAAAAGAACAAAAGAATATAATAAAATGTTACGTGAATGTTAATTTTTCTTTAATGGTCTAAGTGATGGAAAGATGTATGTGTCGATCATTTCAATAACCATGTGGTAATTTCAACGTAATTCCAGGAGGGGGAAAGTGCAAATGATAGTTGCAGCTTCAAAGAACCCTGCGTCTCGTGCGGATCGCAATTCTAAATTACTATTTCTATCGATATTTCTATCGAGGAAGCAAAGTAAATTCTAATGCAGCCTTCTTTCCATACAGAACACCTGAGCAGGCAAACCTCGTCGACTAGGAGGTTAGCTATGTTGTGTTGTGAACTGTCAGCCATTCAATGGCTACACGTTGCCGTTCACTCAGAACCTACTAGTGATCCACTCATACCTGGTGTCCTGCTAATAAGCCATGCAGCACATAAGGGGCAGCAGAACCTATAAGAAAATGCTTGTGCGTCATTGTCGTTGATGTAGTTTAATGCTCCTGTTTCTATTTATGTCCTCGTTATCGTCACGGTAATTGTTGTGTATTGATTGTGGCAAAACAAACCAAATCTGAAACAACAATTGTTGAAAGTAGTAAGGATGTGTAGAGCAAGTCATACACCTCGTCTACGTTGGAGTCTCAAAAACACCGGTGTGTCCTTGACAAAACAAACTCGCCTGGGTGCCGCAGGGGCCACCAAGAAAATGGGTCACACGCTGGAAAGGTATGCATTGAAACGAGCGCGCTCATCCCTCCAACGGTTTGCTCGGCGGCGGTTCCGCTATAACCTGGCGAAGCGAATGTTACCGACCCCGTAGAGAGCGAAGAGTTTCTCGTCCCGTCTACGGCTCACGTCGTTTAAGTATGCTACACACGTGCACCACTCCGCTGAATTTTACAGGGGGAGAGCCGCAGAAGACGTGGCGACGGAAGGTCACCGTATGGACACCGGTGATTCTTTCCGGTCTGCATATATTCGCGTCCCCGCGTGTGTTCTTGCGTGTGCATGCGTGTATTCTACTTAGGCTATGCCGATCGTCTTCGGCTCGAAACTGGGCCTCGCGCCGATAATTTTTTTTTTTTTTCAATTCTCCGCTAAGATCGAGATGTTTCAACAGGTCCAGCGCTCTAGTTATCGTGTGGGCCATCTGCACACTTCCGCCGCGACGATAGGACAGGTGCTAAGAAGCGTGAGAATCGGGTCTTCTGCCTTAGAGACATGGGCAAATTCTCTTTCACGCTCCCACCTCCTCCTCCTGCTTCAGTGCATTTCTTTGCAGGTTCATTTAGTGTGCGATACTGCACTTTCCTTATTGCAGGTGCGCGTTCGCGTCTCTCATAGGCAGTTCTCCGAAGCCACTACGAACGCAGCTTCAATTGCCACCCGAACTGGCGGAACACTCTACGCAGTAGGGTTCATTCTTACGTAAGCTACAGCTATCCCACCATTGGTTTTGTTGATGTTGTTCACAGTAGTAGTAGTAGCAGTAGTAGTAGTAGTAGTAGTAGCAGCAGTAGTAGTAGTAGTAGTAGTAGTAGTAGTAGTAGTAGTAGTAGTAGCAGTAGTAGTAGTAGTAGTAGTAGTAGTAGTAGTCGTTCTATTCGTGATAGCACTTGCAGAAGAAGTAGCAGATGTACTGCGGAGCGATTAAACTATAAATGTAAAACATTAGAAAAGAAACGAAGCGTGCTAAGAAACTCATACAATCGCCACAGGGCTGCTTTCTCGACAATGAACGTAGAGAAATATAAAGCCATGGGCTGTTACATACTACGCGTGTGCGAGAACAATACACCTCAGGCCTACTCTTGCTTGTACTGATTTCAGTGTGGGAACCTTACATGTCACTGGAGAGCAAACAGCTCCAACAAGGAGTGATCACTAATAACGCCAATGTTTAATAAAGTAGCCCCGGTTCAGTCATGCCGCAACATTTGTGACATCCGGTCCCTTCAGGCGCACCAATTGCTTTACAGCATGACACTCACAGCCGCCCTCATTCAGTATTTGCCTTCTGTGTGCTCTGTTTTATCCTGTTCTAATACAGCACACTTGTATCAAAGCTACAGACTCCCGTGCACGCATCTATATTGCTGCAATCTTTGAAGATGTGCTTGGAGAAGTGCTTGCCCGCCACAACCCCCCTTGAGCGTCGTTTATGGCCATACAACTGGCGAGCAACTGAGAATTCGAGATGACACCGGTCTCAGAGTGCGAGCCAACAGTGCCGGATCCGGCAGTGCGAGGGACCCAGTTTTGCGGAGTGCCGCTTCGTACCGGGCGCCGACCAAGCAGGCCGTCTTTCGTCGACTCCGGAACCTTGCCGGTTCACTCGAGCTTCTTCCTCGTCTATGAGCCTCCACCTTTACTTGGGTGATCTGTGTTGTCGGCAAGACCCGCCTTCAAGATAAAAAGAAACACATATTTAAAAGTTAATTCAACGTTATCCGTCATCCGAGATGTTGAGTAGCGAGCAAACCACAATTTTTTTTTTTCCAGTGAGGAAATAAGTCTTGGCGTGACTTCCAGTTTTAGTGATTGCGCGTATAGTTTCGTGATGAAGTGTGCTTTGCGTGCTCCTCTTCATGGGTAGCTCCGTATCCGGCAATCACTCAGTCTACGTTTCCTTTGTTTTGTTGCCCTATAGTTGTTGCGAATAAAATTTACACAAGCCTGACAGCCCTGCCAAAAAGAAGTTGGAGGACGCTTGAGATTCGCTTCAAGAGGAAAATGCGGTGACGTGGTCCGGCCCCTTTCGCATCGCCTTATCAGTTGGTAGCTTCGCTTCTCTTCTCGATGGACACCTCAACCACGCCGCAAGAATAGGAACGTCTGTGCGAGTAACATTAGCCATTTAAAACTATCCTGGAATGCCTACTGCAAGTACAGTTGCTCAGTGCCCACTACGCCATAATTATTCCTTTTGCGAATCAGAGAACCACCCACTACGCGTCCGTAAGGCAACACGCGAAGCTACGCAGCCGATTACTTTGTTGATGTTTTTGCTGATGATGATTATGAATCAATATGTCTGAGCGCTTTGTAATGGGCGGGCCTTTAAACCCCTCACTCGTTATGCCATTCACATATCTGGACGCCTGGCGCGATTCTACGCTTCTGTCACGCAACATTACATGCGTTAAGGAGACTTCCAGCTTAACATAGCATTCATAAAGGGTTTTTTTTTCGTCAGCCGTTCCACGCAATGGCATGGCTCTGTGTCAGAACACGTGTTTGGCACGCAGAAGGCCTGGGTTCGATTGCCATTCGAGTCTAAGTTTCTTTTATTATTTATTTATTTGCATGTATCCCAAGTTTTCGCTCACGGAGAACGCTAGTTTTCGCTCGCAAACGATGGTGCCGACATCGACGCCTGAATTTCTACGAAAGGAGCTGTTTAACGCTCTCGCGTTAAAATCGCAGCAGTAATCTGAGCTATACTTCTTTCTTCAGAAGTATAGCTCAAGTTGCAGTTATAGTTGTCCACGAGCACAGTCTTTGGAAAGTGCACTTAATCGGTTCTACAGCAGCAATTCACTGTCAGAGTAGAGACAGCAGCTGAAGCCATCGAAATGATGTACGCTGCTTTCTCTTCGTCGATAGTCTGCATATCGCAAAAGTGACGAAGTTTCGGCGTGTTCGCAGCTCATCGTGCTGCAGAAACCACAGCGCCAAAAACTAACCGGGGACGAGAAAGACAGGACAAGCGCTGCTCGCTGTCCTCTCTTCATCTCGTACCCTGTTCGTTTTTGGCGCTATGGTTTCTGCAGTTGCTATACTGAAGCAACTTGTATTCTTATGCGCAGGAGTAAAGTATGCGTGCTCTCTCACGAAATTGGCATACTGGAGAGGCCTAACTATTGTGCAAAGGATAAAAATAAACCCCATGGACTTGGAAATAAACAAATCTATAGAATGAAGGGAGGGAAAATTAACGGAAGGAATAACAAATACTGCAGTAATTCCGAACTTCAGCAAGAAACATACGAGCAAAGCAAACAAAACTTTGCGCTCCATCCCTTGAATGCATTTCAGTCAAATAGGTCAAGTATTGGCGATGTTGTGTTTAAATATAGTCATTGTATGCAACCAACCGCTTCGTCTGAACGATCGCTGTTTGTCCAACCACGCATCGGAGTCTAGTCTTTGGAGGCGGTGGGCGCAAGTTTGAGTCAACGTAACGCGCCTCGCTGAACAATAGCAGGGAAGGCTGGCCTGCCTTAAAGCCTATCACATACTTTTCATTTATTTATCTTTACTTTTTTCCTCAGTTTGATGGTGCGGTGCGTACGTATCTGAAGAATGGCCATCTGATCTATGTGACACGGTTGGATGCGGCCGCCGATCAGAACATCCCGCTTTACGAAGACGCCGGCGTAAACCTCAACGCGGCGCCGTTCCTGATAGAGCGCGTAAAAGACGCAATACAATACGCCCAGCAGCGATGCCACTAAACCACCTTGACTTCGCGTTTCGAATACGGCGAACACTTGATGGTTCTTGAGGGTTAGAGAGGGAAAAATTGTTGTTCTTGCTTCGCGCCTTTATGGGGTGGCTTGGAATGCAGGCTTCATTGAAGCGGTGCTCGTAGCGAAGGCGATTCCGCCATCTTCGTTCCTTATTAAGGTAAAAGCCTCACGTGGTTCACGCCGTCCTCAAATTAAGTTATTTCACTAATGGTTCACGAGTTTTAAAAAATCCTGTGTCCGGCTGCGTGAACACGAATGCGACCAAAAGTTACTTGGGCCGATCCCGGAGGGATTGCAATAGGTTTTGGAACGAGTAGTACGGCTGATGTATGTTCGTAAAGCTGCTTGTGCAGCTCTTCTTAGCTCTTCTCTCCAATCATATATGCGGAGTCAGCGGGCAAATACGTTAACTTGAAGCTGCAGATACATCGTATAGGTACCCACTGCCATGTTGGCTCCGGCCATTTTGCAAAGGCTAATAACCTAACAGTGAACATTAGCCTCTACTTTTGGTAATAACAACAATTTCATCGGCAAACGACTGCAGGAATGAGGCAGGCGCAGCATACTTTAGGAATACCGTATTGATATTCTTCGGGAATTCCTTTCTTGATGTCTGCTTGCTTCCTTCTTTTAATTTATATACGAAAACATGGGCAGGTAGGACAGCCGGATATCCCGACGTGACGATATAGATAGTGAAAAACACACAAAAACAATAAAAGCAAGAAAGAATAACGGAATAAAAAGAGCAAAACAAACAGATATTTTTATCTGGCATTGTGTAAACGTGTTAATTAAGTAAGTGAAAATAAATTTGAACATTTGGGCAGCGGAAGGTACGCTTCGCATAGAATTCACATATTAACTAAAGTTGTCCTGGATGCGGGTAGTAAATTGGGCAAGTTGAAGGTTATTCACTTATGAATAGCAGGAGCGCACTCGGAAAGGAACACGAAGGAAGGAGCATATATACACAACCATTATCGGCTGTGCATACCTGCGTAATTGGTGTCCTTGTTCATGTTTTTATATTCTTCACATTATTCGTCATTTGTGCGAGTATTGTCCGCATCGAATCCGCCCGGCCTGTTGTACGACGAGCTAAACGGCCAAACGGCACGCATACGTACGCACGGGTCATTTTCATAAGGGTCGCATGCCGGCCTGAGCGCATTTATACGCGAGACGCTTCCTAATGCTTGTACCTAAACCGTTACCCGGCGGTAATAGGTAATAAAAGGCGCGACGGCCTCACGTTGCTACGTGGGTCCAAGGACTGTGCGCACAAGTTTCACGCATGCCACCCGTTGCTGACTGACAAGAATGCCGAGAGCAGCAAGGCCCGTTATACACTGGACGCGCCGTATAGCCGAGCACCCGCACTCTCGTGGCCCATTATGTGCACCTTTTTAGTGAGTTATACGAACGCCAGTGCTTTAGCAGCGCTAGAAGCCACTTTTGTTGGTATTGCTGCGCGCACCGACACACCATAAGCGAGCATACACTCTTAAAAAAAAAGGCCCTTGAATACGGAAAAACCTGTAGGTAAAATGCTGCCGACCACTCTTCCGCATAAGGTAAACGGTAGACCAGAGATGACGTAGAATCCATGGCACGTAAAGCCCATTCATGCTATTATGAAGCGCTCCGCAATGAAGAAATGAAGCAACAGATGCTACAAAACGAGAGCCGTTACGTGGACCATTTCTCACACATTATTCGTAATGCCATTACCAAATGGACGTAAAAAATTAATGTGTTTTCTGTTACGTGGACGATTTCTCACACATTATTCGTATTGCCGATACTAAATGGACGTAAAAAGCTAATGTGTTTTCTGTAAGTTCAACATTAGGCATACGTAAAAATCAGATGTATCTTCAGCAGATACGGGGGTAGTCAAAATTTCGCAGGTCGCTATCCCACGTAATCCTATGGCAGCATGGCCTGGGAACTTTTGACCAGCCCTGTATATGTAAAAAACAAACGCGAAGAATATATGAAGTGAATTCGCATGCTTAAAAACCGACAATGTCAAGTTTTATCTTCACTGAAATCAAACTTTATTGTCCTAGAATTATAAAACAAAATACATCAAAGGCATTCAACATATTGTGTAAATAAAAATTGTCAGAGAAGCTTTATTTTATTTAATTATCTTTAAATCTCGAATTTATATTACATAGAAGGAATATCAAAACTTCTTAACACCCATGGTACCTGTATGATTTCCACAATGCAACAGTATTGCGCAGATTTGTTCACTGAAAAAGAAAAGAGAAAAAGATATCGTGTTAGTACAATCACACCAGGCAAGTACAACAGCAAAATAGCGCGAGCTCATTTAGCAGTTCTATGAGTACATTACGCTGCCATTACATAGTGCAAAAATGCAAGATAATACATGGAACCTCAATCTGCGGCTAAAGTGTAGAACTTCACACAAAAATTTGGCAGATTCCACACATTGTGGGAACCAATGTAATGCAAAGCAGTCAACAAGGAGCTGCATAGACCGCATTCTTTGTTTTCGAGGCAAATGAAGGCATTCACGTTCCCCCTGTAATTATTGTTCGTCATAGAGTCATTCCACCCCATAATAATTTTGGTACATATCCATTTAACGAAACGACTCCAAGCGTCCCAAGACTGTGGCATGTGAATCAAACCGTACATGGCATACATGTTATGATTTGCATCTTACGCCCTTGTCACTTATGTCACTTTTTTAGTCGCTCGTTAAGGCATCTTCCTCTCTGCCCTATATATTTTCCTCCACACAACAGTGGGATTGAATAGATGAAGCCTTCAATACAGTTTACATATAGGTCTACGTGCTTTATGGAACACAACTGAGGCTGCTGCCTTCCTGTTTCGTTTACTTTGTAATGTCTATTCACTTTGGTTTGGTTTGCTCGTCTATTCAATCCCACTGTCCTGTTTAGGAAAATATATAGGGCAAACAGGAAGATGCCTTACTGAATGATTAAGAGAGCATAACTACAACGTAAACAGTGCGATTAGTGGCCATCTAGGCCTCCACTGCAGGGATTGTGGCTGCAAACCAATCTTTTCAGAAACAAAGTTATAGCAAAAAACAAAGATCATACAACCAGAGAAATAACTGAAGCTGCAGAAACAGAATGTATAGAAACTAACTGTGTCAGCATGCCATCTGTGACCCTTTCACAAAAAAAATATAAGATTTTTTAAACCGTCGGTGATATGTACAGCACGTGCTTGTGGTGCTCAGCGGTGATGCATGTTGACGAGAGTTAGGGGCACCAACCTTGTTACTTTATTTTTAAAATTTTCTATTTTTTGACTGTTATGGTATATATGTGCCCACATGTCGAAAAATAGGATCAGTTGTAAGCCAGCACTGTTGTCGTGCCTTCTTCGTCTTGTGTCCTGTCATAATTTTGCACCGTTTTTTTCCCCCGTTATGTCTGAATGACAATTCCATGGACGCACCACAGTGGCAATCCAACATGCTCTTTTTTTTTGCATCTCAACACCACTTTGTAGTGATGCAATGAACTCTCACTCAAGTGGCTCCCCCCCCTCCCCCCAACGCTTGGCACACTTGTATTTACTTGTTCACAAATGCCTGTCGACTGACTGTTCTCAAGCTGTAAACACGTGCTTTTTGAACTTCTGGTAATTCAAACAAAATTGGGGGGTCCCCACGAGTTTGAATTATCGAGAGCCTAGTGCATGTTGTTAGTTTTGCAGTATTGCTATTGAGGATGTAAGAGGTTGGAATGCGAGCTGCATGACGAGTGAAAGACATGTTTTGTTTCCAATCAGAACTGTTTAAGGTCAGTTTGTAGGGATTGCAGGCCAGTGTGATTGGTAATGTTACAGTAAATCACACAGTCAGCAGCGAAGTGTCGAACACTACATTTTACACAGGCAGGCACATCATTAATGTAGATTAGAAAAAGCAGAGGACTGAGCACACTTCCTTGGGATACACCACATGTCATATAAGCAGAATGAGAGTTAGAATTATTAACAGAGGTGAACAAAGTTCCGGAAGAGAGAAAGTCTTTAATCTAGGTGAGCACATTAGGATGAATGATAAGCTGTGTTAGTAAAGTCGATGGTGAGGAACCCGATCAAGAGCTTTAGAAAAATCTGGAAATACTGCGTCAGCCTGGGAGCCCACCTCAAGCAACAAATGTAAGTGGTTAAAAAGGCCAGCAGGTTGAGGTTGAGTGCCACATAAAAAACCCTTACAAAAGCTGTGCTGATATTTGAAAATAATGTTATGATCTTCGACGTAGTTACTTGGCTGTGACCGACATTCTTGAGAAGTTTGCAAAAGGTGCTTGTTAGTGAAATGGCTCGATAGTTAAGTGGGGAGGAATGTTCACCTGACTTGAATATAGACATTACCCTGACTAAATGCCAGTCATAAGGAATTAGCCCATTTGACAATGATTGCGAAAACACAGGACAAGACAGAACAAATGCTTTGTGATGTACTTTTAAGCAAATTATTTTTAAAGCCGAGGTGACGCAAACTACTAGTAATTTTAAAGTTGTTTAGCAAAGCTGAAATACGCTTCATCAGGAACTATTTCAGGGGTGCAAATGTCATGAAATGTATTTAATTCAAGAAATAAGCTTATATCTTTATTGGTAAAAACTAATTAGAATGAGTCATTAAAATCTCAGCACAATCACATACATCAGTGATGACACCGCTAATATCTCTAAGCAAGATGTCAAGATGAAAGCTAAGGTTTATAATGTGCCAGAATTTACGAGGGTTGTTGGTTGACAGAGATGACATGTCATAACTGAAAAAGTGATGCTGAGTGTATTTTAGGAGAGACTCTTTGCCACATTTATACTTTTCCCACTCGTTTAAAAGACTGCTTTTTTACTGTCTGCTGGTAATATCACTTTTTCTAGGTATTCATCCGCCGCAACCTCTGATTAAACCATGGTGTGCTGCTGCTACATCTATTGGATATGAGAGGCATAAATTCATGGCTAAGTTTAGAGAGATTATTTTTAAACAAATTCCAATTCTGCTCGACAGTGTGCAAGGAATAATGAACTTAATAATAATAATATCTGGGGTTTAACGTATAATGAATTTAGCAGAGAAACTATCCAATTCAGTTAATTATGTTGGCTCTGCTGCAACACCTGATTTGTTTAGCAGCAGTTTTCTTTTTTGTTAAATGAACTGATAATGCATCCTGTTATTACGTCATGATCCAAAATGCCTTCTAAATTAATTATGTTTGAACAAACATCAGGATTATTTGTTACTACAAGGTCAATAATGTTGGCGGTGCTTGATGTGCGACATGTGGGATTAGTAATAGGTTGCAATAGTAAAAAATCAACACACGACTAAAAAAACATATGAGCTTCGCTCTCACTTGCTGTGAAGGATTGCGTGAACCAGTATATATTAGGGAAAGTAAAATCTGAATATGACAGAATATGAACACAGTAGAGTTAGGGAAATGTGTACATATTTCACACAGAAGTCGATGAAATTCTAAAAAAAAAAATCATTCATATTAGGTGACAGTAGATACCACCAATAATTGCATCAATTGAACAGAATTTTAAAGAAACACACACATTAACGAATTGAACTAATTAATGGCATCTACAACAAGTCATCATTTATCACCAAGATTACGCCACCTCCTCTGCAATTTGATCTATCCCATCGAAATATATTGTAATGTGTTTCGCTGACAAACACCAAGTTCTTCAGAACAACATCAGTGAGCCATGCTATTAGTGATGTGCAACATGAGTCGATTAGCAAAAATATTTCGGTACTCTTTGACATGGCACGTCTGATGTTAGTGTACAAGAAAAAAGGGATTTATCGGTTTTAGTGATTGAGCATTTTGAGTGATGTGAAACTGGGGTCTGACCTGAGATCAGAATAGAAGAATGTCTATCTTTCATGAAGTGTTGAGAGAGACAAACAATGCGACCAGCCTCATTGTCCCACACATTGTTATTGTAATGCTTATTAAAGGTAAGGCAAATGCAGCCACCGTCTTTCCTTACTGATTTTGTGTAGTGCCTTAAGTGATAGAGTTTATACCCGTGTCACACGGGCATTTGAAAGAGCTTCGAACCGGTAGTCTATTGACTCAGTGGTCAAGCATGAGCTGCTACACAGGATGCTTCAAAGGCCGTCGAGTCAATAGTCTATCAAGCCAACGCAGCACACCACAACTCTATTGAAATGTCGATAAGCATTCAGCAGCGCAAGCGGAAATAGCGCGAACGTGCCCTCTCGTTCACAGTGTGCTCGTACTCCCGATTAGAAACAACAAATCTAACCAGTATGCTTTAAAAGCAGTACATGTGAGCGTTACTTAATCAAGTATATTCGCCACTTTAAATGTGCGAACTGCACATATTTTCAACAGCAACGTGCTTGTCTTCATCATGTCGTCTTGCCGTGTATCGTTCACCACAGTTTCGGTGCTCAACAACTTAAAAAATTAAATATGTATTCATAACTACGAATAAACAATTTATTAAAATGTTTAAACAAAAACAACAGACATATCCATGCTTTTAAGCAGATTTCTATTATTTAACTTTCGAAGACAAGAATACGAAAATAAATATCCACAGCACCATGCAATCTTTGAGAGAAACAGCCCTTCAAAACTGCATTGTAGAAGCATGACAACTCCATCGAATCAATAGAGTTGTGGTGTTTTTATGGCCTTCGAATGAACAGCCGTTCAAAAGTGCCTGTGTGCACAAGTATTAGTCTGGACGGCCTCGGAATAATCATGAGAGGCGCCGAAGCTTGTGTTCTTGAGCTTGAAGCTATCAGAATCGAAAGTATAGTCGCTGTTTAGTCGAACACCTTTGCGGCACCGCAACTCGTCCCACAAGGAGTAATGCACACTCTCAACGGAAAATTTGGATGCTCCACTGTGTGCTGTTTGATTTTTCGGACTCCTACTGGCTGTTTGGGTACGCCATCAAACGCAATGACAAGATGTCAGCGATGTTTACAGTACTTTTACTATGCTGCCAGCACTCGAAGTTTGCATTGGCTATGGCTGGAGGTCGTGCCAGCGTCAAAATCCATGCAGAAATTGCATTTGCCGGTGTCGAAGGCTATGTTTGTTGGCTATGTGTAATGGTTGCCTTTGGGTTTTAGCCAGTCAAGTATTGATTGAATGGCTACAACGGCCAAACCGCACACCAAGCCACGCTCGGAGTCAGCTCGGTTGGCACTGGCTCGGTGTGTGTGGCCACAGCTGTGGTGTGCCGTTTCATGGTTTGATCAATTTGATGTCTAAGCGAATGACAGCACTCACAAGACGGACGAAGAGAGAATGACAGCACGAGCACTGCAACACCAACTAGCCCAACATCGTTTCCTTTTGGCATTTGAGGGTTTGTGTTTTCTGTTGTTTCTGCGGCTAGGCCTCATCTGCATCTCACTCTCTCATTTGTTGCTTGGTGTGTGAGGCCTGATCTGCTGGGATGGCTCTGACGCCACCCGTTCATCTGCGTGGTCAGGACTAATGAATAAACCTGGCAACTGTAAGACACTGCCGATAGTGCAAAAAAGCGATTATTCGTCAGGTGGAAGGTGGCCAACGTCACTCCGATGTTGCTCGGAAGTTTTCACCGAGCTGGACAATGTTGAGATGACGCGTCGGGTTCTCGAACCAGCGCAGGTGGACAGTGACTCCGATGATGATGCGTCGCCCTCACCATAGCAATGAAATGCGAATTTAACGCAGCGCTAATGACAGCCTACAGCGATGGCCAAATACTGGCTGAAATACAAGCTGAATTGTTTGCGAGTGTGTGTGTGTAAATGTGTGTACAGACGTACATTGACAAGTTTTTCCAGCCACTGGGCTAATAAGGGTGTTTTTTTTTTCTAGCAAATCCTTTTTTTTTCGGACTTTCGATTTGTCTGACTTTTCAATGATTCCCAACGAGTCTGAATGAATGGTTGGCTACTGTACGACACTAAGCCTATTGCTACAAAAATCGCTCATGAGTTGCTCTAAAGACGTGCAAATTTCATTGCCTCTATCTGGAACACCATAAAAAATAACACCAGATGTCTTCTTACACATTAGATGTTTCTAAATTAGGCGTTAATAATGGCTGTGCAGATGGCACCGCTGCGATTTTCGATTCTAATTCAGCAACATGTTGTGTCCAAGTCATTTTCCAGGGTAATACGAATGTTAAGGAACTTATTCAATGATTCCAGGACTGTATTGCAGCTAGTTTACAAATGTGGGACAGAAAAAGTCAAATTGTTTAATTCGTCCGTCTGTGCCTTAGTCCTAGGCTTAGGGTTTGATTCAACGTCGCTACCAAGAAGTAGAAGTCAAAGGTACATCAAGGTATTTGGTAATTTGTATCTAGTAATCATGTACAGAGAGTACCAGCACTTTCTCCTGACCTTGGGAGCCTCTTCTGTATATCCTTCACGTTGTAACCATACTATGCAAAATAAATGTTTGATTTGAAAAAAAAAGGCAGCACGAGCCCATTTCAAACAATTCAATAGCGACAACACCACAACAAGGGAAACATCGTCTTCATGGTACCGGTGTGTTTCCTACTGACCATAGGTCGGCAAAAAATGTGAAGCTCACTCAGACTCACTCATACAATATATTTTGCCCTTAGGGCTCACTCAGACTCAAACTCACCAAAATTTTCCTCAACCAGACTCACTCGCGCTCAGACTCACTATAATTTTTCTCAACCGAACTCATTCGGACTCAGACTTGCAAAACTTTACTCATACAGACTCACTCAGACTCACGTCTCGATACGAGTCTGAGTGAGTCGACACATGAGTGAGTTTGCCGACCTATGGTACTGACTAACCTGGAAGAACGTCAACAATAAGCATGGCATCGTAACTGCAGTGCCAAGGCCCCATGCATAGAAGAAATAGGTGTGCTTATGAGCTGCTTGGTCACCTGACTGTTCCATCTTGCTGAATGGAGAACGCTGTACCATCCAGAATTGCGAGGCGGGATGCGGTGGAAATGATGATGCTTCATACTTTGCTGACGATGTGGTCACACAACAATTCTCTGCGACATCAGGACACCAAGACGCTTGTGGCAAAACCAGTCATAGTGGTGCCGGCGTGATGGGTGACAGCTGGCGCAAGAACAATAGAAGCAGCACCTGAAAGAACATCAATGGTGAGTGCGACATCGCAACTTCAGTGTCGTGGCCCATTCACATGAATAATGTGACATGCCTGTCCAATACGTCATGAAACCCTTTCCCTTTGTCATGTGTGGCCATACTTGCACACCACGGCCTGTGGAATGTGGGTATGTGCCCCACATGATTCACGGTTCGTTAACCTAGGAAAGGAAAGAATGCACTTTGGTAATCTTAATGTGATAGCACTAAGGAGACCGCGGCAGAGAAAATATGTTGCTGGTGTCAACGGCTTCTCAGAGAGAAAAAAAATCCCAATGAAAGGAAACGATAAATATCAGTTTGGGATGGATTTGAACCCTGGTGGCGTGCAACCTGATGACTGTGCTTTTAACGTGAGTGCCGACATTGCATCATAACATAAGCTACTCCTTAGACATCAGTGCACTCAACATGCCTGGTAAGCCCTCGATATGCCTACAACTACTCAGTTTACACAAAGACGTCAATCAGCCTAGTAAATGCTTGGCTCAAAGAGTAAAAAAATGCAGCATGGGCAGCTTCTCACTGACTGCTTCGCATAAAATCTATTCCCACAGAGCATGGAATTCGCTGTACTGTGTTTTGATTTAATCCATGCGAATGTGTAAAGAGCACCACTTTTCAACATTATTTTCATGCCTTCTACTGCAATGTGAATAATAAGTATATCCCATGAAAACACCAGAAGTACTTTTAAAAATCCAGTATGTTTAGAACAAGTGTCTTAAGTTAAAAGTATGCAACAGAATAATGAAAGCAAGGGCATCTGGGCTTTAGAAATACTTCACTAGCCAACGTGAGCAGATCACTCGCCCTGTCAGATTCATAACGAGTTCTCCCTGAAGAGAATAAGGGCTTTCCAATTTTGTCACGAAATGTGATCGCTATTGCAACCCATCATGTAAACCACATTACATTTAGGAATTATTAATGACAATTGGATGTCGGCTTGAAAGTGTGCAAGAAAAGCAGCTGTTGTGTGAAAGCAAAAGCTTCTGCTGAAATAAACTGTCATGTAAAAAATTTGCCAAATTTGCAGTACACAAGACAACAGGAATGTGCGAATAGTCAATTTTAGAACCGAATCAAATACGAATCGAATACTATTCGAATAGTAAAGCAACCATTTTCAAAACAGCTCTGAAATTTCGTAACATTTTATTTTCAAGAAATATTCAATTACTTTTAACCGACGAAAACTACTACAATTATGTAAACTGAGGTAAGCGCGTATGCATCAGCAAGTAGAGCATTCAGGAGATTTTGTAACTATACAATGAAATACAGCAGTCACTACATTATTCAAGGTGCCACTTTGTCATCAGCCTTTGATTAAAACTGAAGTGTGGCATAAGAATTAAGCAATAATGAACTGAACATCACCCATGCAGCTAACCATTTAGTGAAACACACAAACTGGTATTCACTTCATGGGCCTTGGCCCCAAGGGAGCTAAATATCATGGTTGAATACTGCATCTGCAAGAGCAGTTTACATCAACATAACATTGTGTCTGTTGTCAGTCATGTAAACACGTACAAAAATTGCACTTCTGAATCCGAATGCAGCCGTCATCCCCACAGTCTCATGACCGATCTCACGGTGATGATAGTGGGTTGGCGACACATTAACTTCTGTGACACTGCAGTTTTTAGCAAAAGCGCCTTTATCCGATGATCAATACAGTGTCGATAGACCGTTAAAAGCTGAAGCTGCATGTACCTTGGTAATTCAATTGTAAAAATAAGTAAAAATGACCCCTGGCAGTTGCAATGCATAGTTACTGCGGGGTTTTCCCGCCCATGCTGATTATTTGAAAACTATTCGAAAAATATTTGGTATTTTCAATACACACTATTCGATTCGCATGAAGATTATTCGATTTGTTATTTGAAATTTTTGAATATTCGGACACCCCTACAAGACAAGGTGGCTGCTTGCAAGCTCTCAACAGCTTTTTGTAATAGTAGGCATTATGTCACATTAGGATATTGAGACCACGCCAAAGACAGGCTTTTTGACAGAGCACAATAGCAAAGGTCAGTGCACAGGTATAGCAACCTATTAAATATATATACTTAATAAACATGACACAAACAGGCATTCTATGTATAATAACTAAGATTATCGCCTAAGAACTATCCTTCAGTCACTATTTGTCACTCCCAAGTGACCCACAATCCATACTTAATACTAATCTATGTTAATTTAACTGACTCAATGCTTCATAACTCTTGTCTATCTTAGACAACCTGAAGATAAAGGCCCAATCAATGGTCACCAATGGAATGCATGACTACTACAGGAGAAAAGAATGTGTTTTTTAAATAAAATTTTGAAGTTCATGAACCTGAACAATTGATGCTGCCCCTCTCTACCATGCTGGCCTCATTTACTGCCTCAACAAACAGTGTCTGCCCTAGATTATTAGTTTGATTAATTTATATTAGATTTATATTAGGAGCAAAGGTGTGCACTAGCTTATTAGTTGGAGCCGATCACTTGTCCAAAATCACTGACATTGTTTAAAATCATCCGTCAACGTATCTTCACACAGCTGCTGCCTAGATAGCACGACAGCTCAGATGGTAGAACCAGTTCATCCACAAATGCAGTGAGGATGGGTATGGTTTGTAGGGTTTAATGTATCAAAGCGACTGAAGCTATGAGAGACGCAGTAGTGGAAGGGTTCAGATCATTTCGACCAGCTGGGGTCCTTTAATGTGCACTGACATCACACAGTACATGAACCTCTAGCATTTAACCTTCGTCAAATTGCGACCATCACAGCGGAATAGAACCCACGTCTTTCACGTCAGCAGACAAGCGACAAAACCAATAGGCCACTGAGCCGGCTGGTGGTGAGGGGTATGATTTCCAGACTACAACTAAATTTCTTCAGCTGTTAAGCTGCATGCAGTTCAGTGAATACACAACACTTTAATGATAAAGCCTGACATGCACTCTGCATGTGTTACTGAACTGTAGTATGGCCACATAAGCAAGATGGAGAAGGTCCATTATTATGCATAACCAACTCTGGTAAAAAATTGTCGCATGAGATCCCGAACCGTAATATGGAAGTACTCATAGCCCACAATTAGCCCGATGCCATAAAAAGAGCACTGCAATAATGACTGCCTTTTTTGCTTGGTGAGGTAACAACAACAAAAAAAAAACGAAAAAAAAAAACAAGACGCGTGACCACGAAATACAGAGCCCACACAGCTCTTGTGTGGGCATATGCATTTCCTTCCTGCTTTTTTTGCAATGTACCTTTTTTATGTCAAGAACTGCATGTTAAAAGCAATTTTGGCATACCTTGCACAGCAGCGTCTGCCGGCGACACATCTTTTGCAACAATGAAGGCCCTTTGGCCCATGGGCACCTGAGCTGCAACGTCTTGAAATACTTCCAAGCTCCATCCGATCTAGAAGGAACACCTGTCGCAAAACAACAGCACCATAAGCTCAAACAATGGCTACAAAACTTGATTTCCTTTGTCTAGAAATGGTGTTAATCAAACAAACGTTTCATCTTGCCACTGTAACAAAATAAGTTACTTGGGAGAGTTAGTGGAAACTCGAAGTTGGTGCACACTTTCAGACATCACACTACGGATAACTGCTGCCAGAGCCCCGTGGTACAGCAGCCTGTGTGGTAGTACTCATTAAATGATCAAAGGTACCCACTTTCCTTCAAAAGTGGGAGCAGAGCTGCCTCTGCTATGAAAAGCATGTCATCCTCACACTTGAATGCACGAAGAAGCAACTATAGCCATCTGATTTTCTTTTATTGTTTTACATTTTAAAGCAACAATATTAACTTTTTCCTTTTCAAGCAGAACAGAATACATTTTGTATTGCTATATGTAACCACATATCCACACAGGCTTCCCCTGTTATGGTTACCATATCCTCTTTCCAACCACACTTGTGCTATGACTAGTTCTGCTAGTTAACCTGCCACTTTTCTGCTTTATTCTATCTTTTTGTTGAACAAAGGGTAACTAGACACATGGAAAACTACAAATGCATGTTAGACACAAGTAAATTGTAGCTAATAGATGCACACTTATTCAAGGTAGCAAAGCACCACATGGAGTGTGCTTTGATGATGGAATTATGTGTAAGAAAGTTGGAAGGCAAGATATTCTCAGTGGTTTCACTTCAGAATACCGGGGCGTTTTGAAACACATCATCATCTTAGAGCTGTTGCAGTGGTGAAACAGGCACATCACCTTTCAGTACACATACTGATGTATTAAAAAAGCTGATCTGCCACAACAAAAACCACTTCAGAAGCAGTGTGAGATGCAGACTTACCATACAGTTTCAACATGAATTAAAATAGTCAACATACCATATGTGGCAGGTCAGGCTATATTTGTATCAACATTGCTTTCGAAATTAAATGACCAGGCTAATTTCATTCAATTTTAATAGCTTGCTCTTCTCCATGGGTATATCATGGTCTAAAGCCATTTTTAGAATTTGTACTTGCAGCATGCTTACACATCGGGCATGCAGCAAGCAAGCAAACATAAAACAAAAAAGATTTAAGAGTAACTATGAATACAGACCATGCCTCAGTATGTGCACAACTGAGCCATAGTTACAATGAGGGCATATAGTACGTTTCTTCACCTGTAATGCGCAAAGTTTATTCTTGACAACTATGCATTGTGTTGTATGAAAGCTCCTTAAATTGCAACCATAGGCAGCAGTGGTTAGGCTTCCTTCTTTTTTTTCTTGAAGCCAGGGGTTGGGTACAATGATGCTGCACTGTCATCTACTATGCTAAACAATTCGCAACGAAACATTCACTGAAGCTGCTTTTTCACCTGAAAAGCCTCTTTATCAGGCTCGCCATCACAGTAGCACGAGAAAAATAGCTGCGCAGCATCAGAACACTAAAACTCCAGCCAGAGAGAAACGCAACATAATTAAACTGCAGGTGCTATGGATTGCACCGGCCATGTTCACGACTATGACCCCTCAAGTTTATTACCAAGACAATGATGGCATGCTTTAGGTCTTCAATTAAATTTTACGAGTTGGCTAGCTTTTGTGCCTCTATGGTGTAAGCTTGGAGCATTTTTTGTCTAAAATGCTGTTTGGTAGAGGAAAAGCAGGAAAGACCACTTTCAGTACAATTTGGCGCAGCTGTTAGCTGCTTATCGGCTGCACTAGTCGTGCAACAATGTTGCATAACAACGTAAAAGCCCTAAAATGCATACAAATGTTTTGGTTGGGAAATACAGGCAAGCAATAGATTACCCACGTCGAGTTGTTACCTTTGCACTGCTTGAACTGCAGATACCTTACTCTTCCGCTTGCTGTTAACGTGTGGTGCTGTTTCAGCAGTGAGCATTTCTTGATAGCATAATGTGCTCTTCAGATATTGAAGAGAGGCAGGACTGCTGTTTCTGCAATGATGAAAGCAACTTTACCATTCGGCACCCAAAATATTTTTGCGCTCATAAACCAACCAAACTGCTTCTAAAGGCAGTTTGGTTGGTTGGTTTATCAGTTTAGAGGTAAATAACAGCTCTAAAGAGATACACCACAGTTCTAAAGACCAAAACAGTGTCGGCCTTTTAACGGTGCTTAGCAATTCTGATACTGAACTGCAACAGAACCCTTTGCAAGCAAACTCAATTCCTAATGCAGATGCTGTTTTCCACTGCAAAGCATGGTGCACTCAGAAATGATTAAAAGTGAAACGTCTCTAACTGAAAAAAAAACATGGCTGATCCCTCCGTCATAGGAATCGGTATAACACGAAAGTGAAACGTGTCTTCACAGAAGTTGCGCTTATCGTGTAGTGATATGAGAGCTTGTACAATGTCTATTCGTGTTTGGCAGCTATAGCACCATTTGACGTCGATGCACCCATGTTGACACCTAGTGGCATGTCTCCATCGCGACGACTAACGCCCATGATCATGATTAAACCGTTGTGGTAGCTGAAGTTGTGAACATTTATTTGGAATCAGCGAATTGTGAATCGCGTGTGAAGATGACATCAACAAGCTCATAATCAACACTGGTACCCGATATGCACTTCTTCAAAAGTTCGTCAATTAAGGAGAGAAGCGGCACGGTGTGCGCTTACTAGTAATGGGTTACCAAAGCCTGTGTTCATGCATGCACTAACACACTGTGCTTCAGCAACACGGGAGGCAGATGTTCGTAGCTTGAGCCTCAAGCGCGTGCGTCCTTCTGGCCTCTGTCTCGCTCCACCAAGGCACGACATTCGCCCATCGAAATCGCGTCATTTTTGCAACGCGTATTGCAGCAGTTTTGTTAGTCGGTGCTCTCGCAATCGAAGCAGTCGGCGGCGGAGAAACCCCGTTGGTGCACGTGGAATTTGCACTAATCCGATGAGATGGCGCAGGCTAACACGAAGCGAAAGGCAAAGAACGCAACTGCGTCTAGGTTCCCTCGGCGACGCCAGCGCGGCAAGTGTCCCTTGCGGGTATCGAGACGCTTTAACCATGTCCTCCGATATCACGCGCAATCTCGGAGTAAGCGCTAGTAAATGTCGATCGTGACGCATTACTTCTTTTTACCTCTCGCAGACGGCGGCACCGCCCCGCTCCGCCTACCTACACCGCCAACAGAGAGCACCGTGCGAGAGAGAACGTGTGAAAGGTATAAGGCGCGTTCGTGGAGTGTCCGCCATCTGCCAAGTTGGCTTAGTCGGTTGAACGTCGGGCGCTTACCGTCGCAGCCGCAAAGTCGTGGGTTCGATTCCCAGCAGCGGATCTTTTTCTTAATTTCTTTCTTTCTCACCCGTTGGCGTCCATTTTATCAACATCATAACCGTGACGGAAGTACTTGGTGGACCCCGGCATAAAACACTTTCGCGTTAAAAAAAAAGTTGGTTCATTTCAATCCGGATTTTTAGGTATCAACTGTGATCCTTTCGAAGAGGGAGTGAGAACGAAGATGGTAGGTCGCGCCTTTTCAACTTCAAATAGAACTGAACAGAAAGAACGCAACTTCTTCTCAGAAACCAATTTTGTGGCTTGCCTACTCTCAATGTTTGACTAAGGCGTCGCGTTGTCAAGTGTAGGTTCTGACATCATTGTTGTGATGATGCTCCTGCTGTTTTTTTTTTTGTTTTTTTCCCCACTGTATGCTGCTTGTCAGTCTGAACAACTGGTTTGGTAGATAACCCCTTTACTTCTACAGTAATACCTCGTTAACTCGAAGTAGTAAGAACCAGAACAAATTTCGAGTTAAGCAGGTTGAAAGCGCAAAAGACGAAGACAGAGAAGAGGCTTGACACACACGAGCGCTGCGTGCTCGTGTGTGTCAAGCCTCTTCTCTGTCTTCGTCTTTTGCGCTTTCAACCTGTGTCATGCCAAACCAACAAGCCCAAACATGCAACCCTAGTGAACTTCGAGTTAAGCAGATTTTTGAGATAAGCAAAGTTGCGCAAATTCTATTGAGAAGTCCAGTCGTATCTAAAAACGTTATCACTACCGACCAGTTTCTTAACAGGAGGGCCTAACTGACTCTTTGTAAAGAACTTAAAGAGAAATAATGACATACCAGAGCTGTCAACCAGCTGTGTTTTCGGCGCTACCTTTGTATTTTCGGCACTGCCTCGCAGTAACACTTGCACCTAGCAAAGCTTTCTCGAGTTGCTTAACACACCGCATGTGGCGATCATCCGCACCGCTGCACTTTTCGCATCATACGAAACACATTTCTTGTCTCAGCTGATGTCGTCACCCCTGGAGTAGCTGCGTCGACACTGCCGCGATCACCGTGCGTGACGTTAAGTTGTTTCACTTAAATGGTCAAACCAGTCGATGTTGCAGGCGAGATCAGTGTAGCCCACCACTAAGTCCAGAGAATCGGCCTTCTCTGTCAATGTTGTGACTCGAAGGGGCACCTCTCGCACGGTGCAACCACACAATCAGCGCCGTTTTGACGTCCGGAACTTCGAGCCTCGAATCCGCTTCTTTGATTAGTGCTACCTTTCTTTGCAGCATCAGTGACTTGCTTTGCTTTTGGTGGCGTTATCCTCACCACATCGCACGATCGACGAAAAAATCCACGCGACGTGCCTTGCGTAAATGAAATGCTGAAATCGCATCTCTGACGGTAAACAAAACGTGTACGACCCGAGCTATTTTGCAGGGCCTGCTTATGTGCACGTCTATAACGTCACATGACGTGACACAGGGTTGCTCGACAAAGTCGTTATGCCGCTAGGTTTCGACTTTACTTTCGGGAACAGTGTCCACTTCGTCGTAAACGCGGCAGCCTTGCGCGAACCTTGTGAAACGTATGACATTTTGCCGCTAGTATTTTGTGAAACGGTTCGATGGCGAAGTTTTGGTTCCATTCTCAGTCGAGATTTTGAGATAACCGAAAGTGGGCACAGAAATACTTCGAGATGAAGGGCAATAAATACATTGCACCTATAGGAAATCGTTTGGTAGCGAGAAAATTTCGATTAGCCGATTTTTCGAGATATGGATTTTGGGGGTCAGTAGAAGGATGATATTTATATCTTTCTTTAAAATTCGGCTGATGACTGCACTGGTACCTATACATAGGGGAGAGATAAATTAACACAAGATACTTGTTTTTGAGCATTGTTCTTGGACATGCTTTCTTTCTGCCAGGTTGTCTTATGAAGAGATGTGGGCAGGCTGTTTTTTTTTTTTTTTAACACGAAAGTGTTTTATGCCGGGGTCCACCAAGTACATCCGTCACGGATATGACGTTGATAAAATGGACGCCAACGGTGAGAAAGAAAACCAAGAAAAAGAACGAGGAACATTTTGACAACATAAGCAGCTTTGTACGTGCCTATTTAAATGGTTTACTATTGAGTGTTAGCCTGAGTAAACAAGAAATCCAGCCCCTACTTAAAGTGCGTTTAACCACGTGCAGCTGTCCGCTGACTGCTCGCACAGTGTGCTTACGCAGCAGCACATTACCTATACGCTAGGATTGAGAAGCGGGAAGAACACTATGATTAAGAAAAGGATCTATCAAAATAAAAAAAAGGATATGTTGCATGGTGAATAAGTTGCAGTTATGAACCAACACATGGTCAATGGTAAAACATGGTCACTTGAATATGAATGTGTTGGTTCATGACTGCATCTTATCCTGTTTTTTATCTTTATAAGATCTTTTCCTAATCGTAGTGTCCTTCCCACTTCTAAATCTTAGCGCATAGGTAACGGGGTGTTCCACACATCGGTATTACTTCCCGGTGCTGTAAAAGCACACTAATGGGGCCGTTAGCGGAGAGCTGCATGTGGCGACCACATGCACTCTAGTATGGTTCGACTTTCTCGTTGGCTCAGGCTAAGATGCACTAGTAGATCACTGAAATAAGCACGGACAAAGCTGCTTATCGTGTCTAAATCTTCCACATGTCCGTGCTGCTTGTACTTGCCCGCTAGGATGGATTGCTACGAGGTATAAACACGCGCAAGTACACAGACTGGCAGAACACAAGTTCAAAAATATTTTTCTCGCTTAAAGCACAACATTATTTTATAAAACTTTCTCAATCAGTAACCAATGAAGCTTACTAGTAAATGCGTTATTTACCATATTTTTACTAGGGCGACCTCAATGGTAAATTTACGACCAAACATGTGCAAAAAAAAACATTTTTTTGCAAATTTGTCGCCAGCTGTACGCATTATTTCACACTATATACATCTCAAATTATTTTTTACCTACAGTAAAACTTCCTGACAATGAGTTAATAAAACTATCACATATCACTGAATGTTATCTTTGTATTAAAAAATCACCAATATAGACCATATTGCCCATATAAAGGCAGTATAAAAAAACCACTAAAGCGTCAAAGTTTGTAAAACTTAATTTAAAGGGGTCATGAACCACTTTTCCAAGTAATGATCTAATGGCCTCAGTATCGGAGTGTACTGCCTCCCGAATCGATTGCCGCAAAAATTTCTCGAATCCGTCAAGAATCAGCGGAGTTACGGGGGTTTGGCGCACGCTCCCAGCGCTTTCTCTCTTTTCTCGTGCCGACGAGCGCACTGGAAGCTAGACAGGGAGGGATGGCATGGGGGAAAGAAGTTACGCCAGCGCGCGTCATGAAACGCGATCGCTCAACCGCTGTGATTCGCTTGCGCGAGTGTGGCTACCATGTACTGAGGAGTGCGGCGCCGGCAAGTGGCGGCACCCCGCGGCAAGAAGCGCATCTGATCCGAACGCCGCTCTCGATTTACGTCGGCTATCGGCCAATAAGCATGCTATGTCTCTTGCGACGTACAGCCAGTACAGCGGACAGACGCCCCGCCCACCGACGAGAGTGAGAACCGGCCTCTGTTTGAAAAGAGGGTTCCTGGGGAAACGGCAACTTCGCGCTCCTCTTGTGGCCATTACGCGGCGCGCACGACTGTAATATTTGGCAGAGCAGTTCATAGCCGTGTCAGCTTTCCGCAGGATGTGTTTTTTCAATCAGCCCAAGGGGTGCTTCATGACCCCTTTAAGTAAATATCCTACCATCGTTGTACAGGGGAAATTTTGTCCTAACCTAATTAAGGAAACGCAGATTTTCTGACAACGCGTTTCACGAGCCGTGGCTTCTAAATAGCTTTCCGCAAAAAATTACATGCTGCTTGAGTTCCCTTGAGTTTACAGTTCCCTTCTCGGGCTTCTCGTGCCTTTTATCAGACACCGCGGAGGAGATGCACTTTCGCCCGACGGTGATCACACGCGTGAAGGCTGCAGCGCGCCACGATTTCACGGTAGATCGTCTCGTCTTTCGGAGCAGCGGCATATTGGCAGTGTAAACAGAGGCTCACCTAACGGCGCCAGCACTAAGAGAGACACACACATGAGCGGCTGCGCTCCGGCACTGACAAGCCTGAACAGTGCTGGCAATCGCAATATTCTTGTCCTTAATTCCTTGTGCAGGCGCAGAATAAAGCGTAATGCGACAACTGCGGCGAAGTTATCAGCGCGAAACGAAAACCACAAGCTCGAGTTGTAAACACGACCTACACGATCATTCCGCGATTTCCGTAAATGCTGCAGTTTGTGCGCTCACTTTGAACTCCGCCTCAAAAAACATGCACGGTACAATCCGCAAGGGTAAGAATCATACTAATTATATCTGCGTAGTGCGGGGATCAAAGTTTAACGAAAACGTTGGCGTAACCCGCACATTTCCCCGCCTTTACTCGAGGCGGCCTCGTCTCAGATATTGCTGAGCGTGAGCATATGACAACAGATCGATTTTTAGCGGCACGATCTACAACCACAAAGGCGAAAAGATGGGAAGTCAATCACTCACCTCGAAGACGTAGAGCGTATGAAAAAAGCAGCTCCAGCATGGTCCCGCCGTCCCGCTTCGTGCGTACGGCGTTAGGGTTAACCGTTAAGGGGGTAGCGGCCGTGGACGAATGAGTCAACGAGTGACGATCGCAGTGCGCCCATGTGCGCCCCCTCGGTTGATATGTCGAATGGATTTCTCTTTCCGCGATGGCCTCCTGAACTGCCGTTTGGGATCAAATACAGTTTCGTGCAATAACAGAGGTGCAAAACGCGTAGTCGCAGCGATGGTATGCGACGACCATGTTGGTATGAATTCCTGGAAGTCATCCGTATTATAAGAGATACTTGCGGCCGATTTTTGTCATGAAGGAGGAGACGCTTGTGTTTTGCACTATTCAGCGAAAAAATATTGTTTTACGTGTGCCGTGTCCATGATATTCGCGAAGTATTCGAGTCATTCCGTATTGTAAGTCACTACTTGCTGCTGATTTTCGTCGTGAAGGAGGAGACGCTTGTGTTTTGCAGAATTCAGCGAAAAATTATTGTTTTAAGTGTGCTATGTCCATCATATTTGCGAAGGATTGGAGTCATTGTTTTTCCTGGATACTGTATCCGCTTTCTTGGTTCCTAAATACGGAAATTTCTTTGAGTGTAACGCGTTCTACAGGTTCCGTCAAACCATGACAAATGTTAGTCACCGTCAGCCTCGGTGGTACAGTGTTTATAGGGCTCGGCTGCTGACCCGAAAGCCGTAGGTTCTATCCTGACCGCTCGGGGTCGTATTTCGATGAAGGCGAAATGCCAGAGGCATGTGTAGTGTGCTATGTCACTGCGCGTTAAAGAACACCAGATGGCCAAGTTTTCCGGAGCCCTCCACTGCGGCGCATCTCATAATTTTATCGTGGTTTTGGCATGAAAAACCGCAGATATTATCATTAAATGTTAATCACCGCGGACTCGGGTGAGTGCAAGCGTGCACACCCATACTACATTTTTTGTCACCAAGAAGTGTTTACATTGTACAGGCTCTTTACTAATCCATGTGGCTTGTTTTTTTCTTCGCCCTCGCACATCTTGTACATTCTTTCTGATATATTTGCAGCATTGCTGCTGTCATTTAATATAAACGGCGCATACATAGGCGACTACAGCGCGAGCTGCACGCAGGACGCAACCAGCGATCGATTGCGTCTTTCTAGAGTCAGTGGTGGCTCCAATAAGTCAGTGTTCTCAGATGGATTTGAACGCGGTAGCATTAAAGATTCCGTGTTGCAGAAATGAAATTCTGGTGTCTGTGTCGGTTGTTAGGAGAAAATGACTATTGATTCACATAACAGAAGTCAGGGGTTCTAGCCGGAATCGAACCCAGGCCTTCTGCGTGAAAGTAAAGCGCCATACCATACAGCCACGCCAATACTTACTTGGAAGTGTTCGAGAAAGCAAAATATACATGCGTCATGTATTGCGAGGAGGCGCGTTAACACATATAACATTGCGTGGCAGATACATAGAAATGCGCCAGGCGCTATGTGTGTATTGAACAATGAAAGGGCGATTTAATGGTCCACACATTACGAAGCGCTCAGGCATAATTGATCATTATCACAAGCCACAGCATCAACAAAATGTGCAGTTCCGTAGGTGCATGTACTGCCTTGCTGACCCGTAGTGAGTGAGTGAGTAATTCACAAATGAATAAATATGGCGTAGTGCACACTTTGTAACTCTACTTGCAGTAGGCACTCTAGGAGTTTTAAACGGCCAATGTTACGAGCACACGTTCCTTTCCTTGCGGCGCGACTGAGGTGTCCACCTAGAAGCAAAGCGTGGCAAAACAATGAGAACGCGAACGGGGCCCGATCACGTTATCACTATCACGTTCTACTCTTGAAAGTGAAGCTCATGAGTCCTCCAAGTTTTTCCCAATGTCCTTTATACAACATGGCAGCGAACTCATCCGGTGCCTTCATAGGCACTTACATGCGCCCAGTCCATTGTACATGTCTTCACCTTGAGACATGCCTTGAGATCCGTCACCGCATTACTATTTCAACAGCCTTCGCGCGCTGTTCCCAGTTTTTAAATGCGACGCATTTCTTAGCAAACCAAGGGCACTTTTAAGGTTTCTATCTACGTATCTATCTATCTAGCTATCTATCGCTCTCGTGGTCGTCTCCTTAACTTGACATATACCAAAATTAGCATGCGCGGGCATTGGTGTATGATGAACACGATGAGCAATAGCGTGAGATACTTGACGCGCACGTCATGAAACCCGTTCCTTCAGCCACGTGTGGCACATACCCGTACACCACGGCCCATGGAATGCGGGTATGAGCCACAGGTGATTCACGGTTTGTATCAACCCAGGAACAGCAATAACAGACTTTCAAAAACCTTTACGCGATCGCGTTATGGAGCTTGTGTCGCCGAAAATGCGGGGCAGGCGTCGGCAGCGTTGTCGGTGAGGGAAGAATCAGAGGGACGGAGAGGCTGAAAGTCACGGTGGAGCCGCAAACGAACCAGGCATCCTGCGTGGCAGTCAAGTATTTTGCCAAAGACCCTATAATGGCGTCATATCGCAGCAACGTTAACTGCGGTTGCAGTGTTCCCTATCGACTTTTATAACCACGCAATAAACATTACATATTAACTCCTGGAACTCGCCAAGCTATGGTCAGTCATTGCTCAGCCCGGAGGAATACGCCAAAAACCACTTCTTATGACAGGCACATCCTCGCACCGTAGCGTGCAGTTCATTTCGGTAAAACTGACATCCGTGCTCTAAATTAAGCACCGACGTGAAGTCGGACCATACCAGGCACATCGACTACACTGACGCCCTTTACAGGCACCCTTACTTGCCGCCATTACTGGCTTACCAGGCACGCCACAGACGGGGGCTTACCACCGTCACAAACAGGCTTGCCATTTTTGGAGGGGGGCCGAGTAGCCCCCCCTTCCCAAATTGTGGCTTCCTCAAATAGGTATTTTGCTCAAATAGTTAAGGCCTTCAGTAAGTGCCTCCCCTCACCCATAGAAAAGATTCGTCGCTACGGGCCTGCCCGCGATATACCCATACCTACTCAACATGCACAAAGAAGTTGGTGAAACTCGAAATGCTTGATTCAAAGCAATAAAAAAAATGCGGTATATGCCACTGTTTGCCTAGTGCTTCGCATGACATCGACTACCAGAATAAGAGGCATCTGCCCAATTTTTTTTTTTTTCGTTTCTATTTTTATGAGTCCTGTGCCTTCTCCAGCCCCATTTAATCGTCATGTTTACGCTCTAAAAACAGTTGCGCACTTTGGATAGTTGTTATGTCACACAGCAATAATCGTTTCATCGGTTGCGTACGTTTCCTTGACAACGCCACGCGTCTGGCACTTCCAAATGTCAAAAGGTACGGGTGCCATCCCCGTGACATGCATTCTTCATAGAAAATTGTAGCATAATGATAATATCTGGGGTTTAACTTCCCAAAACTACGATATGATTATGAGAGACGCCGTAGTGGAGCGCTCCGGAAATTTCGACCACCTAGGGTTCTTTAACGTGCACCTAAATCTAAGTACACGGGCCTCGAACATTTTCGCCTCCATCGGAAATGCAGCCGCCGCGGCCGGGATTCGATCCCGCGACCTTCGGGTCAGCAGTCGAGCGCCATAACCACTAGACCACCGTGGCGGGGCATAGAAAATTGTAGCAAGCGCCGAGTTTTTATGAAAAGAAACGCAAGTGAAGCAGATGGTGGTCGTCGCTTGTGACAAATAGACGCTCCAAAAGCATGCAACTGTTCCAACCATGAGCTATTACTCAGGTAAACGGCATTTTTCGAAGACCGATAACAATGAAAGATTTTTAACTTCTTAGTAGCGGAATCATTCTTTCGATTGCGCACACAGCCAGGCTTTTCACAATGTCGCAACACCGCACTAACAACACTCTCCACCTTTCGTCGCGAACCTTGTAAGACATGTAAGCGTCTTTCTATGAAGGCGCATGCGCAACCCCGAAACCTCGATCAGCGACCAAACTATCACGGTGCGTCAGGCACCTGCTCTTCAATCACTGTTCGTACGTGATATCCACGTCAGAGCGGCCGCCGCAAAAGCTCTAGCTCGTGTTGGGAGCGGTCCGTTTCGTTCATTTACTAGATTCCCGGGCAGCGAGACAATGGACTGCGGCGTCCGTTGAAGCAGGCAAGAAAGCGGCCAACTAAAAAGCTACCGACACAGCACTGCTTCTACGACCGCTCTTGCCTTCTCGACTTTTACTTTGTGAACCAATGGTCCTACGGAACGAGTGATCGTCCGTTTCAGGCGCGTTCACGAGCACTTGTGGGAGCACCCTCGCCAAGGGCTCTGCTTCGCTTCTGTGCATCGGGACTGGTCACGCAGACACGCCGCCGGCTTCCTCTGTCAACGATTGGGAAGAAACCGCGTGGCTGAATCAGTGGGAGCAGACTGACTCTGCCAGGAATCACAGTGGTGATGCTCCTCGTGCACAATCAAACGATTGCTTATGCACCGCTTGCATGCGCCGAGATACCAGCGAGTGAGAGAACTAAGTAGCGACGTAGAGCTTCTCTTTTATATTGTTTGTCACGAGCCCGCTGTACGTTTCGTTCGTCCTTCCAAGACACAGCAAATTTTGTTTGTAGCCAGTGGCTTTACAGGTTATCCGGTTTCCTGTCATATGCGCAATCCTGCTCTCATTCCAGTGACGCCGAGAGATGTAATGTGTTTTGTGTTGATAAAAACAAACAGATACACTTTTCCGTCGTCAACGTTAATTCGGCTTATATGATGAGCCTTCTTTTTTTCTTCTAATAGATGTCTTAATTATTGCCGCAAGGAGTCTGAGACAGCTGTCACTAGCATTAATAAATAAATAAAACTGCTGAAGTGACATTTTTTTTTGACAAGCTAATCCTTCCATTACACGCTCGTTTACGACCTATAGGAATCCGAGTTACCATGACCGTCTTCCTTTATTCCGCATAAAAAAGCTACGGATGCTTCATTGAACTTGCGTACACCTTGGTGAAAATAAATGGAGTCGACCTCGGCCCATGGATACGTGTATGCTACAAAAACAACTTGATGCACGGAATGGAGACAAAACAATAGGCTACTAACATGAACGAATGGGTTTTCGGTCACAAACTATTGAATTTCCCATGGGCAAACGTGGAGAGACCGCGGAATGCCCGTTAGTGAAGCAAGACAGAGTTTTGCCTCGCTCAAGGACTACACTTGGGGAAGCCAGCCACTGCGTGCGTATGCGGCCTCGTATTGTTGAATACACGACTCAAACGTACATTCACATGTGTGACTCAGACATGCGAATACAGCGGTCATCACGTAGCTTAATAGCGATGAGTTCTCTCTCTCTCTCTCTCTCTCTCGCTTTCTTGCTCGCTCATTCGCTAACTTGTTCGCCAACTGAGCTCCCAAAGGCTATTTCTGCGTGACGAAAGTACGGGCAATGCGTAGCCGCTAGATTGAGGTATCCCTAATCATCTGCGGAACAATACCGTGCCGGCTGTGGTTGCTGCTACCTGTTCTCAATGGGCGCATCTTAGAGTAAAGGAAGACGACGCCGTAAAGGACAGCGCATAAACCTTGCGTGCTCTTATCATTTATGGAGTCAGGGACAACGCGCACGCACTATCGCGGCAAGCGAAGCGGAAAGCTGCGACACAGCTGGGAACGGCGTTGCCGTGTTCTATACATGACTACGCAAGCACGGGTAAGAACAACCACTCCGGCGTTTGTGTCGACATCACGCGACGTTATGTAACCCCATCTAAACGACGGATTTGCGCGATTATGTGTCCTTCGGAAGCACGTTGGGAATTAGGCGCATCACTACACTTAAGGGGAATGGCGTACACCGCAGGGCCCACGAAGCGCGTTTTCATAATGACCATTCTCGCAATATCTCGTCTCCATTATGTCAGTACTGCGAGACTCCCGGGCTACGCCGTTGTGTGAACAGATGGAAAGTGAAGGCAACACCGAACAGTTTAGTCCTAACTTAGTAAAACTCCGTGACGTTATTGCGCTTGCAATAACAGCAATTTGTGAGTGCAGCCGCGTACTACACTGTGCGTACACTCAAATTATATGCAAGCAGTAGATATATGGCAGTAGCGTCAGCGTAGCCCCACAGGCGACTACCGCGCATTAACACCCCCCCCCCCTTATGAGGCATACATTGCTGGAGTTACCGGGAAGTGCCGGACGAAATGGATATCAATTCTGATATTAGGGCGTGCTTCGATTACATGCCACGCTAGTACAGATTATGATGCAGCAACCACGGTGCGGTGTTCGCGCACTGTGGAGCGCATTGCTTGGAGTCCTCTTTGTACACTATCAAGACATCCAATGCACCGCTGTACAGTGATTCAGAGCACAAAATCACCGGTGCATCGTCCCACTGCAGCGTTCGGGAGGCGTCATTTGGTAGCTCGAGAAAACTATTCCATCGTCGCTCTAGAGACTGGTCTTAAGCCAGGTGAGACGTACTACCAAGGCCAAAGCAGTGTGAATTAACCTATGCAATATTATTACACCTCACGAGTGAATCGCACTTGCGCACGACCACGCACAGGGCCAACACGACTCTGTACATATACCAGCAAAACAAATTTATTCCCTAAATTATTGTAGCGACTGCGTTTCGTGCCAACGTAAATTATAGTTAAAGTGGCGTTACCGGAGCCTTCTTTCTTTCTGGGATTCTTCCCGCGAGCACGCGGAGAGAGGCAATGTCTGGTATAAACTATTATGTAACAAGATGTAAAAATTTCAATTCCGCGATCCATAGAATGCGGAATCTGTTTCCATGTCGGTATCTCGTAACATTTTATACCACGCCTTCCTTCGTAATAACTACATTTATATCTGCTAGCAAGAGAGTCGCAAATTGAGATAATTGCGTATAGCTGTCGTGTTACGGCCGAGAATGTCATCGATGACGGCTGATGCCATATCTCATTTCCAAAGATCTACGCCAGCGATTCCAGCAGTTTCCAAAAAAAAAAAACTATACAGGTGCCCTCTAGTGGGAGGAGTCACTTCGACAGGTGTAATATTGCGTGGCTAATTAATCACCGGCATCAGCCAACGCGTCGACGTAGCGTGCAGCTGCGTAGTTACTCGTATCGCCTTACGGACGCGTAGTGCGTACTTTGCTCTTGGCAAAATATACAATTACGGCGTTAATTATGGCGTGCGAATATAGAATTATGGCGTTAATTTGCAGATGTACTTGCAGTAGGCATTCTAGGATAGTTTGTTACAATTCATCAGTGAACAGTGGTTTTAGGTATGAATGAACGTGCGAAAGGTGATGCGCGACAAACGATCCGCTTCACTTTACATGAGTGATCAGATGTGACGGTAGTTGAAGGTGGTTCGAAGATGCCATCGCGCACAGAGTTGTGGTTGTGCAGTATGTGGAAGAGCGAAAGGAGACTGATTTCACGGTTCCTGAAATTTTCATTAGTAGCACGAGCCACAACTGACACTCTTGTTTCTCTTACAAGCACTTCCGGTCGTGCACTTCCTTCCGGTTTCCCGAATGTTAAAAAAAATTGTTTAAAGAAATAAGACTGGTACGAAATCCATGTTCTGGTTCAAGCTCAGAGTTATATTGGGTACATTCGATTTCTGAGCATAAGTTTACTCAAGATGACGACCAATTCACTGTCACGATAAAAAATGAACATTAATCGAATGAGTTCATTGAAAGAGCAGACGATTTGCTTGTGCGCAGCTGCAATCGTTGCAGAAGCCAGCGGAGTATGTCTCAACCACGCGATTCTTTCTACGCCGCCTCTGAGATCCGCTTCAGCAGCGCGCGAAGCACGAAGGCCACGCAAGGAATACACCAGGGCACACGAACACCGACGTGTGAGAGCCACTACCAGATATCCAAGTCGAGGATTACGGGCGCCTCCAGACTTGTTTTGTTTCTTGTCTAATGTATGTCCTCTCCAGCCTGAGGTCTCGAAGTAGCCCGCTCGTGTCGAACCCCTTCGTGCGCTCCTCCGCCTGCTATTTCGTCGCGTGCATGGTACAACCCTCTGTTGTCGCAGCAGCCAAGCGGTCGACGCCATAACCGCGCCCCTTTACGAAGCTTCTTTGTGGGCAAGCGGCGCGACCAAAATAAACAGGTTGCGCCGCGCCACGACGAAAGTGAAAAACGCCCAAGCTGCCACACAGTTATCGTGAACGTCCAACGGCGCGGGTATTTATACCATACGCGCCTGCGCATTTAGGCACATGCAGAGGTGTGACCTGCCAAAGTTGGGCGTTGAAATATAGACCGCTACAAGTAGCCACACCACTGCAGACAAGAACAATTCCGTGAAACGAAGGGCCTCCCTTGCGATCACGAGCGTCGGCTCACTTCGCGTGCTGTGTAGACTTTCATCATTGTGGCTTGTTTGAATTCGCGCATTGGACGGTTGAACATAGTGCATAAATATCCAAGATATCGCTCTGCATAGCCTGCACCTTCTTTTAAATTTTAATCAGGGTGGGAAAGAGCCTTTAAAGAGGAAGCGTGGAAATAATAGCAGTTATTCTTCTCTATCTGTCTAATCTTTCCATTTGAGGTCACCAACACCAGAACGTCTGCAACAGCGGAAGTTGCTGAAATGGCGGCGCCATGCGTTCACGATGTTGTGTTTATCCCGAGATAGATGCAAGTAATCGCTTCACTCGAGAGATAGAAGTTGTCTTGCAGTATTTTTAGACAGCTATCTTAGCAGACAAGACTTGCCTAATGGACGATGTAGGTCTGACGTCACGTTTAATCTTTTCCTTTTATCCGTCATCTTCCAAACACTAGAAACTACCCTTCACCAGTTTACATTATTACTCACCGATTGCGCATTGATAAAAATTGCTCTGCGATGTGCATCTGTCTGGCGTATTGCCCCATAGTTGCAGGCGGTCGACAAAAAAGACCACGGTGCGCATGTGATGGCTCCACCGCCAATTCGGCAAAGAAATTCACACCGTAAACACAAATATTCATTTAATCAGTGAGAGAGGAAGAAATTTCACTCAAGCAGGGACTGTGAGAACGCAATTGTATGTCCTCCTTCAAGGTTAGAAGAGCGCATTTTAGGTTATTTCAAGATAAGAGGAGCGCATTTTTAGGTTATTCGTAGACCCTGATGCTCTCCGGACCCTCGAGTTCGCATTACGCTCATCATGCGGCTTCGGTTCGGACAGCGGCTTCACAGTGCTCACGTTCAGAGTGACTAGCTGTGGTACCTCTACACCACTCTTGGCACATCCATATTTACATCACCAGTTTCAACTCACAGGGTACCCTATGCGTTCGCCTAAGATGACTCGAAGGCAAAAACCATATCTTTCTTCCTAATCAACTGAATCAACTGCATTGATCCCCCGCCACCAAAAGCTTTCTGCACTAGCGTGGTTTTGCACTGCCTCCGGGATCGGCCCACCGATGATCAAGCGACGATTGTGTGTACATATATATATATATATATATATATATATATATATATATATATATATATATATATATATATATATATATATATATATATATACATTAACAGACAAGAAATAGTAGATGGATGTTCACGCTTTTGCTATGTAGAAGACAAGCAACATTTTATTGCATTCAAGCAACTTTTTATACTTTTTAAGTATTAATAACATAAGCTGATAGGAAAGAGCGATAGTCTTTCCCACTACCCTTGAGAATTTATTCGTGCTAACAGAGCCCATTTCACGCCTGCTGCACAGAGCCGAGGTTGTAACGCTTACGCGATTACGTCGTGACTCTAAACGAGCACAAGTCACGCGCTGTCGCTGTAATGACTTTCCTTATTGATCTACCACCGCAGAGGCTAAGCTCGCGCGCAGGAGCGTTTTTAGCAAGAAAGCGTCGAGAAGATATCTCGCTTTTACCCCGCGTGCATTCTGCAATCCACCTCTAGCAGGATCGTGAACAGTCGAGTTCACGAACGCCCATTGCCGGGTATCGCCTCCCGGCTGAAATGCATCCAGAAGCTTTGCCTACATGATGTAGTACACACATGCATAACGAACGGCCGGGCCGTTCTCTAAGGAAGCCGCAAAGGCGTGACCGCGTCGCCATCCATCTACTTGCGCGGTAGGGAAGCAGGCTTCGAAGGATCATCAATTTCAACGTCGCGAAAATGTCTGAGAACAGCCTCGGTTTGATTATCGTTCTTTTATTTTTGTGTTAAACAGAGCCTTTGGCCATAAAAACGCTGCGGACGTGCAATTTCGGGTCTCTGTACTGGAAGACAGCATCCGTCTTTCTCATCAATATAAAAAAAAATTGGACCATCTCCCCGAAGGGAACGCTGATGGGATGCGAAGCAGCAGCGTTGCGCACGGGTGGCATCACGGGTTGAACGGCGCTAACGCGGGTGCTGCGGTGAGCGCTGGAAGATTCGTATGAAGCGAAACTCGGTGTAGCGTTTACTGGTGTAAACGTTTGTTTGAAACGCAGACACGGGATGCAGCCGGCAGCTGCGGCGCTCCGGCGGGTGAGGGAAAGAGTGACGTACGCGCACCTGCGAGGGAAGCGTGCGAGGGGTGCGTGACGTCAACGCCCAACTGCGGCGTGACCTACTTGGCACCGCTCCAACACCTGTGCTGAGGGAAGCGCGTTGCCTCGCGTTTGTGCGCAAGGACGGCGTTACACAGGCTAGTCAAAGAGCTGCTACGCATCTAAAAAATGTTAATGAGGGTTCGCAGGCGTCAGAAGCACTATCTGAATGAAGGATGAAAAAGGCAACGGGCAGTACGTCCTTCACACCAAAGAACACCAGAGCACTGGCATTAACTTTGTCCGTGACGTCAAGATGAACTACATTAAACCTATGGAAGGCAAAGTAATTTTCAACGTTTAAATGCACAGTGAAATCTTTCTTGCCAGTTAAGGCGGAAAGATGGGCTAGTTGGTATCGAGCATAATAGGACATGATTACTAGCGTAAAAGGAGAAGGGACGAGCATAAATACGGGATTGAGCTACAACTAAACTTTATTACATTCAACGTGCAAATATATATACAAAAGAAATAGTGACCGCATGCGCGCGGGAGTCCCGTTAAACTCATAAAATATAGGTTGATAACCCGTATGGTATCCATGTCTTCGCAGATAAACAAGCTCCTTGTCAGAGAGAGCCGGCGAGGGACTGCTAACACACGCGTCAGTTTCTTTTTCAACGATGAGAGCCTCGTATACGTCCCTCTCCCCCTGCGTTGAGAAGCTGCGCAGCGCTGTGGTTTCGCAGTACGGGCGACATGAGCATATCCTGCAATGGTCCGCAAGGCGCCCACTCCCAGCCAGTGCCTGCACTGCCACACGGTGCTCCCGCAACCTTACCTTTATACACCGTCCAGTTCGGCCGACGTAACAATGGCCACAGGACAATGGAATCCTGTACACCACTGCGGCTTTTCACTGAAGAAAACGAGTGTCATGGGTGACTTTACATGCCTTGTCTTGGCGTCTCCCGTTCACCGCGGCACACAAGCGTGCAAGTTTACTCGGCGCAGTAAAAACGATGGGTACGCCGCACTTTTCCGCAACCCTTATCAGGCAGTGCGAGATCTGCGTGGTGAGCCACAGGCACAGGACGTGCCTGCGGCTCACCTTCATCCGGTCTGACAGCGTGGCCGTCAGCCTTCACCTCCTTGACCAGACTCTCTATTACGGACGTAATTATCAGTTCAAGAAATCCAGCGGACTTCAGGCGTTCAACTTGGAGTTGCACGACTGTCTTTTACAAGGTGCCGGCACGACTTAGCAAGTGTAGCTCGCAAGCAGTGCTTTGCTATCCCTCATTTTTACAATCATTGAGAGGGCCGAGTTATATCCAAGGATCGATTTTTTGATCGAGGTCAATATTCCCAGCGAATATGATCGCTAATTTGCAGATCCAGAAATTGCAAGCATCCCTCACTTAGCAGCCCTGGCACGAACCTGCGACCCTCACCACACAATTCAAACAACTGCAAGACTTCCTCTCTGGCATTGGCCCTCCCTTGAGGCATACTTCTGAGCAGCACAAGGTAATCATCGACTTACCTAAAAAAATTTGCAACACGTAGCGTCAACGGAAGAGGAAATACGCTTGTCATCATATTCTGATCAGTTCATCCCGCGTCAATTTTGAGGGACGTGGCAGGAGGGATTTCGGAGGGCGAAAACTCCCACATCCCCACAACATTGGGTAGCTATTTGCGGTGGACTACAACTTTGACAGTTAGGGTTGAATTCGCCGTTCATGATACCCCACGAACGGGAGAAACAGTTTACCATTGTTTCTTGGGCCGAAGGGGTCGCTTCCCGCGTGGGACACCCTGAGGCGCAGGGCAGTTGACGTTTAGAGAAATAAAGTTGGTACCAACACCACCTGCATCATATTCTAAGTTACGCACCCTGAATACGATGCACAAACCGCGCCAACCACGCGCGTGTTAACGCCTATAATCAACCTCTCATCGCGAAATTCACAAGTTTAGAGTTACCAACACAACTTGTCATTTGTATGTGTATAGTAGTTTTTAAACTCATGCCCATACAAGAGATCCACGTATTTTTCCACCTTGCCTGTAAGCAGCGAGTACGCTGCAGCTTGGAAAGCAAGCTTAGGTTATTGTTTGGACATACCGTACGTATTAAGTACCCTTCAATGAGTCAGCCTTAAGATGAGAATCGCCGTGAAACAGATAAAGCGTACAGTAATAAATATTCCGATTAAATTTTAACCGCGGAAACAAGGTACCAATAAAACTCGTGCAATGAGATACAGCCCAATCAATATGCCTATAGGCTGCAACCCTTCTGCGTGTTGTCTTCGCCACGGCCATGTCCCTGTGACCTGGATTGTTCCTGTCCAGCGGTAGCACCATCCGCTATTACGGTGAGCGATAATCTGGCTGCGGGGCGCTTCATTTGCAACTCTTCCGCGGCAAGGGAGTTACCTGCCGAAACTACGGCCCACACGCGGTGGCCATGTGGTTGGGCCGGTGATTGACTTTTGGCCTGGCCGAACTCTTGACCGCAGAAGGCATGGGTAATTGTTTGTGTGCCGCAAATGAAGTATAAGAAAGTCCTGTTAGTTTATGATTTCTTTTCTTGTAACCTGTGCATCGCGAAGTGTCCCGTCATTAGCAAAACACACACACATGAGGCCGTGTCACTTTGTCCACGATTGCCTTTCAATATTTTGAAGCAAGAATCGATATGGTATAAAGAATTATGACACATTCAGTCAAGGATGGAGATAAATAGTAGCTGCTCAACTTTTGTATTAGATCAATATAAATCATCGCGACGAGATTGTTGCCCTTCGGGTCTCCAGAATGGTGGCCTCTTGGTATACAGCAATTTCAATGGCCTCTGAAATAGACAAATTTCTACAGCGTCCTTTAAAATAGACCATATATATCTTCAGAGGCATCATCATATAAATTTTGAAAGCACCCCCTGAAATCGACACACACGTAACGATTTCCTTTTTGAGAGGGCTTTATAATGTGAAATATTTGTACGGTCTGCGCTGACAAGAGCATTTTGATTTAAACATTTCATCACTCAGATACATTCTTTCGATGGACGGCTAATTATGGAACGCTATCTCTGATATATCAAACCATGTCGCTTCTTAATAAATTAGAACGAGATTTGGACTTCGATGTTAGTCCAAACCTTTTTAAGAAACAACTAAAGAGGGTGTTGATCTATAAAGCATTCACTTTCAGGTTATCACATTAGAGTACATGTTACTTCCTTTATTGTGTATATGCATGCATTTTTCCTTGTGGATAATGACCCACCGTGCAGTTCTTTGGAAGCACTTGTGCTTTTACGTTTTTGCTTTATTTGTTGGTTACTTATTTTATTTATTTATATTGTGACACAAATGTTGTGTTAAACAAATGTACTTAGCATGTATTTACTCGTTTTACATATTGTTTGTTACTTCAGTGCAAAGGAACCTTTTCTAGTGCTACCCCTCGGTATTCTTCCAAATTCTCAGCGAGCTGTGAACTTATCGAGCTTTTTGTATATCTTTACATGCTAGATTTAAACAATGTTTTGGTGTGTTGCGAAAAGTTTGCTATGTATTTGTTGTTTAATATTTTTGTAAAACGGGTACAGAGGCCTTTTGTCAGGTATTGCTATACCTTTAGCTTCTGTACCTTTCTTGGTGTAATTCAAGAAAAATAAAGAATCTGAATCTGAATCTGAATAATACTCATATTCTTTAGCCACTGGAGATCAATAGTCAGACAGTTAACTGAACTTTGTTATTAAGCATAAAATATCGCAATTTACTTCTCATCTAGACGCTAGCAATATAGAGACTGTAACAGTGCCGTCGCAATGACTTACATTAGTCAAATTTTAAAATTTTCGAACAGCTGCAGAAGAAAACAACCGGCATATGCCATGCTGAATAACAATAAAAAAATGTACAATAAATTATCTCGTAATGACACATGACGATAATGGGCTGTAGTGTTGATCGCTATTTTACAATAATAATAATCAATTAATCAATCAATCATTTATTTAACGTGCCCAGGAACAACCGTGAGGTCTTTGTGCAGGCACACGCAAAAAAAAATCAATAAAAATAAACAATACAATACAGACAGTCTTCAGAAATAAAAAGAGCAAAAACACGTAGACAAAGAGAAATGAACACAAAAGGGGAGGAGTAAAATAAGACAATATGAGAAATATTGAAGGGGAATAAAAAATTAGATTGCACATATACAACTATGCGGAAAGACGGAGAAGGGAAGACTTTGTACATTGTGCCATACTATGTCAAAACAGTGCAAAGCTCAGATAAAAACAATGATTGTGGACTATGAAAAACGTCAAGATCAAGAAAATTATTATTATAAAGACTTTGTATTCTGTGAACGGTAGAGTGTTGGAAGAAGCAGGCGGGTACATGAAACGGTCTGTTCTCTCTGGTTAACTTACGCGGAATTCGAAAATTAACACAATTGAGAAGTACAGGGCAGGATATGATACCGTGGACTAGCTTGTAGAAAAATAAGAGATCAGAACGATTTCGTCGGCAGTGAAGTGATGGCAGTGATAATGATTCAGCAGTACTTGAACGAGATCCAGAGTCATTTTTAGCAAAGCGATGGTTATATATGCTCAGGAATTTTTTCTGGACTCGTTCAAAGGTGTTACCGCTGGATTGAGCAATGCCATTCCATATCACGGACGCATACTCAAGTTGCGGAAGACATATTGCCGTGTACAATTTGTGTAGGGCCATGGGAGACCTGAATTCTCGAGATATTCTACAAACACATCCGAGAGAACGAAGGCCCCGCATAGCAGCACGCTTAACGTGAGAAGAAAAGTTTAGCGCGCTGTCAACAATAACACCAAGATCACTGATTTCATAAACCTTGCATAACGGCGCAGAATTGACAAAGTATTGAAATGACACGCTAGATGTTTTGCGAGTAATAGACATGAATTTTGTCTTTGAGGTATTTAGAGAAAGGTTATTGCCGTTGCACCATTCGGATAAAGAACACAAATCTGACTGCAGCAAGCGACAGTCGTTAACTGAATGAATTTCCTTAAATATCTTGATGTCATCGGCATACAAGAGGAAAGAAGAATTACGGATGGCAAAAGAAACATCATTAACGTAAATTAAAAATAGGAGTGGGCCTAATACCGACCCTTGAGGGACCCCACTAGTCACTTTATACAAAGAAGAGGTTTGGCCATTCACGGCAACATAACAAGATCTATTGAGCAGATAGCTGTGCAAGAGATTCACAATCGACAAGTCAACGTCAAAGTTCGC
The DNA here is from genome assembly GCF_013339695.2 of Rhipicephalus sanguineus. Classification (NCBI taxonomy): domain Eukaryota; kingdom Metazoa; phylum Arthropoda; class Arachnida; order Ixodida; family Ixodidae; genus Rhipicephalus; species Rhipicephalus sanguineus. Next base: position 63,567,929 of record NC_051178.1, on the reverse strand, counting down.
AAGTTTAACCATAATCAGTGTGTGGCTGACTACGTCAAAAGCCTTGCTCAGGTCACAGTAGATTGCGTCAACCTGTCCTCTCTGAGAAATAGGTGTGGAGATCTGCGTCATGAAACTAGCAAGATTTGTGGTAGTTGAGCGGCCAGCAAGAAAACCATTTTGATTTGGAATCAATGAGTTTTTCACACTAAAAGACAATATTTTGTGAAGAGCCAGTTCGAAGATCTTTGATGTGGCACATAGTAGAGAAATCGGGCGATAATTAGAAACATCTGTCTTAGAGCCCGACTTAAATACTGGGAAAACACGAGCAGTTTTCCACATGCTAGGAAATGTGGAAGTGTCCAGGCAGTTATTAAATATCATAGTCAGTACTGGGACAAATATAGTACCATATGCTTTTAGTATGGCGGAGGGGATGCCATCTGGGCCACATGATAAGGATGGTTTTAAGCGCTTAATGCATTCGTTGATAAGATTTTCATCCAGCGACAAAGCACTGGATGAGCTAACTGCCTTGGGCTGTTGTCTGATATCAGTGCTGGAGTCTGAGGCCTTATAAACGGATGAGAAATGTGTGGCAAAACAGTCAACGACGGCATGCACTTCTACCCCATTTGAGTCTAGTAGTCTGAAGGACTCTCCGCTTTTGCTAGACCGTTTACGCATACTTCCAAAACTCAGCCGGCCTGTCAGAGGCGCTTTTTTCTAAGAATTCAATGTACGAACTATGATCCCGTTTATATAGGCGTTTAGAGAGAGTTCGAAAAAAGCTGAACTCTTCCTTCCACTCGCTGGATGGAGAACATTTAGATTTCCTGTGTGCGTGATCTTTATGCTTCAGTGCACTGATAAGTTCAGATGAGAACCAGTGGGGGTATTTACGTTGTTTAGGTGTATACTGAGGAATAAAATTAAGCATGCTGCTCAGTACAAGCTCCGTAAACCGATCAACCTGGTCATCAACACTAGGTTTGTCAGTAACCTGTGACCACTCAACGGTGGACAATAATAATAATAATAATAATAATAATAATAATAATAATAATAATAATAATATTATTATTATTATTATTATTATTATTATTATTATTATTATTATTATTATTATTATTATTATTAATAACAATAAGAAGAAGAAGAAGAAGAAGAATATCTGGGGTTTAACGTTCCAAAACCACGATATGATTATGAGGGACTCCGTAGTGGATGGCTCCGGAAATTTCGACCATCTGGGGTTCTTTAACGTACACCTAAATCTAAGTACGCGGTCCTCACATTTTCACCTCCATAGAAAATGCAGCCGCCTCGGCCGAGATGCGATTCCGCGACCTTCGGATCAGCAGTCGAGCGCCATAACCACTAGACCACCGTGGCGGGGCGATCGCTATTTTATGATGTCTAGCATAAAATAACCGGCTTGAATGAACCTTCACAGACCCTCGGTATCATTGACCGAATTTGAGTAACCATTAACCAGTGGATGCTATGTGAAGCAATACATGTGAACTTTCATATGTCCTTGCTTCCCACGGCATCTAGGTAGAGCCGAGCCAGTTACCGTAGTTTAAGCGAAACGCGCGTATGCGTTAAACAAACTGCAGTTTGCGTGGGAGTGTGACTGTTGCGATCATTTATAAATGTATTGACACGGGGCTCCATGCAAATTGCGACAGCAACGCAGTTTGTACACGCACCACAACGTGTTTTCGCAAGACTGTGGCCTTTGCAAAAAGAACAGTGTTAATAATTTGCATACAGGGCGATGGTTCCGAATCCCGCAGTGTCTATTCCCAAGAGTTTGTGTGGTCACCGACTGCTGAGTGTGTGCACTCGAATACAAAATACCGTGGTGAGGTTCCCAGCTGATGTGGCCATGTAGTGAATTAACGCTACGCCTACAATAGTTACTTGAAATTCAAAAGACAGTTTCTGGGCACACCAAACATGCGTTTTCAATTCTCCAACAAGCATTTTCTGCTGTGGTACGTACCGTAACAACTTAGACAAATGAGATGCGGCTGTTGCTGGGACCTTGGGCATACGTCTAAAATAGTTATATTACATGTTCGCAAGAGTGTTTATTGGCGCAACAAATATGCGTTAAAGCTTCTAGAGGGGCTTTCTACCGTAAACAGAGCAACGCTAAAAAAGTAATGTTTTCGATATGTCCAGTCCAAGAACAAAGTAACCTGCGAAAAGGACAGACAGCACTTGTTCTTGTTCCTTTGTGCACAGTATCTATCCTTACGCTGGCCATATCGAAAATAGGATATCAACCATCTCACTCTCACACCTGTCACGTTATACGTCGATTTCGCTGGGAATTGTTCATTATTTTACGGCTGCATTGCGACGCAAGATTTCAGCGTGCAGTTTAAAGAAATGCGCGCGACAAGGGGAAGTGGCTGCCTTGAAAGTTTCAGTGCAAGATGTTAATTTCGTCATAAAGTGGCACTCAATGACAAAAGCCTTGTGCACTTAAAGGGGCCCTGCAACACTTTTTGAGCAGGGTCAAAAAGCGCTGCCAATCGGTAGTCGAGGCTCCCGAGAACACGCGAGCCAAATATTATAGCGAAGCGAGCGGCCTGGAATTTACAATAAATTCTCAGTCAGCTGAAAATCGCTCCCTCTTCTCTCGACAAATGATGTATTAGTCCGCAATATATGACGCGATTGTCGGCAGTTCCACCATTGGCTGATGTTATAATCACGATAACACCCTCATTATTACCTTAGTTGTTAATTTTGAGTTCAATAAGTAGATAATATGTATGTTTATATTGTGTTATGCCGTTAAAACACCGAACAAACATTAATATTAGCACTTCCGGTCTCACCGACAGCTCGTCTGCTCGTAGTTGCGTGGTTGCGTTTTCTTCACCATGTGCAGTGCCGAAATCGTGAATATTTCTGTGCTTTTGACCATCGCCGGTTGCCGTTGAGAGTGGCAGCCGTTCGAGTGTTGCCTCGTCAGCTGGAAACTGCATCGTCGGCACGTTCTCACGACCGACCGAGGCAGCCGTGCAGCATTTCTCCGATAACAACGCTGGCGCCGGCTAGCCTAGGATACCTGTGTTCGCTGTATGGCGAGAGTCCCGTTCGCTGTCTGTTCAGTATGTCATCGAGCCGTACCTCGGCGTATCCTCCCCGTAGTCTCAGGTTCCCGAGAAACCGCGGCACAGCAACCAAGCAGATTCGCATTTTCACGGTAGCTACAGACAGCAGGGGGATGGGTCCGCGCCGGCCCGATGCCCCACGATCCTTTCTTCTAGTCTGTAGTTCTTTGTTGTCAGCCCGCACTCGCTGTGCGCCCGCATTCGAAGAGCAAACAGCATCGAAGTACCGCCACTGGGAGAAGGGTGCACGCAGCTTTGCCGTGTTGAATACGATTCAAGCGCGAGCAGTGCGAAGAGGCGGTGTATCGGAGTGTGGGTCGAAACCCATCTCAGCTGTCATTCGTTCCAAACGCGCACGCAAGTTTGCGTCCGTGGTTGGCAGAGCGATGAAAACACTACGGCAGTTCGAGGTGCACACCCAACGTTACCAAACCGACTCGCAGTTTTCAAGCACGCGCGATACACGGTGCCATGGGCTCCGCCGCTCAACGACGACCGCGCGAGCTGACCGGAAGTGGCGCCACAGACCACGTGGTTGCGCCGAGACGCCAGAGAGAAAAAAATTTAAAAAAAATGCCGCCGGCGCTCACGTCGCCTCCTTGCACCTCCGCCCTCCCTCCCTCCCTTCACGCCGCGCGCAGCTTTCCGCGCGCTCGCTGCGTTGAATTGAGGGAGAAAGCTGCGGAACGTGATCTCTATAATTTGGTAAAACCACTTAGACTTGACGGATTCGAAAAATTTTTGCGGCATATGACTCGTGAAGAGTCATACGTCAATAATGAGACTATTCCAATATAACTAAGAAAGGTGTTGCAGGGCCCCTTTAAGAGCAAAATGCCATTGTATTTGACCAACTCGTTGGTAACACCTCTATCTTACTAGCGAGAACAGGACTGTAGATCTAGTACGCATCCTAAACGGTTTCGATGACTGCTGAGCGCGACTGCAATTATGCATCATAATTACCACTCAGAGACGCTCAAGATATGAAATAAAATGCCAATTGCTCTTCATCAACCAACCAAGATTTATTTTTTAAAATTCGGCAGATCCCACGTACCGTGGCAATCGGCGTTATGCGAAGCATGTGGCGAGAAGGTGGCTAAGAACACTCAACTTGGGAAGCTACTATCATTCTGAAAGATGTCCTTTGCGCTGAAATTCTCTGGCTGCGTTATTTTTTGATTCGCTATGCTTGGACAAATGGAGGGACTGGGCTAGTTGATAGCTCGCGCACAGAGATAAAAGCAGCGGTGGAAGTACAATTCGTTCTTTTGTTCATTCTGCTCGCAGCCAATGCCACCATAGACTATATTTTGCTAACTGACGGTGATTTTCAAGGGACAGCTTAGCGCTCTCCCGTAGTACAGAACGCAGCACTCTAAATGGTCAACCTTTGTTTTCAGAACTCCTCTATACGATGTCTTAGGCCGCTGAACTGCCAAGACATTGTCCGAAGCAGTGCGAGCTCAATATTTGGGATATCTACATAGAGCTCTCCCAAAGTAGAGTGCATAAAGTTCTCAAAATCATGTGTCGGAACTCGATACGGCACGAGGAGCACCGTTTACAGCGCGAAATCAGCTTCTTATACGTACCACGTCATTTGCACACACTACCGATTAGAACGTTTAACCTTTCCGCCACTCATACGCTAATCCCGGCGCAGGTGGGAAGTTCCGTGGCGACAGCTGCAGACTCGCACCTTTCCCTCCGCTTACCTCCTCCACCACATTCATCCCTCCACTTACCCTTCCCCCTCTTGTAAATTCTGCGTGTTCGAGTGAAGGCCTATTGAAGTCGTCGCTTCCCTTTCACTCATTCCCTGTAAATCCTTCAAAGTGCGCATTTGGCGGAACCTTCCGCGCTGGCGCAGTGTGGACAGTACCTGTGGAAACGCTTAGTCTCCCGCGAGGCTCAGCGGCACCGGCGCCCGAATCCAGGTGCATTCTAATTTCACATTACGGAGTGCCGTAATCCGCGGTGATCTTTCTTATTTTCTTTTATTAATGGCCGGTTGTGATGGAAGAATATAAAATAAAAATAGTTAAGTACGCTCTATGTATGATTTCAGCAAATTATCGTTACTGGTATTAGCCTAACTCAAAATCATTGTTCCGTTCAAAGAGCAGGCATAATTGTGCTGCTAAATTTAAAAATAATAACTGAAGCCCATAAATTACTCGCATGTGAGCACCCTGCACTACAGATGAATGCAGTCTCTGAAGAAGTTTTCCGAAGATTGCGCTTAGGCCGCCGTCTACCTGCAGAGGTTTGAATCGTTATTTCTCACGAGGAACGAATGCTCTAATAGACCACAATAAAGTATATAGTTTTTTGTTTTTGTTTTATTGCGATAGCAATTATATGGACAGTCTCGGCTGGATTTTGCCGTCGCCGTCGCCGTCGCCGCCGTCATGCACCGTATATGTATAAGTATGTATATATATATGAAGGCCCCAAAGAAAAATAACTCAGAAAAATGCTTCCGAAGCGCGGAATCGAACCAGGGACTTCTTGCTCCGCAGCGAGCGGCGCTATCCACTACGCCACGAAAGGCAGATCCTCCACGTAGCTAACGGCGAGCGTTATATACACACCATTTAGCGCTGGACGGACTCAGAGACAGAAGGCGATAATAAGCGTTTCTTCATTACCAGCGAGGTGGCGCTAGGAGCCCGACGGGCGCATTTAAAAGTCGTCGGCGAGCTCGCTCGCTTCTTCTTATATTTGCGCATGGGAGAACCTTGCCCTTCCGCTGTCTGCTCGCGCGGTTTTCTCGTGGCGCGGGGTAGAGGAATGTTTCACGCTTTCACCGTGATGTCCGCGCTCATGTTACGGCGCGTACGAATGTCACTCGAGCTCAGGGACGCCGCTAAACGAACAAACAGAAGATGAGCGCGAACTATCAAGTGTCACAGCTCGACACTTGAAGCGCGCTAGTTTCCGTCGCTGCTTCGGCCGCCTTTGCAACAGAAGCGCTGTTCGAACTGAGAGTATCCATTGGCGAGCCTCACTTCGTATAGCATTAGTTCCTTGCTATCGCATTCATTGCTTCGCCCTTGCGGCGAAACTGTGACTTTTTTGTTTTTTACCATTCATCGCCGGTTTTTCGAGCGATGCAACGTGCTCGAGTTCGTGTGTGGGCACCCACGGCTCGTTCGTGGAAGCAATGTTTCTGACGCCTCGTTACGCAGAAGCATCGGACACGATTTTCTCGAAAGGTCGCGCCAGCCTAAGTCGTGACTGCCGCGGGCGGTGCTGACTCCCCGACGATCGCAGGCCCCAGCAGCTGCAACAACTCGCTCGCCGCTGCTACCGCAAGACTGCGGTTGTAAACGCCTTGGCTAGTTACATGATTGTTGTACCGCACAGATTTATTTTATTCCTGCATTGTTTACTCCTGTTACTGCTTGATGAACGCAGAACGCGCCCTCCTGTCTGAAATGCGGAAATGCTGGCCCTGCACGCAACAAACTATGATGAATCTTTCCGCAGCGTCGCTCACATCGTAAGACCAATAAACGACGGGAGCGAGCCCTAATGAGCGAGCACCCTCTTCACCTCTCCAGGGGGAGGGCATGGCCAACGAGGAAATGCTATTCCCATCACTCATTCTTAACCACATATTAAGGCTGGTTAGGTCGGTAGTGAGGAATGCCCTAGGGTTGGCGTCTCATCCAGTCTGCCTGACGAGCATGCGTACATGGTAGCTTCCGGTGAAGTTCGGCAGCTGGTCGCTACTGAGGGCATCATGCACTATTCCCCTTTTTCTTGTGTGTGTGTGTGCGTGTGTGCGTGTGGGTGCACGTGGGTGCGTGCGTGCGTGCGTGTGGGTGCGTGCGTGTGTGTGTGTATGTGCGTGCGTGTGCGTGCGTGCGTGCGTGTGCGGGCGTGCGTGTGGGTGCGTGTGTGTGGGTGCGAGCGTCCGTGTGTGTGCGTGCGTGCGCGTGGGTGCGTGTGTGCACGTGGGTATGTGTGCGTGTGTTCGTGCGTGTGTGTGTATGTGCGTGCGTGCGTGTGTGTTTGTGTGTGTTTGTGTGTTTGTCACACGGTCATTCGTGCATTTGCCTAAGTCATCTGGAAGGCGAAAGCCATCTTCGCCCTTTTCTCCTTGTTTTTCATCAGAATCTATTGTATTGATACACCGACCCCCGAAAGCCATCTGCACGTAACGTGGTCTTGCCCTGTCTCCGGTATTTGAGGCAGTGCAAGCTTTCTGCACATGCGCAGGACAGCCTCTGTGATCGGCCCGCCTTTGACCCATAGAGTTAGTACAGCCCCTGGAGGAAAAGCTGGGACGAAAGAGCGCCGGCCACAATAATACCGCTAGAGTGTACTAGAATATTCTAGTACACTCTAACACCGCCATTGCGCTACCGTTTTCATTGTTGCACGGGCAATTATTTACGGAACGGCTAACATTAGCGCTATGAAACGCTTCTAATACTAGCAATATAAATCAAACATGATGTTTTTACGCATGAGAAACGTTCGAACAAGTTTGACGTTTATTTGGAATATTTTTAGGAAAGATTCAAGTCCATTCAGGAAATTTACTGAGGACTCGTGGCGCAGAAAGCAGTGTTTGCACGCGCTTTCGCTATAGTGCCACCATATACACTCGAGTCGGAAATCGCGGCCTTCTGCGCGTCTTGTGAATCCCAGTGCGTATTCGTCTGCACTTTCTGCTGACATGTGCCTCCAACTCTCATTTACGTGACCTCACATTCGTTATCTCCGACGAAAACTGGATATTACCGTCAAATCTAGCAAGCGTCTCGCAGGGTGGTTCGCAGGGTAGTGTAATGGCGGCTATGGCGGCGCCCTTGTGGTCGCAGATTCTAATTCCTGCGCCCGATGTGGAGCTTTTCCTTCGGAGTCTGTACTAACTCTATGCTTTGATCAACTGACGATGTTGTGTGATGACGCCACTACTACTGGGAGTCTGTGACGTCGGGATGACGTCATTGATAACGTCATGTTACAATGAGGTCACGTGATTTTTGGTACGCCGACTGCATACACCAGGGGCGTAGCCAGAAATTTTTTTCGGGGAGGGGGGGGGGGTTGGTTCAACCATACTTTATGTATGTTCCTGCGTGCGTTTGTATGTGCGCGTGTATATATACGCAAGCAAAACTGAAAAATTTCGGGGGGGTTTGAACCCCCCCCAACCCCCCACCCCACCCTGGCTACGCCCCTGGCACACACATTCATTTGAGTATCACCTGAATTTTGACCGACATTTATTATTTAGCTGCTTTCACGGTAGTTTATTAATTGCGTCATTTGTAATGACGCCTACACCTCTCTTGCAATACATCGCGAAGCCTCACCAAATCTCGAAAACTTCTTGACGTATGAGCTATATAAGGCTTTCGCATTAAGGCCTATAATGCAATGCACAGGTTGTATTGTGCAGCTTGAACTCTGCGCTGATTATGGCGACAGACAGACAGACAGACAACGAACTTTATTGGATCCTGAGGAGTTACGACCCCCTAACGGGAGGCCGTTGTAACTGCTGGCCGCGCCCACGTAGAGGACAGAACGCCGTGACGCTCCGCCCTTTCCTGGGCCCTCTGGATAGCCTGGGCTTGCTGTCGGAGTGCCGTGCTTCTGATGGCCTCCTCCCATTCGGCTTCGCTGGAGAGAAGGGTTTGAGGCAACGCGGGACATCGCCAGAGCATGTGAGCCATGGAGCAAAAGGTTTCACTGCAGTCGGGGCAACCGGGGTCAACGTCCGAGTACATCTTACTGAGAATGCCCCGCGACGGGAAAGACCCCATCTGCAACATTCTCAGAGTAGCTGACTGAGCTCTGCTGAGCTTCGGGTCAGGAAGAGGATAGACTCTCCTGCCAAGTTGGTAATGCTTTGGTACCTCATTAAATGTCAGAAGTGGATCATTCTGCTGAGTCTCTTCCTGCCCCTCCGGAGCCTCCAGACCGCCGCGGCGCGTGAGTTCTCGCGCACGATCGTGGGCCAGCTCGTTGAGGTTTGGGAAGCCCTCGAGAACGTTCTTCCCCATGTGTGCAGGAAACCAAGTGATAAAATGAGAGCCGGGACAAGCCCTCTTCTCTAGAATGGAGGCCGCCTCTCGAGCGAGGTTGCCCGATTCGAAAGCTCTGATTGCCTCCCTCGAGTCGGTGTAAATGTAGGAACGCTCTGGGTCAGACAAGGCCAACGCTACCGCAATTTGCTCCGCTATACCCGGGGTGGCCGCCCTTACTGAGGCGGAGGAGCGAAGCTCCCCCCGCCCGTCTATAACCGACAACGCGAACATTCTCCTGTTCCCGTACTGCGCTGCATCGACAAAGACAGCGGAGTCCATGTCATCTTTAACTCTCCTCAAGATGGCTCGTGCACGGGCTTTACGTCTACCCTCGTTATACTGCGGATGTACGTTTCGCGGGAAGGGCCCCACCATGTAGGTCGCCCTCGTTTCCCTACTCAGTGTTGTCCGCCGTTCCTCCATGATCCTAGAAGCCATGCCAACCTCGTTAAGGATTCTCCTGCCAGCCTTTGTTGACGATAGCCTAACCACCTGGGCAGTGACCTGCGCATTTATTATCTCGTCTATGTTATTGTGCATCCCGAGTTATGGCGGAGTGAGAAAAATAGATATGATGCTGACAGTAAGACGCGATAAGGACTGGAGGCGAGCAGAATTAGGGCATTTGGGACGGGAGTCCAACGTTTTCTCATGCAGAAGCCGTATCATGTCTGTACACCTAGGGCAGCCCATTCGTGTGGGGCATGAGGGCACAAACTAATAATTTTCCTAGAATAGTGCAGTGGAAATGATTGCTAGAGCGAACAGGTTCAGTCTTTGCTGTACATGTGCATGTACGTACCACTGTATCAAATTGTATGCGCGGCTTGTGCACATTTCAACACTCGAGCTAGCGCCTATAGAGAAAAGCGTGTTGTTGGGGCCGGGGCTGGGCGGCTGGGGGACGTTCAACCTTCCTCCCTCCCCCTGAAATTTTTCAATTTTGTATGTACCGTATTTAGACGATTGTAAGTTGACTCGAATGTAAGTCGACCCCCTAAAGTAGCACGGTAAAAAAAAGAAAAGCGCGAGCGCATTTCATAAACGCAATTTATTTACGACTTCGCTGAAACAAACTCGAATTCCGGTTTGCAAAGGTGGCTTCACGGGACCGCTTCAAAGAAGTGCAGAAAAGCTAGCTTCATGGCAATACGCGGGGATCATTTTTATAATATTTTGCGCGAATCATTGCTGAGGGTGCGCGTTATAGAGATAAAATATGGTATATGTTACAGCTAGAGACGGAACGTAAACGTAAGGTCGTAACCACGCCACAGCGTGCCTGATTTCTCGTTTGTTTCGGTTACGGATGAAAGTCAAGTTTACAACCAAACTAGTTTCGGTTTCAATTGTATGTCAACAACACGGCTTCGGTTACAAATTTAGATGAAATGTGTCGACCTATAATCGTGTATATACGGTATATGTACACGCTCATACAAACGCACGCACGAACATGCATAAATTATGCATGTTCGTGCGTGCGCTGCATCAAGAATGGGTACCAACTAGCCCAACTTTCTATCCTGTTGCATAAATTATGGTTGAACACGCCTCCCGCCCTCCCTGCGGGAAAATTATGGTGTTTAGGGCACATGTCGAGGGCACATATCCGAAATTCTCCATCGCTCATCGATAAGTCAAAGATATGCGGCGCTTCAGGCAATACTTGTTTAGCACGCCTACTTACATTGTTGTTCGATGATCCGATCGTGCGCACTAGCGTTCCACGGAAAAGTGATGTGCTTCATTGACCAAATACAGAACCCCTCGTTTGTCAGCAAAGATAGAATTTTTACTCTGCACGTTCAGCAACCGTTTCTGCGGCTGCTTATCATTCACCTCATTACTCATAGTTGCATTCTTTCGGTACTGGCTCGAAGCGCTAAATGATCCATGACACAACGCTATTATGTAATTAAGCTCAACCACAAGTGCATAGCGAAAATTGTATGCTAGCCCGGTTGATACAAAAGACGGTAACTTCTATTCGTGTTTTGCAGATGTTGTGAAGGCGCATGAAAGTGCGGAATGTGGTAGTGCAACGAACATTGTTGTCGCAGGCGATTTGGTGTCCGATTTGTTAGTGATCTGGCTTGGTTATCACCTGCTGGACGTTGTCTTGTTTCTCGTAAAATCTGCTTTCAATGGCAAAAGTATATTTCAGGCACCTTGCGGCGTCTTCTACTGCAAAGCTTTAGCGGTACAGCCCATTGCGGAATGAATGGCGATAGAGAGAATTGTTATCTCATATTCTGCACTTTAATGCACAATATCAGATAAGAGTTATCATTATCCATTTATTCCTTTTCATGTTCATGTTCTCCTTCTTTTATTTGAAATAGCAGGCATCCACGGCTAGGTGTTTCCTCGTACATTTCTGTGTTTTCTCTCCGCGTAAATAAAAGGTGTGCTCGGAGCGTGGCACTCAAGAGTACTATTATTTTCTGGACGCAAAATGGCTGATGTTTCTTGCCATTTTTTCAACTGCATGAATATTTGTAGCATGGTACGCGAACATAGTTCATGCGAATAATAATATAATAATAATAATAATAATAATAATAATAATAATAATAATAATAATAATAATATAATAATAATAATAATAATAAATCATTTATTTAACGTGCCCAGGAACAACCGTGAGGTCTTTGTACAGGCGCACGCAAAAAAAAACAATAAAAATAAACATTACAATACAGACAGTCTGCAGAAATAAAAAGAGCAAAAACACGTAGACAAAGAGAAATGAACACAAAAGGGGAGGAGTAAAATAAGACAATATGAGAAATATTGAAGGGGAATAAAAAATTAGATTGCACATATACAACTATGCGGAAAGACGGACAAGGGAAGACTTTGTACATTGTGCCATACTATGTCAAAACAGTGCAGAGCTCGGATAAAAACAATGATTGTGGACTATGAAAAACGTCAAGATCAAGAAAATTAATATTATAAAGACTTTGTAATCTGTGAACGGTAGAGTGTTGGAAGAAGCAGGCGGGTACATGAAACGGTCTGTTCTCTGTGGTTAACTTACGCGGAATTCGAAAATTTACACAATTGAGAAGTACAGGGCAGGATATGAAACCGTGGACTAGCTTGTAAAGAAACAAGAGCTCAGAACGATTTCGTCGGCAGTGAAGTGATGGCAGTGATAATGACTCAGCAGTATTTGAACGAGATCCAGAGTCATTTTTAGCAAAGCGATGGTTATATATGCTGAGGAATTTTTTCTGGACTCGTTCAATGGTGTTACCGCTGGATTGAGCAATGCCATTCCATATCACGGACGCATACTCAAGTTGCGGAAGACATATTGCCGTGTACAATTTGTGTAGGGCCATGGGAGACCTGAATTCTCGAGATATTCTACAAACACATCCGAGAGAACGAAGGCCCCGCATAGCAGCACGCTTAACGTGAGAAGAAAAGTTTAACGCGCTGTCAACAACAATACCAAGATCACTGATTTCATAAACCTTGCATAACGGCACAGAATTGACAAAGTATTGAAATGACACGCTAGATGTTTTGCGAGTGATAGACATGAATTCTGTCTTTGAGGTATTCAGAGAAAGGTTATTGCCGTTGCACCATTCGGAAAAAGAACACAAATCTGACTGCAACAAGCGACAGTCGTTAACTGAATGAATTTCCTTAAATATCTTGATGTCATCGGCATACAAGAGGAAAGAAGAATTACGAATGGCAAAAGAAACATCATTAACGTAAATTAAAAATAGGAGTGGGCCTAATACCGACCCTTGAGGGACCCCACTAGTCACTTTATACAAAGAAGAGGTTTGGCCATTTACGGCAACATAACAAGATCTATTGAGCAGATAGCTGTGCAAGAGATTCACAATCGACAAGTCAACGTCAAAGTTCGCAAGTTTAACCATAATCAGTGTGTGGCTGACTACGTCAAAAGCCTTGCTCAGGTCACAGTAGATTACGTCAACCTGTCCTCTCTGAGAAATAGGTGTGGAGATCTGCGTCATGAAACTAGCAAGATTTGTGGTAGTTGAGCGGCCAGCAAGAAAACCATGTTGATTTGGAATCAATGAGTTTTTCACACTAAAAGACAATATTTTGTGAAGAGCCAGTTCGAAGATCTTTGATGTGGCACATAGTAGAGAAATCGGGCGATAATTAGAAACATCTGTCTTAGAGCCCGACTTAAATACTGGGAAAACACGAGCAGTTTTCCACATGCTAGGAAATGTGGAAGTGTCCAGGCAGTTATTAAATATCGTAGTCAGTACTGGGACAAATATAGTACCATATGCTTTTAGTATGGCGGAGGGGACGCCATCTGGGCCACATGATAAGGATGGTTTTAAGCGCTTAATGCATTCGCTGATAAGATTTTCATCCAGCGACAAAGCACTGGATGAGCTAACTGCCTTGGGCTGTTGTCTGATATCAGTGCTGGAGTCTGAGGCCTTATAAACGGATGAGAAATGTGTGGCAAAACAGTCAGCGACGGCATGCACTTCTACCCCATTTGAGTCTAGTAGTCTGAAGGACTCTCCGCTTTTGCTAGACCGTTTACGTACATACTTCCAAAACTCAGCCGGCCTGTCAGAGGCGCTTTTTTCTGAGAATTCAATGTACGAACTATGATCCCGTTTATATAGGCGTTTAGAGAGAGTTCGAAAAAAGCTGAACTCTTCCTTCCACTCGCTGGATGGAGAACATTTAGGTTTCCTGTGTGCGTGATCTTTATGCTTCAGTGCACTAATAATAATAATAATAATAATAATAATAATAATAATAATAATAATAATAATAATAATAATAATAATAATAATAATAATAATAATAATATAATATTCAATCAATCAAACGTTTATTTTACGTGCCCAGGAACAACCGTAAGGTCATTGTACTGGCGCACGGTTAAAAAAAACAAAAAAAACAAAGGCCAACATTCATAATAACATATCAGGGATAAAAAACGTTATAAAACTGCACATATACAACTATGCGCAGGCAGAAAAAAAATGTCAACAGTGTACGAGGCTATGTAAGTACTGTGCAAAGCTCGGAGCAGAACAACGACTGGGAGCCGTGAAACACATCGAGCTCTAAAAAAGTAAGCATTGTAAAGACGTTGTATCCTGCCAATGGTCGAATGTTCACAGAGGCAGGCAGTTACATGAAAAGGTCTATTCTCTCTGGTCAGCTTACGTGGAATTCGGAATTTAGGACAATTGAGCAGTACAGGGCAGGATATGATACCATGCACAAGCTTGTAAAGAAATAACAGATCAGCGCGATTTCGTCAGCGGCAAATTGATGGCAATGATAATAATCCAGCAGCGTTAGAACGACATCCAGAGTCATTTGTAGCGAAACGATGGTTGTAAATGCTTAGGAATTTTTTCTGGACTCGCTCAATGGCGTTGCTGCTGGAATTAGGAATGTCATTCCAGATCACAGATGCATACTCAAGTTGAGGAAGACATAGCGCGGTGTACAATTTTCGGAAGGGCACAGGAGAACGGAATTCTCTAGACATTCTGCAAACACAGCCTAGGGTGCGAAGACCCCGCAAAGCAACACGCTTAGCGTGAGCAGAAAAGTGTAAGGTGCTATCAAAAAGAACACCTAGATCATTGATCTCACATACCTTACACAACGACACAGAATTGACAGAATATAAAAATGGCACACTAGATGTTTTTCGAGTGAAACTCATTACCTTGGTTTTTGAAATATTTAGGGAGAGGTTATTGCTCCTGCACCATTCAGAAAAAGAACACAAATCAGACTGCAGCAAGCGACAATCGATAACTGAATGAATTTCCTTAAATACCTTTATGTCATCGGCATACAAAAGTAAAGAATTCCGAATGACAGAAGAAACATCATTAACATAAATTAAAAAGAGGAGTGGGCCCAGTACCGACCCTTGAGGAACCACACTAGTAGCTTTGTACAAAGAGGACGTTTGGCCATTAACGGCAACATAACACGATCTATCAAGTAGCTATGGAGGAGATTCACAATTGAAGAATCAACATCAAAGTGTGCAAGTGTATCCGCAAGCAGCGAATGGCTGACAACGTCAAAAGCTTTGCTAAGGTCACAGTAAATAGCATCAATAATAATAATAATAATAATAATAATAATAATAATAATAATAATAATAATAATAATAATAATAATAATAATAATAATAATAATAATAATAATTATAATAATAATAATAATAATAATAATAACAATAATAATAATAATCAAACGTTTATTTATTTATTTAATGTGCCCAGGAACAACCGTGAGGTCTTTGTACTGGCGCACGGAAAAAAAACAAACAAAGGCAAACATTCATAATAAAATATCAGGGATAAAGAACGTTATAAAATTGCACATATACAACTATGCGCAGGCAGAAAAAAAATGTCAACAGTGTACGAGGCTATGTAAGTACAGTGCAAAGCTCGGAGCAGAACAACGACTGGGAGCTGTGAAAAACATCTAGCTCCAAAAAGTAAGCATTGTAAAGACGTTGTATCCTGCCAATGGTCGAATGTTCACAGAGGCAGGCGGTTACATGAAAAGGTCTATTCTCTCTGGTCAGCTTACGTGGAATTCGGAAATTAAGACAGTTGAGCAGCACAGGGCAGGATATGATACCATGCACAAGCTTGTAAAGAAATAACAGATCAGCGCGATTTCGTCGGCAGCAAAGTGATGGCAATGATAATAATCCAGAAGCGTTAGAACGAGATCCAGAGTCATTTCTAGCGAAACGATGGTTGTAAATGCTTAGGAATTTTTTCTGGACTCGCTCAATGGCGTTGCTGCTGGAATTAGGAATGCCATCCCAGATCAGAGATGCATACTCAAGTTGAGGAAGACATAGCGCGGTGTACAATTTTCGGAAGGGCACATGAGAACGGAATTCTCTAGACATTCTGCAAACACAGCCTAGGGTGCAAAGACCCCGCAAAGCAACACGCTTAGCGTGAGCAGAAAAGTGTAAGGTGCTATCAAAAAGAACACCTAGATCATTGATCTCACATACCTTACACTACGACACAGAATTGACAGAATATAAAAATGGCACACTAGATGTTTTTCGAGTGAAACTCATTACCTTGGTTTCTGAAATATTTAGGGAGAGGTTATTGCTCCTGCACCATTCAGAAAAAGAACACAAATCAGATTGCAGCAAGCGACAATCGATAACTGAATGAATTTCCTTAAATATCTTTATGTCATCGGCATACAAAAGGAAAGAAGAATTCCGAATGACAGAAGAAACATCATTAACATAAATTAAAAAGAGGAGTGGGCCCAGTACCGACCCTTGAGGAAGCCCACTAGTAGCTTTATACAAAGAGGACGCGTTTGGCCAATAACGGCAACATAACATGATCTATCAAGAAGAGAGCTATGGAGGAGATTCACAATTGAAGAATCAACATCAAAGTGTGCAAGTTTATCCACAAGCAGCGAATGGCTGACAACATCAAGAGCTTTGCTAAGGTCACAGTAAATAGCGTCAACCTGTCCTCTCTGCGAAATAGGCGTGGAGACTTGCATCATGAAACTGGCAAGATTAGTGACAGTTGAGCGGCCAGCGAGAAACCCATGCTGATTCACAATCAATGAATTTTTTACATCAAAAGACAATATTTTGTGAAGAGCAAGCTCAAAGATTTTGGATGCGGCACAAAGAAGGGAAATAGGGCGGTAGTTCGAGACGTCACTTTTACAGCCAGACTTACACACTGGGAAAACACAAGCAGTTTTCCACATGCTAGGAAAAGTTGAGCATGCAGACACTTATTAAATATGGTAGTCAATACAGGTACAAGCATACTGTCATAGGCTTTTAGTATGGCAGAGGGGATGCCATCTGGGCCAGCTGAAAAGGATGGTTTCAAGCGCTTAATGCATTCTGAAATAGAATCTTCATCTAGTGACACAGCATCAGCTGTGCCAACTGCCTTAACCTGTCGTCCGTTACTAGCTACAGAGGCTGGAGACTTATAAACAGATGAAAAATGCATGGCAAAACAGTCAGCAACGGCTTGAACTTCTACTCCATTTGTGTCCAGTATCCTGAAGGACTCGCCACTTTTGCTCGACCGTTTGCGCACATACTTCCAAAACTCAGCCAGCCTGTCAGACGCGCTTTTTTCTAAAAATGAAATGTATAGACTGTGATCCCGTTTATAAAGGCCTTTACAAAGAGTACGCAAACGACAGAATTCTTCCTTCAAATGAGTTGATGGAGAACGTTTATACTTCCTGTGTGCACGATCTTTATG
The DNA here is from genome assembly GCF_013339695.2 of Rhipicephalus sanguineus. Lineage (NCBI taxonomy): Eukaryota > Metazoa > Arthropoda > Arachnida > Ixodida > Ixodidae > Rhipicephalus > Rhipicephalus sanguineus. The sequence goes on along the minus strand of NC_051178.1, from coordinate 63,550,457 downwards.
TTTCAGTGCACTTATAAGTTCTGATGAGAACCAGGAGGGATATTTGCAATGATTAGGTGTATACTGGGGAATGAACTTGCGCATGCTGGTCAAGATAAGTTCCGTAAACTGATCGACTTGATCATCAACTTTGGGTTTGTCAGTTACCAGTGACCAATCTGTGGTGGACAAGTCATAGTACAAGCCAACGTAGTCACCTCGCTTAAAGGCAAATCTGGGCGTTTTGTCGATTTTTCTGGGAAAGCTTGGTTTTTCTGGTGAAATACAGAGTGTTAGTTTGAGTGGTGGGTTAAATTTGTCAGGACGAACAAGAGAGATGTGAGAGAGTGATACTTCGATAGGTTGATTATTAGAAATACACAGATCTAAGACGTTACCACAGGAATTGGCTATACTATTGTGCTGCTGTAGGAAATTAAAAGCGAGAAAATCTAACAATACGCTGCATTTGTTCTTCAAGAAATGATGATAATGGGAAAAAATAAGTGTGGTCCAGTCAATTCCAGGTGTGTTAAAATCGCCAAGTACAAGAATTTTGTGCTTCTTATGTGAAATTACCATACTTTCAATAGAAGAGACGATCTGATTAAAAGCAATTGGTGAAACGCTAGGCGATACATAGAAACATCCAATCAACAATTTTTCAGTGCTCAAGACTAATTTCGATCCAGATTGATTCAGGAATTGTTTCTATGTCCTTGCGTCTAACAGATCTTAGAGAACTGTCTATCGCCATCAATACACCACCACCTTTTTGTTTAGTTGCACAGAAGTCCCGATCACTGCGGAAGGTGGTGTAGTTCGACGGAAGATAGTCACAGGAAGGAATTTCACTGCACAGCCACGTTTCAGAAATCGCAATAAGGTCAAAAGAAGACGAAACAACATTAGCAAAGAATTCGCGCGTCTTAGTGCGAAGACCACGAGCGTTCTGATAAAATATATCCAAATTACACGGCACCGTTGCTTACGGGTGCGCACTCTGAGGGATGGAGCATGTCTTCGTGGAGAATCCCACGGAATGGTTTGAAAATGCAACCGCACGGCCACATTGACGGGTCATTCAGACGTTTCGATGTATCTTCGTCAACTGTAACGCAGAAAGAGGTGTAAGAAGGATATTTTGTTTTGAGCCGCCGGCAGGAAATGGCAGAAAGGTCAACAGACTCAATGTGTTTCTGGAGGTCAGCAGATGTAGTGTCAGGGCTCAACTTGGACACAAATATAGCCCACTGCCGCTGGGGTCGTGGGGGATTTGAGCCACTAACAAAGTGGACGAGTCCATGGCTCCAGTTGATATTTCTTTTTGTTTCCTTCCTTGCACTCACTGTGACATTGGCCGAAGAGGTTTCCGTACGATCCACAACGCGTAGCTTCAAATCACGCTGAAAACCTGGTGGTGGGGTAAAAGGTGGAAGCGTTTCGGTGTTATGAGTCGTATCCGAGGTCGCGGGGGTGTCAGAGTTCAGGGAAGACTTTGCCGTTGGAGATGTTGGAGACTATAATAATAATAATAATAATAATAATAATAATAATAATAATAATAATAATAATAATAATAATAATAATAATAATAATAATAATAATAATAATAATAATAAACAGCCTTTCATCGTGAGCAAGCTAGGGTATAAACGGTATTTAGATAGACAATATTTGACGCACACGCGTTTGCCTTTCATAACAGTGCAGCTATTGCAGCTTTGCATAATCCTGGAAGCATACGTAAACTATTTGAAGTCAGACCGAGGAAAGCCGATTCACGAATCTCGAGGAATGTGCAAGCGCTCATTAGTACTAAACCGCGATGACGAGCGATAAAAATCCCAGACACGGCCCACATTCGCTGTTGAGTTCATGCCGCTGCACGCATGAATGGAAAGGTAGAACTTTATTTAAAACAGTCTATGTAAATGTGGTTGGGCCCCTGGCTGGACGTCTGTAAGCCCCGTGGCCGACATGTCAAGGCAGGCCCGGTCCACCAGCCACAGCTGGTCGTCCGAGCCACTGGCCTGTGCTTAGGGGTCCGTATAATTTCGCAGCCGCTACCAATAGACACTTGGTAAGGTCGTCCCGCGAATGAAGAAACGAAACTATGTCATCATTCAGTTATACCATCAAACAAAAAAATTAAAACTGCTTCATAGTCATTAGAGACGCTGAATAGCTTTATAAACTGCGAGCACTGGAGCTACTATAGATGGAAAGTGCGCGAGGATTGGAAGACTGAATGTATCGCTACCGACAGAGAGCCCACCCTATGGCTTTGCAAGAAAGTACCCGTCTTAACGCAATTAAAAGCCGTATGAAAATATTTCGTGTCGGTTGTATACGTGTCACATGCACGCTAGAGTTTTAATAAAGCCTGCCCTGAGAGAATCAGTTCCTCACGCCCTGTTAAGCAAAAACGTGCTTTCCGGGGTTTCCTTAGATTGGTTGTGAAACACCAGCAAGTCAGGGCGGTGTGTCACGGTTTGCGGCTCTCTGAAACGTAGGAGTCACGGTCCAATTGAGAGAAAAAATGACGATTTGCTACACTTGCCACAAACACCACGCATCGTACGACTCTATACCTGCTTTGGGAACCCAGAGTTTTCATGGACCAATTAAACCTGTTGTAAAGCGGCATTTGAACGGTAACAAAGGGAGCAGTCGAAATGAGAACAACGTAAAAGTGAAATCTGAGAGACCGTAAGCCGACGTAATGCCTGTTTCTGACTGTACACAGGGCAAATGACTACCGCTTCGGCATGATTTATTTCAAAGCTTGTCTTCTAGTCTCTTCAGAAAGGAGCAAGGAGTAAATTTTAACAGCGAGGCCGTTTACGCTAGCCGTAATTTGTTCGACATTTCAAGTATGAGCCACTGTGCGGCCTATAACAAAAAACTATCGTCATCATAAACGGGTATGTTCCACAGAAATTGGGTAAATCCCAGTACTCACCGCTGGTCCGCTAAAGATGAAAAAGGCAACAGTTAGCCCAACGGCCTATCAAAAAAAATTCATTATCATAAACGGGTTTGTGTCACAGACACTGGGTAAATTCCACTACTCACAACTTCCACTAAAAAGGAAGAAGGCAACAGTTAGCCCAACAAATGGCTGCGAAGCGACGACAGCGAGCCGAAGACCCGAGTACGTACATGGAGAGAATACTATAGGGAACGGTAAAGGCAACGGCGGCTGCGAGAAGACCCCGAAGCGATGGAAGGCCTACGCCAATGACGACGTGCCCGTGGTTTAAGTCGAAGCTCTCTCCGCCGAGAATCAACGTAGAAACAACCTAGCATCACCTAGCTAAAGCTTAGCAACAACCTAGAAGCTACCTAGAAACAACCTGCATCACCTAGCTAAACAACCTAGAAGCAACCAGATTAGTATTCAGAATCGTCCAGTTTCGCTGTTTCAAGGGTTGCGCGGCTTAGGGCAAGCTTCGCCAACTATTAGATGCGAAGTATCTTATGGCGGAGTTCAATCCGGTGGTGGTGGTGGTGGTGGTGGTGGTGTGCGGCGTGACCACCCTTACTGCGCATGCGCATATCCTCTCCACTTCCCCTCTCCCCTCCCCCTCCCCCATTTCGTCTCTCCACTTTCCCTCTCCCCTTTCCCTCTCCCCTTTCCCCTCACCACTTTCCCTCTCCCCACCCCCTCTCACTTCCCCTCTACCCTCCCCCTTTCCACTCTTCCTCTGAAACGCGGGCTAGACATGCCGAAATTCTCTCCCGCGCAACGCCGCGATGAGCACCAGCGCATGCGCGCCCCCTCCCCCTATCTCCTCTCCTACGCTGCCCCCCTCTCGCACGCCTTCCGACTGCGTTCCCCGCTCGCCCTGTGAGAATTAACGGCCAGGCTAGAGGGAAGACAAGACGCGCGTAGCGTTCCTCTTCGCGTTCCACGACGCGAGGTCGGTAGCATGCCCAAAGAACGCCAACGGAACGCGATCGTGCAAGTGCTCCGGCTTAGCTTCGCCTCATGGTCCCCTTTAGCGGGAAATGGTGTAATTTTTTTTGGATCCTAGACATATTGACCAAGCCTAGACTCATTGACCCCTCCCAAACTAGCGAATAAGAAATGTTCAAGTGCTAAAAGATGCCTATTTCGACCACATAGGCGCGCAGCGCAAACAGCCACTAAAATGCACTGATATATGCTGAGCGGTGTGATGTACGCTGTGAGCAAGAGAAAACAGCTTCTCTCTTGCTCAACACTAGGCGGGAAAAACAGAACGGAGAATGTAGGGTAATCGTAAGCTCCTGAGAATCGAAACGGGAGCTGCCCGCAGCAGCAGAAGCCAGGGGGCGCCCCGTCGCGATGTCCGCTGCGAGCACCTCTTGCAACGCAGCTAGAGGGTAGAGGCGAAACGCAAGGCGGCGATCGTTACACGGAACTCGGTCGCATTTCGCCTCCTTGTCTTTCTGTCTATGTCATTCTTTATTTCCAGAAGTCTCCCGTGCTTATCGCCCCGCGTTTCTCTTTTGATGAAGTGCACGCAAGTCCTCCGTGTCGTGTTATATCTCAACGAAAGAAGGCGTTTTCCATCTTCGCCCTTTATTTTTTGCTCGTCGTCTTTCGGCAAGTACACTGAGACCCCATAATTCATGGGAGCAACCGCTGAAAGGAGATCGTCCCGTAGGCAAGCGCACACCCGAAGCGGAAAGAAAAACGCGGAAGCGAGCTGTTAATTGAACAATGTTATTGATGCGTCTCGGGTGAGTCATGACCGATTGTGAGTTTCAGAAGCAAGCTGCAGTACACATGCTCTAAAAACTATCAAATAAGAAGAAGCTACAGCGTACGCAACAGTGCGAAGCATGAAATATTTATTGTTGATCGCTCTTTCTTCCTATACAACTTGTGTCGCAACTCTGCTCGATCGTGTGCTTGTTTACTTGCTCGCAGGCCTGCTTGCGCACCCACTGCCACATCTTATTTTGATATGCTTTACCCTAGCTACCTACGAACAGTCTGAACCTTGCTGCCAGTGCAGAACCAGACAGACAGAAGCCACAAGCTCAAGGTGTTCAGCTCTCATAACTACTTTGTTTGAAAGCAGGTTTCATACCTGCTTTCTTTATTCTCAAGCAAAGCTTGTCATTGCTCATATATTTCGGTGGCGGCGTCGTAAGCGAAAAAAACATCCCCTGCGAGCGTGCAGAAACGCGGCCCTCGAAGGTGCATCGGTCACATGCGCATGTGTATGCGCTGTTTTCCGATAATTGATGCTCTTTGCATCGTGGGCCTGTCAGCGATCAGCCATTTCTGATATGGCAATGTGACCTTTTCTCGAAGTAATTTCTCATTTCACGCTGCCACATTTCACTCTTGCCTGGATGCGAACGCATGACCGTCGTTGTTGCCTGTAGTAACTGTAGTGTATTGCGCTGCTAAGCATGTCGATGAATGTCCAATTTCCGGCTTTCGGGAAGGAAACAGTTAGGAGCGAGCATTGCGCAATGTGAAAGAAAGAAAGAAAGAAAGAAAGAAAGAAAGAAAGAAAGAAAGAAAGAAAGAAAGAAAGAAAGAAAGAAAGAAAGAAAGAAAGAAAGAAAGAAAGAAAGAGTGTCAGGCACGCACATGGCAAGCTTCACTTGGCCCCATTTTCCCGATAGGGCAAGGCTCCTGATTGTTTTCGTCAACCACCCGCGCCAGCGGTAAGCGGAACAGAATTGAGATTTATGAACAGGTGTTGAGGATCTCAATGGTGTTCACCCATCCTGTTTTGAGTATTGCCTCTCCGCTGCTTGTGCGATCTGGAAACGTGATCCCTGTCCAGAATACACCTTGACCGTTCAGTTGCTCGCAATTGAAGATTTGCTTTAAAAATAGCCTTTTTGGGGAGTATTTGGCTCCCAGGAAAACACGCACCATCTAATTGGCTTGAGTTTCCTATTGTGATAGCTCGGCGCTCGCCATTTTTCCATAAAAATGCTGCGTCACGCTGCAAGCGCGCTCACCCTTAGTTAAATTAAAGTACCGGGAGTGTGGTTTGAAAAGGACGAATTGCCAAGATAACTGGAGATAACTGTTCTGGGACAAAAAAGACTGCTCAAAGGGTGCAACTGTTTCTAAAGGGTGGCTGTGTTGGTATGTCACAATTCGACCGTTCGTGAAACTAGTGATCTTGAGGACTCCGAAACTCGGTACGGTTTGTACAATACCCTGGAGCATAGGAGCAATGCATCTGTTCGAATCACGTAACGCCGATCGAAATCTTTCAAGATCCCGTCTGTGTGGGACGAATGTAGGAGCCGCACGTGCGTAGCAAGAGCGGCCGCATTGTGCGATGATGAATGATTCGATACAAAGCCAATGGGCTCTTTGAGTCACCTTGCCAGTTCTTTAACTTCTGGAATTACTGGGTCGTTGCGGGCCTTTTGTCCATCATTATGGTGCCCTCTGCGTTCCATTGTGAAGACCTCCGTTCACCTTGAAAGCAATTTCGTGGCTGGGAGTTGTTCGCCAAGGCAGCAATTGAGCTAAGCTTTCGGCAAGTCAGTGTAGACAACCCAGTGTTTGGCCAAAAGCGCTGCGTTTATTCCGATGTGTTACGCAAACGTTAGCGCACACAAATCGATACTCTCGAGCTGCTGTCTGAAAGAATATGCGCGCGACGGCTGTCCTTGAATACGTCATATTGACATTCAAAGAAAAAATGCATCCCTTAGTTGCAATGACGACTCTCACATGCATTTTTCATTGCAGCATTGCAGCATTGCTCTAGCTTTTGCTGCTAAAAGAATCATTAGTGAAACAAGTTAGTGCTAAAACGGGAAAATCATGTTGCGACGCTACGCAATGGTTTGTGCCAAATATAGGCATTTTTTCAGCGTAATTAGCTTGTATGTCCTGGAAATGGGCACTATTGTTCCGTACTTACGAATGCCGACAAGACAGCGTTTGAACCGTCAATCTTTTCTGGAGGCAACTCAGATGAACTTTTCAATATCTCAACGACATGATCAAAACAATTACTGTCACACAAAGCAAAAACGAATATCAGGGACTGTCAAACAACATAAATAAACAATATAGAACTATATGGACAAAGCACTATGCCAGCGCCTTAATATTTCAATAATATTGCATGTCTGGCCGCAGCAGTGGGCAAATATATTCTTTTACCCAAAGCAGAGCTTTCATTTTGGCATTACGGGACATTCGTCACCGTGACAACAACACGACTGAGTTATATAAACTCCTAACGGGCTGTCGCTTTGTTTCTATATTAGGAGTTACTGGTCCCCAGGAAAGATGCGGGGGATGGTCGATCAATTTTTTTAATTGATTAACGACGGATTTTTCACCGCGTCAGCCATTAATTGATTAATCCCTATGGATAACAGTTTTTTCATCGATTAGTCGATTAATCGACATTCTTGCCGGGTGAATTAAGAAAGGCTGAATCCGTTTAGAGTATACTCATCTAGAGCTTATACAGTTCCATCTACCCAACAAAATAAATAGAACCCGGGTTCTATTGAGTTCGAAAGCCTGAGTTCAAAACGAGCGGCGCCAACAAATGTTTTTTTATACATTCTCTTACTCGTATCGATGTTCGTTTTACGTGACAGAGGGACGTATAGACGGACGGACAGTTTTCTCGTTCAGTGGGCATAGGAAAGCTCTCGCATCATTATGCGCGCACAAGGTTACGCGCTGCGGTCCATAGGGACACGCAGGTTCTTACGTTCGACATTATACGACAATGCCCTTTACTTTAGACGGAGACGAAGTGTCTTCACTTCGTCCCCATCCTCTTTGCGCCATACCAATTTTTCTCGTGTAGAAGGAAAGCAGCACTGTACAGTTACCGCTGCAGGTAGCCATACCATACCAGCTTTAGTGTAGCATAAATGATGACTAATGCCGGCTACTGTTTGGTAAATCATGACTAATATTCACTTGTGACGTTTCAGTGACGGGTAGTGTTGGCTAGTGTTGGATAACGCAGGATACAATGTTGCCATGGGCACTTGGTACAGTGAGAAGGCCCGCCAATTTAACAACTCTACATAGAAACGGCGCAACGCTATCATACATGTGCGGCATCCGCACCGCATGGCGACGCAGACACACTTGCCAGGCCTTGCTAATTTTGTAGGCATGTGGCGGCACGAAAAACATCTCGGCTACTTGGGTATTTTACCTACTTTTTGTTCCATTGATTTCTCCCAAACTATAAATATCTGGTGAAGTCACTGACGCTGGCTTTCGAGAATGCGTTGCTAGAACATGGCGGCCATAGCGTGTTTCTAGCTTGGAGAATTGAGTTTCGCGTTTGTATAGCACGAAAAAAGGATGCTTTGGGATATGTGTCTAGTACTCGCGGAAGACTGTCGTCAATCGCCTGGGACAGTATGCTGAGATGATCGTGAAAAGAGACAGTGACGCCTTGCGTGCCATATAGTCTGACATGTTCAGTAATTAAATCAATTACTCGCTCTTGATGTCATTGTTGCACTGGCCGTTGGTGATTTCGAACGCATCTCAACACAAGAGTGAGCACACTGTACGAGCGGCGAGCGACTCGAGTGTGGCTTTTTCGAGCATATACTGGCTTCTACGCAGTCGCCAGGCTTGACTGTGGCTGTTTGAAATATAAGAAGTGTTGAAATGCTTCAAACGTTTCTTGTGTAATTGCTTCAAGCCTCTATAAGTTTTGAAGAATGTGCGCTTTTGTGACATGTGTTTTGGTTATCAGTTTAAGCAGGCGTACTCAGGAAATTCAGCTGTGACCTGCCGCCGCAGCGACACGGCATCAACAATTCAACAGCTTACCGGCGAGCATACACCATACGAGAAACGCACTGTTCATGCTGCTGGCTCGTTCAAAGAACACATAGACAAAAAAAAATGAAGTGCTTGCTAAACAGCGATCACTGAATACACTGCACGGTAATGCTCGCTGAATGTTTCAGCGTAATAAACGCTGTTCAAGTCTACCAAGTAACAATACTAGAAGCTACCGTCTAGGTCACTGGAAAGCTAGACTTTACCACCAACTGACAGTGACAAGGTGTGTTCGTTATTTCCAGGCATGTAAAAAGCATTGCAGAGCACCGTGACGTTGCTGGAAATACACGTTGGCGCTATCACTTTCCCGGTTGTACTCAGTAGCGAATCAACGCGCATCAGAGGCGACAATTTGGAAATATCGCCTTCCGCGATCATCTCGGAATACGGCCCCTGACTTTGCACTCCACCTTTGGTGAACACAATCCCCCACTGTAGTTGGAAGTAAACAGGACAATCGAGGGCGATCCGCATTCCACGGCATTAGAAATTGGATGTCTAAAGAACTGCTTGTGTCAGTTCTGATGATGATGTTCGAACTGCTACTAACCCATATTAAATGCAAAAAAGAAAATGATCGCGAAAATAAGCACTTCAATTTATGTTTCAGTCCCAGAAAATGCGATTTGCGGCCACTGATGCCGTATTTGTATTTTTGGTCGTCAAAAGGCTGTTACTTCCAGCCCTTTTGCGAAAATTCACGCAAGGCGCCCGAAGAGCGCCATTCTTGCAGCAGTGTAAGACACTCCATCATCCCGCTCAAAATTACTGCTAAAGCCGATAAATTATTCCCGAGTCCGAGCACTTCTGAATATTAAAGTGTTCATACCGTACTTACATTTTCGCCAAGTGACTGGTACATTTAATCGTTTAAATAAATATATTGCGGATGTATTCACACAAGCGTCGCTACTTTTGGCTATTTTTGCTGCCCTCAGCATAAGCTGGTTACTTTCTGGCAAGCTTTTCCGATTTTTCGGCTGCATATTGTCTTTTAGACCTGGCAACCCTGGACGTAGCATACTTTAAGCTTCAGTGGTCTGCCCGCGCCACTTCGCTGCACTTAACATACGGTTCAGCCAATTCATTCATTCATTCATTCATTCATTCATTCATTCATTCATTCATTCATTCATTCATTCGTGGCTATGGCTATCAGTGGTTCTTTTGGTTGGACCTGACCCTTGCTTGGTATTCGTAGCAGACAATTAAACGGCAACATTCCAAGCATTTTTCATTACTGTGTAGTCGTTTGCTTAAACGATGAAACGCGGAGTTAATTTGTATTTGGAATACTTTTTATTGTCTAGGTAAAAATTAAAGCTATGTGAATAATAAAGAAGAGTTCTGCAATGTAACCAGATCGAGCACGGAGGCTTTCCAGAATGAGTTAAGCTAAGTGTGTTCATGAACAGTGCTCGAGCTTTCCCCTCTTTCCTTTGTGGTATCACGGTGCAGGACACCTAACCTTGCTATTCTTATAACCACTGCACAGTTCAAGAGAAAATAACAGTAATCTACATTGTTCTATTGCAATGCGAGAACATTTTTACATGGCCCATTGCGCGACCCCGCTGTCTCCGGATAGGCGTGAAAAAAAAGCGAAACATGAATTACGACATCCTCGAGGGCATGTACGTAGTTGCACGGCGTAGTTGTTCGGAAAGCAAGCGTTCGAATACTGAACGTTGGCAAACGATTGATAACACTGCGTTTCATACATCAGGTGCAACGCCACGGAAGTTAGCGAGACTTCTCGCAGAAGATTCTTTCGCACCGAGAGGTATTTCAGTGATTTTAGCACTCGTAATATGATTGTTTTTCGTTTTTAGACTGAATAGTAAATGACGATCTTTTTCTCTTAGAGATAAACAGACCTCTTTATTTATGCGGTTTTTCAATAGGTTGTTCTGAATCGCTTAGCGTCTCTTTGAGAGAGAGAAAGAAAGAAAGGTTAATCGAAAGGCAGGGAGGTTAACCAGAAGAAAATTATCCGGTTTGCTACCCTGCACTGGGGTAGGGTTAAGGGGGACGAAAAGGTAAGGAAGGGAAAAAAGGAGGAAGGGTTAAAATATATTATGGAAATAAAATGCACAAACATTCAAGCACGGGAGTGTCATAGTTGTGCAGCGAGGCCCGTTGGCTGCAGAAACTTCAGCAGCGCCTTCGTAGCTTTCTTGTTGGCAGCTCGAACGTTCCGGCACTCCAAAATTAATTGTTCAGAGAGCGGTTGGTCATCTAGACGTGCTAACGTTGTTGAGAGCTGTTGTCTCTGGGAGCTGTAGTGAGAACAACGACAAAGGATGTGTGCATTGGTTTCCTCGCTGCCACAGTGATCACAGGCATCACTGTCTGCCATTCCAATTCGGTAAGCAAAGCTGTTCGTGAAAGACACTCCGAGCCACAGGCGGCGGAGGACGGTTGTTTCGGATCGGAAATGTCTGGATGGAACTTGAAGTGACTAATCCAGACGGCGAAGGTGGGTGTGCAGAAAGCCGGATGTAGTCCACATTGCATGTGTTGCATCACGCGCGAGCGAGCGAATCTTTGATGCGGCATCGGTTTTTTATAGTGGAATGGCTTCCTGCACACCACTTTCATAAGCATTCCATGCAAAATTGTCGGCCTATTAATTGCCGTCGATGCCTCAGTGGCATGTAAGCCACTGAAATGTTATATCATGCCCTTTGTATTTTAAGTACTGATAGGTATGTCTTATTTTCAATAATAGTTGGTCTTGTGCACCACGACGTAAAGCTGATGACAGATACTGCAGGGCCGATTTCGGGTCTGTAAATATGCCCTATTTTAGTGGTGACTCTAGTTGAATCCTTCGAAGTTCACTGGTGAGTGCCGCAAGGCCCACAGCATTTGACGTAGTCCAATAAGACGTTATAAAATGACGGTTTTAGGCTTTTGCTGGTAAGATAACGGCTCCAGCAGATTCTATAACAGTTGTCGAGCCATCCCTGTACAGCTTAACATCGTCTTCGTATTCGTCGTGCAGCGTCAGCAGAGACAGCTGCTTTCAAGCTGGCGTCGAGAAACGCCGCCGTTTTACGAATTACTGGCACTGTCAGACGAAGTTTAGGTCGGTCGAAACACCAAGGGGATGTCAGGATTCTTTCAGGAGGTGTGTAGTCCGTTGGGAGGCACTCGGTAAGCCGAAATCCTGCGCTATTGCAGGAGGCAAGTCATAGTGCTCATGGGCTTATTGCGCACATCGCACAGCGGCCAGTTAGGATGCGATCCTAATTGGTTCACCGGACGATCTAGCAGCTTCAATGAAATCTTTTCCTTCGAGGCCGTCGTGTATCTTCCATTCACAAGCGAGCTGTACTAAGGGACCGTAGAAAGCATCCTGACGTGCTACTGGGCAATTCCGGAAAATACGGGTTACAAAATTGGCCGCGTGTCTGCGTGCTTCACAGCAAATGTCGTCGAAAGACGATAGTCTTCTGCCGGCCGTACTACATGAGTTCTGATCTCGTCCGCGGCCACCGGTGATGCTGTTCTCAGGGCCACTGCCAGGTGGAAGCACCATAACGGCAGCAGAGGGCTGTTTACAGCGAAAGCTGTTGTGAGATTATTTCAACTGCCGTTTGTGGCGCCGTAGTTGTCCGCCGCCGCCGCCGCCGGTGTCCGTAACCGCTATCGCGGTTACGCGATAGCGGTTACGGACACCGTAAGAATAAGAAAAAAATTTCAAGGATGGAACGAGGTTCGAACCTGGGCCCTCTGCGTGGAAGCCCAGTGTTTTACGTCAGAACCATGCCGGTGCTTGAAACTGCGTTGCAAAAAGACCCTATACAGGCTTCATGTCGGGAAGGAACCACATTAACATATCTAATGTAGTGTGGTAGAAGAGTAAAATAACAACCAGACGTCCCACAAACGCGAATTTTGTAACCGGGCCTCATTCAATGCGAATTGCGCAACGAGTGGGTTGTTGAATGCTCCCAACCCATCACAAAGGCCTCTGCGATAACGCTTCATCGTCATCAGCCCCAGCATCAACAAAGTGCACATAATGCCTTACAGGTGTTTAGCGAGTACCACGGTTCTCCACAGAATGACGAAAAATTGCGTAGTGGCCGCTTCCCTACTCCACAAAAATTATGATGATTTATAGCGCAGTGGGTTCCTCGCAAGTTCACTTCTATTGGTTGCCAAGGAAGCCATAATTCTCCCATGATCCATTTCCTCAGGGCCTCAATAAAGTTAATTCTCTCTCTCTCTCTCGCTCTCCGTTTCTCCGGTTAACATATGTTATAAAGTGTGGTGGGACAGTTAAATAACGACCGGGCGTCACACAATATGAATTACGTAACTAGTGGGTCGTTTAAAGCTTCCAACCCATTACAAAGGGCTCAGCCATAATTCTTCATCGTCATTAACCGTCGCATCAACAAAATGCACATAATGCCTTACAGATGGCACCTCGCTTCTCCGCAGAATAACGAATAATGTCGTGGAGGGTGCTTCCCAACTTCCCCAAAATTATGATTTGTGGCGTAATGGGTACGTTGCTAATATACTTGTATTTGTAGCCACAAGAGAGTTTATAAGGGGCTCTAGAAATGCCGCTCTTCCAGCTTTCGCTGTGACTGTGTTGCGCTTTCCGCGCAGGCCTGGCGTTTTTCATGCATAGCGTCGCATTTTCAGCGCAGCCTAAGAAACACTAGGGTCTTTAGAATTACGTATCTATGTATTTTCTAGTAAAGGAACACACCACCTAATACCTACGTACTGATGTTGCACCTCAGATGTGCGTAAGATTTGCTTTTTTGATCGACAACCCTCCCAAGTATGAAAGCAGCTACCAGTTCAAGATGGCTGGACGTTCAGCAAGTGCTTAAACTTTGGCCGGGTGGCTGAATCGTGTGACAGACAGACAGATAAACGGACCAAAATTTCTGCGTCCAAGTATCCCAATAGGGAACCCAAGCTCAAGTTTGCGGCGCGACGACAGCGCCGCGCCAGCCGCGCTGCGGCTCTGTCGGAAAGCTCTGAACCTTCGGCGCGGCCGACTCAGCCCCTTTCACGGTAGCGGTAGTGCACTTGCGCACGCGTTCTTCTCTCGGTGCGGATAACTGGGGGGCCGTCAGCTGGGTACGTTGAACCGAGAGGCTTGCTGTGCGAAGCTGCGCATTTCAGCGATGGCAGAAGCGACCCCGCGGAAGCGCAAGCGTGGTCCGAAGTATTGCGGTTTAGCCAAGGTATATGTAAACTAGTAGCGTAACTTCCGTAGAAGCCCACGTGTCAAGCCGGTGGCTAGTTGTTGCAACAGTCGCCATCTATGTGAGGAGGGGACAAACAGAATTTAAAAAAAAGAAAAAGATGACGTCACAACCGGAAGCGGAAATGACGTCACGTTTTAACGCGATGGGCGCGAAATTATGAAATTTTTTGACAGGGCGCCGCTTCTTACTTTTTTTTATAGCTGCATGTTCTTTTTCTTATCACTATGACGGCTCCATAATGGAAGCCTGCAAGATAACGGGAAGACGAAAAAGACAGATTTGATAAGGTGTATTTTATTGGTGAAATATTGCAGTTCAACAGGATATTACCCCAAAATATATAACACAGAAATCAGAAGTAGGATAACAATTCAACGTGCACACTGTGATGGTGTAATGTGGGCCCAGGATCCGAAATAATTCAACCCGCAGTCAGGTGATTCCGTACACACAACACAGACTAACACAACCGATAACTCTGACGATTCACACACAACACACTACAGCATTCCTTATTTACATCTTAAACGTCCTACGCGCCTCGCACACAAACTGTCCTACTCGCCGTTATGAACTGTTGCCACTGCGGCGAGGTCGGTCGTCACCGGCACTCCTTGGGCAGTCAACAGTCACGCTGCCTTGACCGTGGCGAGGTGGTAGTGGTGGTGATGATGGCACTGCAGGCCGGTAGATCACCAGGCCACTGCAGCGCAGGTTAGCTGCCCGTCGCCAACATGAGCCGCGGCCACCTCGCGACACCACTCGGGCCCCAGGACCTCAGGCCAGGGACAGACTAGGCTGCCGGTCTCTGTGTCAGCACCGGGCACAGAGCGGGAATCAGGCTCACCAGGTCCACATGGCTGCCGGACGCCTGGTTAAGCGATGTCGCGACCCGAGCCGCCGACCAGCGGCTGCGTTTCGTGTAGCGCTCCAACTCCTCGTGTCGCGCCGTGTCGCGCTCCAACTCCTCGAGCCGCACGCCCCGCTCGCGCTTCCTTTTCGTCGTCTTCCCCTCCAAGGCGTACCGCAGAGCAGAACTGTCGTTCCCTCTTCGCCCCGTCACGGCCCACACAATCCACATCATCACACACACAAAGCTTGCACACGTGTTGCTCTTGCATCCGTAGACAGCGCAGCGTTTCTTCGCGTGGCGTGGCGGACTCATCGTCCCGAAGGGCGACAGCACGCCGGCCGTGCGCTGGCAAAACACAGTCACTGAAACGGTTCCCGATGGCTGCGATGGGCTATATTACCTTCTGCCAAGTACCGCGACTAGAAAGCAACGCTTATGCGAGGAAATCACCTACGGACGACAGGCACAAATCTACTGCACAAAAACGAGCGACGCCATTTGCATCTCAAAATGCGCAAAACCGTTGGCCCATGTTACCAGACTGCCTGCATGTGCCCGCTGTTTCTGAAAATAAACGAAAAAAATTGGCCACTCAACCACATACCCAAGACTAAAGTTTGATTAAAGTAATCTACTAATTTAATTCGTGACAAATAAAATTAAAACTAATGAAAATAAACGCTTAATTAATTTTTTGTTTTCATTATTTGTCCCCCCTCACCTAGTAGCGCTTTAATCGTCACGCGGGTGTTGATGTTTGTCGCAATAGGTTTCCGACCACTTTTCGTTCCGAGTTTCGCGACCTATTTAGATTGACCTTGGTTTAGCGGCCAGCCACAACAGTGCAGACAACACCAAGGCACGCGATTCACGTGTTAAACTGTATCGTTTCCCGGGCGTGTCGTACGAGAAATAAAGGCGGCAAGCGTGGATAGCTGACAGCGCTGTCTCGCCTTCTATTTTGGCTGTCTGAGTTCATCGCTTTCGTTCGTTCCGACTACCTGAATCGGTAAGTAACGCGGCGCATGCACGCAGCGACTACATTAATGATTACTCGCTGTCTTCTCGTATTGTTAAAGTCCAGTTACGGTTGTAGGTGAAGCAACATTATGTTTTGATTCCCCGTGTTCGTGAGACCTACCAGTCGTTGTTGAACGTTCACATTCGCGTTAAACCGTTAGCATTGCGCGGTTGGTTGAATTCAACTGAACTCGGCACATCGTCAGAAGTTCGGCGCCTGCATTTCACGCGTCGGGAAGGCTGCTTTATCACGCCGGAACGGACGTCTGTGCATTTGCAGCAAGCTTTGACATCGTTCTGCAGGTTTGCTTTGTTTTTGTCATTTTATTAGGGTGATATATATTTAAGCCGCTAAATATAACTGGCACTTAATACATGCTTTGCAATTGCAACCTTCAAGTAACCACCTTCTGACTTTGTGCGATTTTCTAGCCGCGTTCACGCAGCAGGTTTTATACGCCTGTCAAGTCGATATCATAAAAAGAGACTGCAAGCATGACGCGAGAGCCGAAAAAACGAGGCGAGCAGTTCATCTTGCTTCACAGTGGTTAAAGCTCAGCTAGCTGCCTCACGTCTTAATCGGCGGGTGATTCTCCAGCAGCACGGAGGACTTCACTCTAACCTTCTCAGGAAGCAGTGCCATGGCCGTATAATCTTTTTTTCGCACGCCGCAAACGTTTGTTCACGAAAAACACGGCTGCTACTGTAAGCATGCCATATCAAAACAACAAACATATGATTCGTAGTCCACGCCGCAGAACATTGATAGCGTGTACGGCTTCATTTCGGAGTGCATGTGGATCATTATTCATCTTTAACATGACAGAATGAGACTTACCTCGAGGTATACGTCCTACACGGTGTAATCGCGACTTGGGAAATGCATTTCGCTTTGAGTTGGGCGTCGTTGTTATCGATCGTCTGCTCTTCACCGTTAACGTGATTGACGAGCCTTTCTCATTTTATCAAGTTCGCTTTTCGGAAGTGCCAGTCAAGCTTGAAAATCCTTTTGAAGCCGCACTGTAAGCGGTACATTGTGAGGCGGCGCAAGTGCACCGCGAGAGCTCTGCACGTGCAAAGCGAGCGGCAACGCGGTGGAGAGAAGGGAAAACGCGCGCTGCTAACACCCCAGTTTCTCTTTTTCTGCCAGAGATGGCGCTGCCTGTCAAGAGCAGCAGCGCCACTAAGCGTTGCTTGGGAAGCCTATAGAGACTTTCATATTTAATATGGTTACAGGAGGCGCCCGGTACCAGACCTGGTCTCGACACGGCGTATACTTAGAAGCAGTGTTGGCGGTAACGCGTTACAAGTAACGGCGTTTCCGGTAAAGCGTTACTTTTTTCGGTAACTTAATAATGTACTCGTTACTATTTAGGAACTGTAACCGGTAAGGTACTTACGTTAACATTTTTCGGTAACGTGAGGTGTCATGTTACTCTTTACTTCTTTTTCAATTATCCCGGAAGTTTTACACAAAATTCCCTCGTCTCATAAGCGCCACTATTGCAGAGCTCGCCCCGACGTTCTATTATCGCAGTGGCGTACTCATGCCGGCCCGCCAGTCGTTAAGAATAGACTGTTGGGCGAGTTGGTAATTCATGATGAATGAAAATAGCGCTAAAAAACGTAGGACGAGACGAAGAAGGCTACAGCACATGCGCTTGTGCTGTAGCCTTCTTCGTCTCGTCCTACGTTTTTTCGCGCTATTTTCATTCGTCAGGCGTTAAGAGTACCATCCAATGCGTCCTTCGAGTGTGTATTTAGTGCAGGTGCGGACATATTCATTAAGAAGAGAGGCGATCTGTCCGATGACAGCTTTGAAATGCAGCTGTTGCTTTATTTCTACAAGAATCTGTAGTTATTAGAACATTCTCCTTGCAATAATCTAGCGATGGTTATGAAGTTCGTTTTCAAAATGAAATTTGCTTGTTTCTATCGGCAAGTGCGGGTACACGTTTCTATAGCTGTCAATTTTTCAGCGAACGAGGCTGCCCTTGAACCCCTTCACATAAACGCTCTCAATTTTTGAGGCAAGAATACAGATTTTTCAAGAGGAAAAATGCATATGCGTGCAAATCTTTTTTCCCCAAAACCAAGCCGTTTAAGCGTTTCTTTATGACTACTTGATCAACGGTGTTCTTAGTAGAAGTACTCCGTCATAATTACTGTAAATTTGTTGAGAGTTGTGGTTTTTTCTTTAAGGAGAGCGTTTATGATAAAATCTAATTTTGTGTTTAACGTCACACTGAGAAAATGAATTTACCGTGTGCCACAGAGTTAGCAGCCATCACATGTAACTGTGCAGGCGACTTTAGGTCACTCCACAATTGCCAAGCAATGGTGTTGCCGGAAGGGGGGGGGGGGGACAGGGGGAGGTTGGGGGGTTCAACCCTCCTCCCCCGTCCCCTCGAAATCTTTCAATTTTCCATGCGTATATGTACAGGCACACATACCAACGCACGCACAACCATGCATACATAATGTATGGCTTAACGCCCCCCGCCCCACCCCCGCAAAAAAATTCTGGTTACGCTTCTGTTGCCATGGTACGACACATTTGTGCAACCTGTTCTTGTTAAATTGGTACTTAGCGCAAGAATTGTCGTTTGTGATAGAAGTTTTGTGTGGATTATAAATATCAGCTTCATAAAACTGGTATTTGGGGTTCCTAAAGTGGAAATGCGGTGAAAAATTTCTGACCATAGAGTAACGGCAGAAGTAACGTCCGTTACTTTTTTCGGGTAACTGTAACGGTAACGCGTTACCTTTTTTAAGAAGTAAGGTAGGGCGGTAATGCGTTCCTTTCTTGTTAGCGTAACGAGTAACGTATTTAGTTACTTTTTCGGTAACGCCAACAACACTGCTTAGAAGATAGACCTGCAAGAAACCCTGATGCTTTCTGTGCCATATCTGCACCGCCCACCCTGTGCCTTAGTGAAACATCCGTGAATACAGGCTTTCAATTCTCCACTTCCTTCCTTTTTTTCGAGTATGAAGCTGTTTTGCGTGTTTCAAAAACGTGTGGTTTCAAATATCATCACTGCTTTCGTTCTGTATTTTCGTACTAGTAGACAGACTCAGAGGACGCCTTTCCATAGATAGAGTTATGGTTCATGGCTCAGGTTTTGTAAGCGTCTTTATATATACTACCTCCTTCATTCATTCTTGAATCTGGGCAGGCCGCAGCGTGCAGCAATGGCAATCCTTTCTGCCCACATTCCGGTTATCAGCCACCGCACCTAAATGGAAATATCTTGTGCAGGCTTGCTCTCCACTTCTCTGTGCTTCCGCTTTGAACCGTTTATTCCCTCTGCAGTGACCGGTGATCCGCACCGCCATAAGTGTTCATCTATTCTTCAGACTTGCTTAATCGAGCTGCTGTGCGTGTTTTAGCTGCGGTTCCAGGTCTCATTCACCTCTTCCGGCTCAGTAACGCATGTATCTTCCCTTTCCACTATTCAATGCTTCCCACAATAGCAACCAAATAACCCGCACCAGCCGGACCATGTGGGGGAGATCTCAATCAGCGAAGCGCCAAACGGTTAATACAACTTTGCTACGCGTTCACTGGCCACTCTAGCTGTGATAAGCGGTCAGCATATGCGTTTGGGTTCTTTTGCAAGTACGCTCAGCTCTGTTACACAAACCTCCGCTTTCTCCGTGAGTCACTTCGGTTTTTCGCTACCGCTTCTTGCAGAATTCATTGTCGAGCAAACCAAATGGTGACATATTCTGAAGAGTGACAGAATGAGTTACATGCCGTGAAGAAATATTCGTTTGGAAACTAGTGGTGTCGAATAGCCTGATAATATCTGCATGGCTTGTTCGCGCGGCCATGAACTGGACGATTTTGAAACGGAAAAAGACACACACAGGGTGAAGCGCGTATTAAGAACTGTATATTTTCGTGCCACACACTTCCTCGCGCCAACTAGCCCCCATAGCAGCTTTACCTGATAATATCGATTCTCAGGCTATTCCACATCATTGCAGCTGTTCAGACGCTACACTCATGACCAGATAAATGTGAGGGCGTTCTAAGCAATATTTACGGACTGTTTTTTTTATTTTTTTCTGCACATTGTATGTTCTATTACGAAACTGACGGTTTCTCTTAGAAGTAACTGATTCTACCGGCATTCATCTGCAGCTCTATGTACGCAAGAACTGAACGCCGCTTTACGTGCCTTAAGAATTCAATGTTAAGGAAAGCTTTTATGAGTTACAAATATCGGTGAGGGCGGTGGCTTGGTTCTCGGTTCTCGGAAAATCCGGCGCTGGCCTGTATACGGATATGCGGTTGTACACAAATGAGGCCCTCGAAGGCGCGCCGGTCACGTGTGTATTTCTGTGCGTCGTTTTCTGATAATTCATGCGCTCTCAATCGTGGGCTTGTGGCCAATCAGCGGTTTCTGATATGGAAATCTAACCTTATATCGAGGTCACTTGTCATTCCATATTGCCACGCTTCCTTGCCGCCTTTCATTGTTTCACGTATGACCGTCGTTGTTGCCTGACGCAACAGAAGTGTTGCGCTGTTAAGCACGTGGGTGAAGGTCTAATCCCCGGCATGGAAGAAGGAAAACCTCAGGAGGGAGCATTGCACAGTGCGATAGAAAGAAAGAAATAGTGAGTCAGCCACGGACACGCCAAGCTTCGTTTCACCTCATTTTCCCGATAGGAGAAGGGTTTCTAATTTATAAATGCGATGCATTTCTTTGCCGACCAAAGGCCGTTTGACCGTTTCTGTGTATCTATCTATAGCCGCCTACGTCTGGGTGCTCTCGTGGTCGTCTACTTAACTTGGTATAAACGAAAATGAGCGTAGGAGGACATGAGTGTATGACGAACACGATTAACAGGTTAGGACATGAGCAACGTGAAATGCTTGTCCCGTACGTCATGAAACCCTTTCGATCAGTCACGTGTGCCACATACCTGCCTACAACGGCTCATGGAATGCGGGCATGCGCCACATGTGATTCACAGTCTCTATGAACCCAGCAACTGCGAGTTTAGACTTTTGAAATGTTGACGGGATAGCGTTAAGGAGCCCGTTGGCACAAAAACACGACAGGCGCAAAGAGCAAAGACCACGGTCCCAGCCGGAATCGAACTCAGGCATTTTGCGTGGCAGTCAAGCGTCCTACCACAAAGTCACACCTGTGCTTCAAACTGCTTCCCACAAATATAGGTGGATAGCAAAATGATGCCTTCCGGTTCGATGCCTAGCTCTTCGCTGTTTCAAGGTGTGTGCCGTTCAGTGTAATCGGGGAGAAAACACGTACTTTCTGCGACGCGGTTGTTACCAGTTATCTTGCCTCCTCCCTGATTACACTGAACCGCACACAACTTGAAGCAGCGAAGAGCTGAGCCTTGAAGGTTCCGTGAACCGGAAGTGCTGTAGCAGACGACGCGCCGTTTTGCTATCCACCTATTGTTTACAGGCGTCATGTCGCGAAAACATCACTTATGGTTGCACTGTTGACTAACCGCTTTGATAACAATGAAATAAACATCAAGCATGCACCCCTATTACTCTGCAAGCTATCATCAAGCGCTGTTAGAACGTGGAGGAATGCAAAAGTGACCGCTAGTTACAATACGCACGCCATCGCACTGTAGCGTGCACTTCTTTTGACAAAACTGACGTATGCACTCTTACCTGAGTGCCGATCCTACATTGCACCTTGAGCTTCCCATTACGAGCCAGTGAAGTCATCGTGCCTGGTAAGTCCTCGATATGGCCCAAACTGCACACTTACACAAAGACCTCGATCCACCTTGCCGATGTCTGTTCTCGCCGTTCCTTGGTAGATATAAACTGTCAATCATATGTGGCTCATACCCGCATACCGTGGCCCGTGGTACACGGGTATGTGCCACACGCGACTATCGGGAAAGGGCTTCATGAAGCACGCGACAGGCCTGTCGGATTATTCATGTCGTGACTTGATAGTCTTGTTCTTCATACCCTCATGCCCTCCTATGTCAATTTTTGTACATATTAAGAAGACGACCGCAACAGAACCCAGATGTAAGCGGCCAGGTAGTTACCTTGAGCTTCGATTTCAAGAGTAGAACGCGATAGCGTAATTGGACCTTGTTCGTATCGCCTTCCCACGGTTAAGATGTCGGTATAGACATCTTAACCGTGCAGCAAGTAAAGCCAAAGCGCGGACGCCATCCCTCTCCTATATCCATGCATGCGGCACGACGAAACACGCCGGCGTGATGCCATTTAAAAGCGAGCGTGCCCATGGGCCCCTTGCGCCATCTCATGAGTGACATTCAAGCCTCTGCCTCGCTGAAGAACTTCCGAGATGTGCGTGCCACCAACGGTAACCTGTGTACATAAATAGCTCGCCGTTAGCATGCTAGACGATGCATGTATGCGTGGTGCCGAGCGGCTAAACGCATTGCACCACGGAGCGAGGGGCCGCAGGTTCGAATCCCCGGCCCCACTCAAGCCAACGATTTTTTTTATTTCTTTATTTGCATCTACCTCGAATTTTCGCACAAGGACAACGCTAATTTTTCGCTTGCAACCCAATACGCCACCGCCAACGCCGGAATTTCTGCGAAACGAGCTTTCCAACGCTATCGCATTAAAACACTCAAAGTGCCTTTGGTTCGCTAAGAAATGCTTCGCATTTGAAAAAAAAAGAAGTTAAAGCAGCTTCGCAGTGGTGCCAAGCCTGAAGTAAGTGCGGAGCTAGGCAGCCTTGTTTGCTTCTCTTCGGTTTTGTCTTTCTTTCTTCCTCGCTTTCCTTCTTTTTCTAATTTCAAGTTTCTTCTGTCTTTTTTTTTTCTCTCTTTATTCCTATTCATTTCTAATTTTTTTCCTATTTCTTCCCTTTCTTTCTCTCTCTTTCCACTTCTTGCTTGCCTCGTCTTTTCTATTTTTATACGTGGTTTTGTCTGCGTTACGCCAAGTGACGACAGCATACGACAGCCCGGGCCCCTATAGTGCTCCGCACTTGATATCACCATCAAGGCGCTCGAAGAACAAGAGCAAGGAGACTTCTTTTTGGCGCGAGTGAGCACTCAATATGCTTCAGATCGCTATGCTATACGTGGTTTTTCCTGTGTTACGCCAAGCGATGACAGCATAAGACAGCATACGACAGCCCTGGCCCCTAAAAGGTCCCACACTTTAAAGATGTGCTATAGGCAGCTACTCGCTGCATGCATGCTTCGCATGAAATCAATTCCCACAATGTGTGGGATCTGCCAGAATATTTCAACCTGATGTTTCCGAATGCGACGCATATTAGACGTCTGAATTCTCTCAATTTTAAGAGTAATTAACCTTGAGAATGGTTTTCACTAATTAGTTAGTCCTAAAAAAACTAGATTGCCAATACGAAGGAAGCGAGTATACTAACAAAACGTAATTGGATAAACTTTCGTATCTCAACGAGCTTTGCCCGACTAGGCTGATACAGGCCCATACATCCATCAGTAAATTTCATTTGTGAGAAAAGTGCGCGTCTTATCTTGTACTTCGGCTGTCTACTGTTTCACGCTCTTAAAGAGATATTATTAAAAAAAATGACACTTTACACTAATTGACTGCACTATCAGATGGAAAATTAGTGTCAAGTTAATTGATCAAACATGTTATTATTCATATTGCAATTATATGGACTAGAAACTCCACGAGGAACTCATGAAGCTTCAGGACGGTGGGACACGGAGGTGCCTCATAAACAAAAATGCGGCAGATCCCACGCGTTGTGGGAATCGGTTTCATGCGAAGCAGTCAGCAAGTACTTTATGCTGTATTTTATGGCTTTGAGCCAAGCGTTTTTGTAAGTGTAGTAGTTACAAAAACGCTGTTTTTGTAAGTGTAGTAGTGGTGTGGATATCGTGGGCTTACCAGGCATGTCGACAACACTGTCGTTTTAAGGGTAACTTATGGTGTGACGTAACGTCAGCACTCATATTAGAGCACATACGTCAGTATTATCAAAATTAAATGCACTTTACGGTGCAATGATGTGAATATCATGCGTAAATTTCCTTAATGTATTCCTCCGGGGTCGAGTGACACCTTAATTTAGCTTGCTGAATAATAGGAATACAAATGTAATGGTTATTAAACTGCTATAAAAGCGTAGCTAACACTGGAACCACAGTCGTTAACCTGATATGACGCCTGTATCGTACGAGTATATATATGTAGTGTTTATTGTTTTCTTATAAGATTAGACAGCCACCACCACAACAACCGACGTTGCACCAACACTGCGCTTGCATAGGTAGGCTTTTGTTTTTCCAGAGCAGTTTCTGGAGCTGGCGTGGCTCTGTGGTAGTATACCTGACTGTCACGCAGAATGCTTGGGTTCGATTCCTACTGGGATCCTAATTTTCATTCTTTGCGTTCCTCGGAGTCTACGCTGACGATGTCGGTTTTTCTTAACGCTTTCACATTTAAAAAATTCGGCAGATCCCACGTGCCGTGGGAGTCGATGTTATGCGAAGCATGCGGCGGGAAGGTGACTGTGGCGTAATTTTTTTACTGAGTGACACGTCAGAAAATGACGCTAAAGATTTGTATAAATTTTATACCCCCACATATACGTTGAAGAGCCGCATATGTGTTATATACACCAGTTATTTACGGTTGGGTAACGCTTCCAACGGCAACGTGGGTATTACCAACACCACAAGCGGTAAGCTGATATGTAGTGCTTATACTTGTCCCTTATGATGCAGAACGCACGCACGTTTCACGAACCCGTGTGTGGAAGAAGTTCCTGACAGTTCTTGAACAAGGTCATCATCACCGTCATCAGTGAGCACCAGCAGCTGGTCATGACTTGTTATAGGATCCGGTCGTGATCGCGGTGAGGAGGAGTCCATGTGTAGTGAAGTATGTGGTATTGTAGAGCTGTTGGAATTCTTGGATGCCTTGGTCACTTCGTCGACAAATTGTGAGTCGATAGAGCCGGCGACATGTCGAAACCTGAAGCCACCCTTCGCGCTGGTGAGGTATAGGCCGTCGAGGCTGGTAGGTCTGGCTAGTGCTACGTAGACCAACATCAGTGGATGGCGCTTGTCGTATTCGTAGACTACCTGGGCGTATGTGGCCTACGTAGCCTAGCTTACAAAGCGGCTCCCAACCAATCTGGCATCATCCTCGGACATCATTAGGCCATCGGCCAGCCTCGTAAGAAATGAAGAGGACGCTGCGTCGTTCTGGCGGACTAACTGCACATTATGGTTCGGTGTTGTGAATATCATATGTAACTTTCGTTAATGTATTCCACCGGGGTCGAGCAATGCTTCAATATAGCTTGCTGAATTATAGGAATACACATGTAATGTTTATTAGACTGCTATAAAAGTGGAGCCAACACTGGAACAACAGACGCTAATCTGATATGACGCCTGTATCGTAGGAGTACACATCGTAGGAGTATCATGTACTGCTCATTGCTTTCTTGCAAAATTAGATAGCAAGCACCACAACCACAATTGACGTTGCACGGATATTACGCCTGCGTAGGCCGTTTTTACAAACCAATTTATAGACTTGGCGTGGATTAGTGGTAGAATACCTGATTGCCATGCAGAATGCTTGGGTTCGATTCCTGCTGGGATCCTAATTTTCATTCTTTCCGTTCGGCAAGTCAACGCTGCCGATGTTGGTTTTTATTAACGCTCTCGCATTTAAGTTACCAATGTCTGTTCTCGCCGTTCCTGGGTAGATAGAAACCGTCAATCTCCTGTGGCGCATACCCGTACACCGCGGCCCGTGGCAAACGGGTATGTGCCACACGTGTCTGGAGGAAAGGGTTTGACGACGTACGTGACAGGATTTTCACATTATTCATATCATGACCCGACAATCATATTCGTCAAATCCTCTTACCCTCCCATGCCAATTTTGGTCTACACTGGGTTAAGGAGGCGACCACGAGAGCACCCAGACGTAGGCGGCTAGATAGATAGATAGATAGATAGATAGATAGATAGATAGATAGATAGATAGATAGATAGATAGATAGATAGATAGATAGATAGATAGATAGATAGATAGATAGATAGATAGATAGATAGATAGATAGATAGATAGATAGATAGATAGATAGATAGATAGATAGATAGATAGATAGAAACGCTCAAAGTGCCAAAGGTTCGCTAAGAAATGCTTCGCATTTAATATCAATGTCTGTTCTCGCCGTTCCTAGGTAGATATAAACTGTCAATCACCTGTGGCGCATACTCGTACACTGTGGCCCGTGGTAAACGGGCATGTGTTACACGTGTCTGTTGTAACGGGTTTGACGACGTACGCGACAGGATTTTCATGTTATTCATGCCGTGACCCGACAGTCATATTCAACAAATGCTCTTACGCTCCTATGCGAATTTGGTCTACACCAAGTTAAGAAGGCGATCACGAGAGCACCCGGACGTAGGCGGCTACATAGATATATACGTAGATAAAAACGCTCTCAAAGTGCCTAAGGTTCGCTAAGAAATGCTTCGCATTTGAAATCATCAGTGGAGTTTGTATGATTTGCCGAATATTTAGCAATATTGCAAATACTGATTGGTGTGCCGCTGTGCATCTCCAGCCAAGGCCTTTAGAAATTGAACAAAATTCCGGCTTACTGCACGCGTCGTGGAAATCGATGTCATGTAAAAAATACAGCCTGTGCCGCATTGTCTGGATATTAGCCAACTGTGTCCGCAGAACTGTTGCGGACGCTCAACCAAAACTGTCTTTTGACGCTACTAGGCGCTCACGTGTATATCGTAAACAGCGTTTGCTGACTTATTTCTGCAGAACCGACCAACGCTAGTATATACATTGCTGAGTCATGTAGCACGTATGTGACGCTTATTACATTGCTACAAGAGCGGAGAGCTAACACTGCAACGCATATGATGTTAGAGAAGCACCACTACCACAACTGCTGATGTAATACACTTATGTAGGATCTGAACGGCGTTGTTAGTTGCTGAGGGTCGTTGCGGCACGTTTGTTCACGGTTGTCTGCTTGTGTGATGTCTACATTAAATACATTAAAATCGTCACCTATCACAAATTATATTTCTTTCCCTCGGTTAATCTGCGCAAAGTGTGTTCTTATAGAATTCTTAATTCCTATTTCGCTTGTTACTTGGGGGATATCGAGTTTAAACATTAACAGACGTGCGCCGTGTGCCCGCATTTCCAGGGCTGTCGTGTGTGAACCTACGCCGCACGTGAACGGGGGAAGGAGATTCGCGACGTAAAATTTGACATATCATGTTATTCTCCCTATGTCCTGTCATTCATATTTGCCGCGCACCCACGCCCTCCTGTAGCGGTTTTGGCATATGAGGTGTTAAGGAAATGACTACGACAGCACACAGACATAGGTGGCTATAGGTGGATCCATGGATTGATACGGTCAATGTGTCTTTGCTTCGCCAACTTAAAACTTAAAAGCAAAAATTTTAAAGGAATTTGAAAGGAAACGCGAACTCCAATAGCGATATTGCGAAGTATATGCGAGCCGCGGGAGCGCAACGCCTCACTTTTACTCGCCTTCCAGACCACACAACGATATATCATGCATATGCAGTGCCGCACATGCGTCCTAATTCGCTCTCTCCCCTTTGCTCCTCCTACTTTTTGTCTTGCGCTCTTGCTACGTACACTCGGACGTCTATCTGTGCTCCATGCAGGTACTGACCGGCCTTCGGAAAGTGAGGCCCAGGCGAATTTGCACACGAAGCGTCGTCCGCGTGCAAGCCATTGTTCTTCGCCTTCTTTGCACGCGCTCTGCTCGGTCGAACCCGCGGAACCAGCTTTCGCTGCATCTATACGTGCTGCGCTCGTGCGGGACCGAGAGCGTATACAGAATCACGCGGCTGGTGTAACGGGGGCACACTACACCTTTCAAATGGCAGCCACCTTATATACCAGCGCTCTCGCATGTTTTCGCGCACTACGGGTCGGCGAATAGGGTGTGGAGTTTCCGTGCGCTTCTTTTAACACACAGGGCACGATGTTCGTACGCAAAGCTAATAGCCGAGGCTCAGTGCTTCCCTACACATCCGAACTGCACCCAAGCAAGTATGAGAATGAAAGTACTGTGCGCTGCATTGTTTCTACCCATGTGGGCACGCAAGCGTGTGAGATGCATCCGAAAGTGCACGCGGTACGCGTTTTTCTGCGCAATGCCCGCACCAACGCTGACGTTTCACGGCAGCCATATTATATATCAAGCCACGCAGAATCGCCTCCGTAATCTGCTAGCAACTGCCTATCTGACCGACACGGCCAGCCCGTAGTAAGGCGTTGTTCATCTGCATTTCACGGTGCCGAACAAACCTGGGGAAATGCCTCACGGTAAGCGTATAGATGCTTCCTCTACTTCTCTGCGCACTTGCATGTTTTCTGCATTGTTTAGTTACTGCATATACGGTCGCGGTTTTAGTAGCGCTCACGCTCGAGTATATCGCCCTACATCTGGTCATCGTAGACGGTAGAATTTTTAATGAGTGTCTCGCAGTTTATAAAACACAAAATGAAATGTTAGGTACGCACCCTGCAATTTAAGTTATTCTTGTTAGCTTCGTAACGCTCCCACGTTTGATGCTGCCCCGTTTGCTACACACACACGTCTATATATACTATAGCGAACGGGTGAACACTAATAAAATAATGAAGCGCGCTCTGCTCTGCAGTTTCATCATGACGCCAACTTTTCTATTACACATGTGGTTGGAATGCTTTGTATTCCATAAATTCTTTGTAAGAGAATGAACCGAGCACGGTAAAAGCTTCTCAGGAATATCCGTTCCTCGTACGTACCATGCAATCGCTTTCATCACCACGGGAATCTTCGTTTCGTGTTTTTTTTTTAACATAGTCCTTCATTGCTGGGATGCATGTATTCACACGGTCAGCGAATGTTCAATGGCGACGTCTTTAAGCTGCCCTTTAAGACTGCGGTCCAGGCACGTACACTGCATACACGCGTTTGTTCACATGCAGTACACAAGCTCTGACCGACGCCTGACGTCTTTCTGAGAAATGCAGATACAAGGGCGCCACTATCGAGTGCGACGCATATACCATCCAAGGCGCGGTCGACGCTCAGAATGAGCGCAGTCTCGGCGTGACCGACAGCAGGGCACCTGCTCAACCAGCTAGGGCCGCGGCCCTGTTTCGAAGTATGCAGCCCGTCGCCTGCCTTCGCCTACCCGAATTTGACGCGGGCGGCGGCCGCCTCTTTTCCCATCTAGCGTCGCAAAAAGCCCTGACGGTGAGCTAACGCACCTGATCCCGTCTGTGAGGCGTAAGCTTCGTGCTCACAGTTCTGACACGACCCGCAGCAAGCACAAGCGGCCGCTACACTCATACGTCTGCTTCGGAAAGCTGGAACTGGGTTTCTGTGAATGTTCGTGTTTGCTTACATGCGCGCGCTTGTGTGTTTGTGTGTGCACGCTTGCGCGTCTCGATCCGTGCGTGTGTGTGTACGAGTGTTTGTGTGCGTATCTGCGTGTATTTGTTAGTTTGATTAAATAGTGCGTGTGTGAGAGCGAGGGAGAGAGACACAGAGAGAGCGTAAAAGAGATCTTACGGGATGCGCATAACAGTACGGTGTGAAATACGAATAGTTTAGAATATACATATAAACATGAAAACCTGAGTAAAGATAACATTTCGAGAGTACATGATACCTAGCGTTCAGTGGCGCCACATCGATTCTTGTCTCGGGATGACTCACCTCGTTTTGCTCTGTTTCTATCGGCGCGCACCTCGTAGCTTTCACACACACTACGCTGCTTCCAGATAACCGGAGCACTTGCAGACGAAGTGTCCCTAAGGTGTCCGACGCTTTTCCGAGAATAGACTTTTTTAACGATGCCGAGAGTCCCCGATGCATACATATCCGCTACGGCGTGAGCTTCGGTAAGGGTGCGCGCGCTGTCTCGAGCAATATGATGGATGGGCGTTTCCAGGTCCCTATCTCGAGGGCTCATATGCGCGCGTACTGCATAGTCGCCGTGCACTTACAGAGTCACCGCCGTTTACCTGCCACAAGAAGCAGAGCGCTCAAGCCGCGCAACAACGAACACGTAATGCTTCTCGAAGCACTAGCGCTCACCTGCCTGGGTATGCTGTGGAGTGGAGGCCACTGCATGGCCACGTGTGCCTCTTACTGTGCGCAATAATAGCAACCAATCTCTCTCGGTGCCAGACATTTATATTTCTTTCATCCATTGTTGAAAGCGTAGGGCGGGGACCGCTTTGCATCGCACAGACGCGTGCCCGATCGCCTGCGCGTCATCACCCACCGGCCATCGATAATAGACACGCAGGAGTACTTCTTATCGCTCCCGACTTTGTTCACTGCCGTGTTTGTGGTGTGGAACGCGCTCTTTTCGGTGGCCGGATCGGTAGAGCTCAATGAGGGCACCCGATCAGTTATCACAGCTGCCTCAACTCAGGCACAGCGAAAGCTCGTCGGTCCAGATCCTACAGAAAGATAAAATATTCGAGAGGGCGAAGCAGGTTGTCCTCCGGAGGCTCCTGGAGGGCGTGGCACTCACACCGGCAAAAATAAGGCACTGGTACCATAACACACTCGAAGTTTGCATCTTAAAAGATTGTCCACTCTACGGGGGCAAAGGTATTGGTGTATGCGCAGGTCAAATTATTACTGAGCTATTGCAATGCAACCTCCAGCAGCCGCTCCAAGTACATCAACCACGTAAACTTTGAGGCCCACCACATGTGAACGGTGGCCTCTCAGGAAGCTGCTTAGCCGAGGCTAATTATTCGTATTTTATTTAGGTCAAGTCAATATTTAGATTGCTGAGACCATTGTTAGCAAGCGTTCTCGCAATCGATCATGAAGCCGGAACCGAATGGAGCATCCCACTACAGGCATGCTGCCTGCGTCGTTTGGTGAAGTAATGAAAAAAGTTGCCTCGAACACGTGGGCTTCCTGATGCAACAAGCGCTTTTTGATATTTTCTTTATTCATCTTCCCTTTATTCTGACCCACTTTAGTAAATAATGTGGTGGCTTTTCAAACGAGAAACTCCCACTCCACTTTGTCACTCTCTATACACTTTGTTTACTCTGTCTTCAGCTCTATCGCCGTCTCTCTTTTCGGAAATCTTCTAAAAAATGCTGTAGCCCTTTCGAATAATTATTGGAGTCTCAAGTTAGCGGCGTAGTGACACGGACAGAGCGCAGGGTACATGGTGCGACGGCAGATTGAATTGCACACGCGGCGCCCTAGAAAACCCGATTCAGCCAATGCTTGGGTAATGCAGGTCAGTGCTTTGGCAAATAAAAATTTCCCGATATCAATAAAAGAAAAAAAGCAAATTTGGCTTAATCATGTAGTCGAGGGGACTCTTATAGTAATCGGTACATGAAGAAATTAAAATGAGCACGAATAAAATTTTGCCATTCATGTGTTGGAGTCAGTGTTGGCGGTAACGCGTTACTTTTTTCTGTAACTTAGTAACGTGCTCTTTACTATTTCGGAACTGTAACGGGCAACGTACTTACGTTACCATTTTTTGGTAACGCGAGGTGTGACGTTACTCATTACTTTTTATTCCAACGATCTCAAGAACTTTACGTCTCGTAGGAGCTACTTTCCCAGAGCTCTCCCCGATGTTATTTCATCGCAGTGGTGGGCTGCTGTCGGCCCGCCAACCGTTGACAAAGCGACCACGCGCGGCGTCCTTTGTTGCGCGGGGAAGATTGCATCTAGGAGCAAATTTTCGAAATTAGTTTCGGCTACCGTGCTATCGAGGTTCAAGTTGTCGTTGATCGTCGATGAATCGAAGCGAAATGCGGTCCTCGTAACCGTCAAAAGCGAGCTGTCGAGATTATCTTGGCTTGCGGAGATCAAGACTCGGGGTATAGCGGCCTGCCTTAGCTCAACCATGACTTATTCGGAAATGCATTCTCAACAACATCGCCAACTGTAGATGAACAACTGTCTCGGTACATTTGGTGCATCATTACATTGCGCTGAGTGGGTTCAAGGTAAACCCGCGCGTTGACCAGCTTTTTCTGAAACTTAATACAGGAGTATCACAAAGCGTGTCCGTCCAGCGCCTACTTAGCGTAGGTGCGGACGTAATCACCAAGAAACGTATTCACCATTTTTTGTTGCTAAAAGGTTGCGCATTAATTTTGTTAGTAGAAGCACGCCGTTATAATTACTGCAAGTTTTTTCAGTGATGTTTTCATTGCGGAGAGCGTTGATGGTGTCATTGATCGTCTTATATTTAATGTCACATTGAGAAAAATGGCCTGACCATGTGCCACAGAGCTAGAAGCCATTAAATATAACTGTACAGGCAACTTGAGGCTACTATATACAGCATTTCCAAGGAACGGCACATTTGTGCAAATCATTCTCGTTAAATCAGTACGTTGGGCTTTAGAAAGTCTTATTGTGGGTTCCTGCAACGAAGGTGCAATGAGTAAAATTTCTGATTATGGAGTAACGGCAGAAGTAACGTCTGTTACATTTTTTCGGTAACGGAACGGTAACGCGTTAACTGTTTTATGGGTAACGCAGGGCGGTAACGCGTTCCTTTTTTGTTAGCGTAACGAGTAACGTATTTAGTTACTTTTTTTGGTAACGCATACAACACTGGTTGGAGTCAACCACATTAAACATTTATCACTTTGATGCAAGACTGCAGCTCTGCCATAGGAGAGAGAGAGAGAGTGTGTGTGTGTGTGTGTGTGTGTGTGTGTGTGTGTGTGTGTGTGTGTGTGTGTGTGTGTGTGTGTGTGTGTGTGTGTGTTCCACGAGGGATGTAACGCTGTGTGCTGGAACACCATAACATCTTTGTTGTGTCTTTAGGTCACAATATAAAACCATAAAAAAATCCTAGAAATAACGCTCCGAATGAAAGATCCATATCATTTAACCGAGGCGAGTAATGTTAAGAGCAGGAGGAAACAAGAGTTGTCCTTACGTTTTAAAATAGGCATGAATGCAGATATGTCTTTACATGTGTGGCATTAAAGTTTATGCATTTATTTAAGTATATAGGTTAATCGAAAGAAAGCGCACTGTATGTAATTTTTCTTCCAACATTTCTCATGTAATTGTGCACAAAAGGCCAAGGACAGGGGCGTAGCCAAGGGGGGGTTGGGGGGGTTCAAACCCCTTCTCCAAATTTTTCAGTTTTGCTTGCGTATATATACACGCACACATACAAACGCACGCACGAACATACACCCCCCCCCCCCCCGAAAAAAATTTCTGGCTACGCCCCTGGCCAAGGAGTTCAATTTCTTTGCTTTTATAAACATCAGCGCCTTTTCTATATGCAATTCAACACACATGCGTACCCAGAAGGCCTCGCTGATGAGCGGCAGCTAGAGTCAAATGGCGAGAATACGGTTCATTTTAATCGGTTACGCAAGCATGACAGACATTGCCGGCAGTGCAAGTGACATTACGGTGTGTAAAAAGCGGAATAGCAGCGTCGCCGTGGCTGTGTACGAAGGCGAGTGAATATCGTGTGGCACAGAGTGTCGCACGGCCACGATTACTCCGGCCCAGCGCAAGCGAAGAATGGTCGACGGAGCTTTCCACTGCGATCGCGATGCGATGCCATAGAGTGCAATTGCTGCCGAAAGTGGGGCACACTTATTGCCCTATAGGGCGCGGGGCCCCGTCCCTTCAGGAACCCTTCCCGCCCCGTCCATTTTTCTCCAGTCTACTTGGTCAGATTTAATGTGCCCTGATTGACGCTTTCTCTGCATATTAAACCCGATAACCGGCGCGATGGAAGGGGAAAGACGGTATGTGTGCGGGTCACAGTCACTTCACCGAACACGGGTGGTCCGGAAGTGTAGGCCGACCGTGGGGGTGCATAAATTGTGGGTCTAGTCATGTGAGTCTACAGGTGGCACGAAGCTCACTCTCCGGCTAATCGACGCGATCGTCGAATATCAAAGCCGCCCTTCCTTCAAGAACCCCTCCCTGCCACATTACTTTTCTTCGGGATAAATAACTCACAGGGTCCCAAATACATTCGCCTATGACGACTAGAAGGCAAAATCCTTGTTCTTTTTCTTCTCAGTCGACGCATTTGTTCACCCGCCGCCACCCTCCTCCGAATGCTTTCTGCACCTAACGTGGTTTTTCATTGCCTCCGTGATCGGCCACCCTTTGAGCAAGCGACGATGTCATGTCATGTCATCATGTGACGTGATGCCATGACGATGTCAAAATGACGTTATGATGACGTCACTAGCTCTGGCGATCTGTGACGTCATTATGACGTCATATGGCGACGTTATCACGTGATATGATTTTTTGCATCACTCGCGTTGACGCCGCCGAAGTGGGACGCGGACGCCAACGGTGCCAGTAGCTGAAGCAGTATGCACTTCTTTAGTTCGCTGGTTTCATGATGTCCATTACCGTCTCAAGCACAAGAGTAATGTGCTATGGCGAATAACACTACAGCTGCGAAATGGCATGGTTCCTGTACAGTCAACGGTCGGATTATTACATATTTCACTTCAAGCACATATTAAAGAAGAAAAGAAAGAAAGAGATGGTGTATGGTCAATAAACGAAAACAAAGGAAGAGTAACACGGCACAAGCGCTGACTTTCATTTGAAGACGTTAATGAAAATAAAACGACAAGTCATTACATTCTATGAAGGCAGAGGGCCAGCGAAGCTGTTTAGCCCCCGACTTAGGGGTTACACAGAATTTTCAATAAAAGTAAATACTTCTTTAGTGTCTGGACCGGCATTAGGCGACACCGACATGACGTGCTTTTTTTGCAGCGCTCGTCAGCTCCTTGGGCGCTGCCTTAAATGGCGGGCACCGAAATGTACGTTTGACATCAAATTTTCCCAACGAGGGAATTTTTCTGTCGTGCACAATTCGCCACGTTGGCTTTACGTGTTGTCGTGCAGATGACTTTCATACAACTGCCACGAAAGCCAACGAAGCACTGCGGTTACGACACATTTACATGGTTCAGATGTATCCATTTTCTGCGAGCATGGGTGTGTATCCCATTCGCCCGCGGCGCGTGGGGGTCCGGGTTGAAGTCCACTCAGAATATCAATCCTCTTTAGGTTTATTCTCTTGTTTCTGGCAGTTTCCTGTCGTCGGACGCGAGTCATATACACCTTCGCTGTAATGCAGAGTTCGTACGTCTTTTAACTGCGCACGCCTGTTAATGCCATCAAGGCACAACTTAGGCGATGATTTTCAGAGCAGTCACAAACGAGGGGTAAGTGGCCACTGCTATAAGATATCCCACAGCAGCGTGCTGCTCATTAACAGCGAGTAACCGCCACTTAATAAAGAATATTTTCTCTTCAATAGGTATGGATTCACACAAACTGGTCCTGCTTTCGGTATCCGTAGGCATCATAAACATTCAATTGAAAGTCAGTGCTAAGTGGTGTGTCTATGCGCCATTCTTATGCGTTTTTGGGCACAGGACCCATATTCGCAAGAGAGGTTTAAGCTCAAAGCGTTTGTAAAAGAATATTCCAGGCAATTCTAATGCTACACTTCCCACTGGAGCATCGCAGAAGACGGTCGGTCAATGGGAAAGACTACTTACGAAAGCGCACTTTTAGATGCGAAGTATCTTAAGGTCGAGCTCAATCCGGCGGTGGTGGTGGTGGTGGTGTGCGGCGTGACCACCCTTACTGCGCATGCGCATACCCTCTCCACACACCTCCTCTCCACTCACCCTCTCCTCTTCCCCTCCCCACTTTCCCTCTCCCCTTCCCCTCTCCGCTTCCCTCTCCACTTTCCCTCCCACTTTCCCTCTCCACATTCCCTCTCCACTATCCCTCCCCCTCTCCCCTCCCCCACTCCCCTCCACCTCTCCCCTCCCCCTTTCCACTCTTCCTCTGAAACGCGGGCTAGACATGCCGAAATTCTCTCCTGCGCAACGCCGCGATGAGCTCGAGCGCATGCGCGTCCCCTCCCCTTCTCTCTCCTCTCCTACGCTGCCCCCCTCTCGCCCGCCTGTCGACCGCGTTCCCCGCTCGCCCTGTGAGAATTAACGGCCAGGCTAGATGGAAGATACGACGCGCGTAGCGTCCCTCTTCGCGTTCCACGACGCGAGGTCGGTAGCATGCCCAACGAACGCCAACGGAACGCGATCGTGGAAGTGCTCCGGCTTCGCATCGCCTCATGGTCCCCTTTAGCGGGAGATGGTGTAATTTTTTTGAACTCGGCCGTTTTTTTTTATTACTAAGACGTGTACCAAAGCCAACTAGCACAGTTTCTGTATTTTTTCTATTCCAACGGCGGAAACGTTTCTTCCAAAGTTCAAAAATAACTTAACTAACACTCGCAAGTTTCAAAATATAACTAACACACGCACTTTCCTCAAACTTTCATCATTACAGTGTCGGGCTTGTTCCTCTCAGCTGCAAGCATTCTGTGGGAATGTAGGCAATAGGTCATTCTTACTGATCCTGTCGCCTATTCGCCTATGTAAAAAAAAGACATCTTAAAACTAACGTTCTCACAAACTTGAGGGAATTTTTCCATTTCAAGTATTCTGTCGTGTGCAGCCTGCTAACTGGACCATTTCACAGTGACGCTTGCTTCGCCATTGAATAAATTATACAAGCGGCAGAGCATTTTATAGTCAGGTATACCTGTCTCTTTTTCTATTCGACTGTTCTGTAATTAACACTAAATGTCTTCTTCCGAGAGTGTATGAACACCGGACGATCTCCCAAATTCGTATGAGCTTTCGTTCCTGCTCAAAAAACTGGACCAAAAACACACGTTGTTGTTGTTGTTGTTGTTGACCTCAACAACCTGTTCCGTCGGCGCTGCTTTTCCCGCTTCCTTCCCTTCTCTCTTATCTCTTCTTATTCTCTTCTTCTTTTCTAATAATTCTCTTCTCTTCTGATCATCACTATCTTCGAATGTGATTGATCGCATTCATTTGCTTGTAAATTTGCATTGTTTTAGTGTCTTCGTATGTTCATCCACGTGGGTAATGCGACCATGTTATATACTATAGCTACCGGTATACCCAATTTTCACCTTCAAAAATGGCGCTTTTGTCAATCGAATTACTGATCAAGCCGGTCTGTCAGAACTAAACCATCAATGAAAGCAACGAAACATGGGTGTGTATAAAGATTGTACTATTCTTCGCGAAATTACGCTGTCGAGTTCCGATCCTAAATTTGTGTGTGTGTGCATAGATGTGGTCGTGCGCCCTTACGCTCGTCCTGATTTCGTGTGGATTATGAGTCAATAAAGCACTAAATGATATCTTACTGTGGGTTCTATTGGTTAAAAAAGAAATATCGTACTGGGATCATTTCCTGGAATTGTAGACTAAGCCTTTCCGTTCCGAACGTGCGTTTTATCCTTGGCAGCCCCTCTTTGTTAGGATATTTTCATGCTGATGTCGTCGCACCTGTTCAAAATAATTGTAATTGAATGAGGAGAATTTTCTTTGTTAAAATCACAAAGAGCGGTTTTTTTTTATTTTCATCGCTCAATCCAAAAATTTGATTCCCTTTATTTTGCATCTTAGAATAACAGAGAGCTGAGCTAGTTGGTAAGTATTCATTCTAAAAAGACAGGGCGTGCAAACACGGACACAAGAAAGAAGTCAGGACACCACAAACACCGACTAACAACTGAAGAGACGCACAACGGCTGAAAAGAAAGAAGGCTTGTGTCCGTGTTTGCACCCCCTGTCTTTTTAGAATGTTCATTTTGCAGTCCGAAGGTTGCAGGTTCGGTCCCTGGAGACAGCAAGTTCTCTTTTCATTCACTTTAATTTCTTCACGTCTATATCACAATTGCTACATTACACTTAAAACACGACAATTAATGTGCGCTATATATACCTTGGCTTCATTATATGCTGGTTTTCATTAAGGTTTTGTCAAACCAAGAAACGAGCCTTCAAAATTTCCTTCCTTCAGTGATCTGATTAAGAGGCACGTACTCTTGAGGGCCTGTGGAAAACCTCACAGGGTCCCTTATTCATTCGCCTAAGGGGACTCAAAGGGGAAAGCAGTTCCTTGTGGCTATTTATTCATCATCATCAGCATCATCACCGGAGCTTGAGAGGTCATGTGAGTAGCGCTGCATATTTTATTGATGCTGTGGCTTATAATGATGATCAATTATATCTGAGTCCTTTGTAATAATGGGTAGGCAGCTTTCAACCACCCACTCGTTACACAATATGCGTGGTGCGACACCTAGTACGACTCTGAGCTTCTGCCACGCAATATTCCACCTGCCCTTGCCCTTGTCTCAGAAAAGGGACTTTTTCCAATGCCGTTTCAAGCGTGGCTCTGTGGTAGAATACTTGACCACCACACAGAATACCCGGGTTCAATTCCCGCTTGAACACTGATTCTTGTCTGATATTTATTAAACTCACTAAGTTCGCGCGGGTTTTCATGCCGCTTGTCGAGTTCAAGGCCAGCGACTTATGACACACTTAAGGCGCTTGCCTCAATAAATTTTGCCGTTTAAAGCTACTTGACATGCACCTAAATCTGAATGCGTGAGTTTTTGGCATTCCAGCTCCATCGCAATGAGGTAGCGGAGCTCAGCAGCGCGACACCTTACCTAATAAGCTACCGGAGCGGGATGCGGAAGTTCTCATTAGTGGTACAAGTAAAGCTGCTATGGGGGCTAGACGGTGCGAATACATGGCTTGTTCGAGCTGCCAGGAACTGGACGAGTTCACGAGTGTGTCTTTTTCTGTGTCAACTAGTCCAGTTCTTGGCAGCGCAAACAAGCCATGCATTAGTGGTACAATTCGCATGGGTGTATTTATCTTACCTCACTTTGTTCTTGGGGCACCAGCCGTTCATGAAGGCAAACAGCGACAACGGATTCCGACGGAGTGCCACGGCAGCGGCCAAGTATCGTGAGGAAGCATCGCGAGGCTGCAGCGGCGGTCCCTCCTGCGTGCTCTATGAAGCGTGTACGCATTTCGCGGTCAATGCCGTCCTTGGCGGTGACGGAGACACCGCATCCGACTCGTGTCACGAACGTGCACAAGGCGAACACCTCAAAGTGCAGCAAACAGAGCCTTTGCTTCGTGGCCGTCCCTTTCAGCATTGCTGCGGCGGCGTGGGTGCTCGACCGTAAATCCAGTTTTTGTCGCCGTATTATCTCTTCATGCCACCTTCACCAAGGCGTGCGCGCAGCTTACGAACAAAATAGCGCAGAAAACACGCGGACGCACAAGAGGATGACAATCCGCAAGTTCTGAGCTCGCAACAAAAGATTTACTCTGGAGGCAACCAACGCATGTATGCACTCGTAACTTACGCCAAAGAAATAACACACACAAAAAAAAAAGAAACCAAAGTTCAATGGTGCGTATACCAAGATCTGCACCAGTTCTTCATGCTGCCATTGGATTTGGGGGCGCCTGCTGGCGGCTATTTAAGTATTATCGCTAAAAGTAATTTACATGGCGTCCTAAGGACTGTTGTTAAGCCAAGAAGGCGAAAATACGATAAAAATACTTTGAAATACCCGACATCACGTCGACGTACTGGCGCCGGGATTCAAGCGTGAATTCAAGGACTTGCCGTGGTTGACCGCGGCTAAACGATGTTCGCCGAGCGATAGCTTGTAAGCCTCACGGCTCGACGTCCCCACACCTGCTACGTCGTGCTCCATGCCTGGTTTTGGCGTAGCGGCTGCAGACAGGCTCTTTGGCCGGCGTTGCAACGGCACAACATGCGTGTGGGACTAAGCACATGATCAACGAGATCATACGGAGGAGAAACGTCGGTGTCTTTAGGCACGGAAGACAAGAAGTCTACACGCTTCGGCTATACGCCTCAACAAGGGAGTCAATATCTTGCTCTGCCAGACAACACACAGACGCTGCTCGGCACCCTAGGCGCATACACGCAGTGAACGTCTGCGCAGCCAGCGCCTCTGGCGGTTATGGCACGAAAGACTCGTCTTGCGCCGCTGTTCGTTTTCGCGAACACGGCGCACTAGTGTTTCACTGCAGTCTTTCGCCGGAGTTGGCCTTCGCTGAGCTTGAAGGCCAGATTCCTGTAGGATGGCATTTTCTGAGTTGATACCGGGAGGAGCTAGCTCTAGCCCTAAAACGCGCTTTCGCTTTTCTTCTTTTTTCCAATAATAAAACTATAATCGTGGAATTCACTGAAATAATAAAGAACAGTTTATCAAGTTAAACTAATTAAGCGGTTTATTTTACTGGTGCTTAAACGCTCGCAAAAGCAACAGAGATAACGCATGTGCTGATGAAATTTCTCTTTTAAGCTGTTTATCGCGCACTGATAATTACGTCGGCTCTTTTGAGAATAGGCCTTTAATTGCTGGCTCGGTACTTCTTCGGTGTAGATCGTGTCCATCGGTCCCCGGGTCTATTTTCAACTGTTCTAATTGTCCGTAAGTGTTGGCCCACGGCACCAAGCAGGACTTTCAGTGTTTCTGCTTCACATTAAAGTTACCGCGCTCAAGCTTTGTGTTTATTCGTCGTTAAACTCTTCAGGGCGTCTATTCGTAAAACGTTGTACCGCGTTCGCAAGAACGGAAGCCAGTTAGTGGAATTCTTGAACATATTTCACTTCGTAGGCGTGAATCAGACACAACGCATGCGAATGAGAAGTACTGTGCATTCTGCCTCTATTTCTCGAGCAGCAACGTAGTCTGCGGTGCAACAGCGTTGCTCACCCGTACATTCTGTGTTTCCTTTACGACTTTAAAAGGGATATTCACGCGAAATATATAAAGAATACCGGGACAAGAAGAAATTGTTTGTGACGCTCTATAACTGGAGCTCGGTGTATATATAAATAACGTTAGACACAAAGAAAATCCGAGAATCTACTGATCCCTGTGACACTGCGGAAACAAGTGCTGTTGCCGGTTACTATTATTGCCTCTAACAAACAACGAGAATTCTGTGCTCTTTGCTCGTAATGGGCGAACGTAAACCGCGGATGAAATGCCGAGAAAGCTTTAAGAAACTCATTTAGCGATATACTACATAGATGCTGAAAGTCTCACTGACATTACGCTGTACGTTACGGAAATAAACGTTTATTTGCGTTAGCAATCTTTGCTTTATCTCACTATACCAGAACCGGAGTTGCTATTATGCTGCTGCTGTAAACAAATTCAGTGTCTTATTGCAGCGCCAATGAGAGTTACGCCTGTTAACCAAGTTAGAGGTGTGCACGGGCACCCTTTCGGGGTAGCCCGAAAGCCCGAGCCCGACCCGGCCCGCGGGCCGGGCTCGGGCGGGCCGACGTATTTTCACCTCGGGCCCGGGCCGGGCTCGGGCTACTTGCAGTTTTATCGGGCCGGGCTCGGGCCCGGCGCAAAGCCCGACTCAAGCCGGAAATATAGAGAATGAGCGGGAATTATTTTCCAGCACGCATATAGCGCCTTTTACGCGACCGCCCTTTACCGCTTTTCTTTTCCATTCGCTACTTTAAACAAAAGGGGAGCAGGTAAAGCACTGCCCCTGTTGCACTCCGGCAAACAGAGAAGTAACACCACCTGAGCTAGTGACGGCGCCACGGCCCACACGACTGTTCCGCGTTAGATTTAAGGCCAAATCCCATATGAGTGAAAATGCACGCGACAGCGACGAGCGACCCGACGTTGATCGCCTTCATGCAAGCTGACGCGCTGACGCTTGCATGGGCATACCCCATACACGTGACGGCTTTGGCAAGCGAACTCCATTGTTGCTCGCATGAGGCCGTCTACTTGTATAGCAAAAGTGCCGCGCTGTCGCAGGTATGCAATGAAAATAAAATATTTGTTGCATATTGGTACGTAAAACGTTTACCATTGTCACGCAGTATTTGTTATATGCACGTGAATAATTATTACGTTATTTGTTGGTGTACAGCTGATGTGCTTAGTACGTCGCTGATGTACATTCGGTTCGGGTGTTTTGTGACTTCCGGGTGATGAGCGACGGTTTCCAAATGTGAAAAAACCGAGCGATCGCGCGATTTCGACCACGTGATACATTGCGCGGGCCGGGCCGGGCCGGGCCGGGCCCGGTATGGTGTTTGCGTACGTCGGGCCGGGCCGGGCGGGCTCGCAGCCCTTTGCCGTCGGGCTCGGGCGGGCCTTCGACAAAGTCAGCGGGCCCGGGCCGGGCTCAGGCTCGGAAATACGGCCCGTGCACAACTCTAAACCAAGTACCTCATAACTAACGGTCATGCACACGGTCCCTGTGGGCTAGCCTTACATGCTGCGCCGCCATTGTTCTGCGCCTATCCAAGTGTATACAAGAGCTCGATTTCAGAGTTCGCCCTAAAAGAGAGATGGAGTACGATATTTCGGCTACTGCGCCCGTCCCAACCATGACTCTAAATTTGATGCTAAGGAAACCTTCAATTATGTGCTATACAGAGCACGGGAAAAAGAAATATTGCAAAAGTGATGAACGGAACGGTTGTGCCAAGTACAGCCGACGAGGCATACAATCAAGGGCGCCGGCTCTCCATCAATTCGCAACTCACGGCAATCAAGCAGGTGTAGATTGGAGCGCATGTCTGTGGTGGTTCTCTGCTGCGCGGCATGTTTGAAAGGCTAGCGATCGTAATTCCTCCTCGTTTGAGGAAAAGCACCGCGCCTTTCTTATGGTGGTAGTGATGAAACAGCGTCGACTTGCGCAGTCGTGCACGTAAACACACCATCCCACTCTTCACGCGCGTGAAACGAACGAACGAACGAACGAACGAACGAACGAACGAACGAACGAAAGAAAGAAAGAAAGAAAGAAAGAAGGAAAGAAAGAAAGAAAGAAAGAAAGAAAGAAAAGAAAGAAAGAAGGAAGAAATTAAGAAAGAAAGAAGAAAGAAGAAAGAAAGAAAGAAGAAAGAAAGAAAGAAAAAGAAAGAAAGAAAGAAAGAAAGAAAGAAAGAAAGAAAGAAAGAAAGAAAGAAAGAAAGCTCGGGCTTTGTACATATAAATGTTTGCCGGCTGAACGGTTGAATGAGTTTGATAAGTGACTCGGATATGAGCTCCGCTTGGACGCCATCATGAGGAGGTGTAGGAATGTTGCCCCTTGAGCATGGTAGCATCGCCTAGATTCGTGCTTGGCGTGAAGGAGCCTGCATTAGCGAGGTGGACGGGTCTGGAATACGGATGCCGTAACGTAGCTCTTTGGAGCCACTTTTCGCGTCATTGCGTGCACGGGTTCAAGTCAGTAGCCGTGAAAATGATAGAAGGTGTGAAAGTGGGAAGGCATGAGTGGAATGAGGGGGATGTAGACATTTTCAGGCAGCAGGCATTGTAATGAAGGAAAATGTGTCTTTAGAATAAAAAGTTATCAAACTACCATGAGTTGCGGCAGGTGCCGAAAGAGTGTGTCCTAAATACACCATCTTATGAAAATGTGCCCGCCACGTCGTGTATTTCGAATAAAAAACAGTGATCTTTTCGTTGTTGTTTTTTTTCATGATATGCAGTCAGTGTTACGCAGACAAGAAAAATGCAATGCTAAGAAGAGCCCAGGAGGAAGCCTATGCTCTCGTGACACACTCATTCAATCCAATCACATGGACGATGTTAGTCGATTAGGTTGTTCTTACTCGTGGCATTGTAACGGAGAATTCCGGATTACTTTTTACCACCTGACGTTTTTCAACAAGGACGTTTCACTGCGTAGTAAGAATATCAGCTTGCCTTGCCAAATATACGCTCTTCTTTTGTCGTTCCTTAATTGTATGAACAATGTTATCAATAATGTCCTTGTCAGATCTGCTAGGCTGCCTTATCGAAGAGGTAAATACACATAACAAACTGCAGTCTTTCAACAGTTTTTACAGCAGTATAAGGAAGTCCCAACTATTCTAGTTCATAAATATAAAACTTTTTCCCTTTAGCACAACTGTTATGGATGTTGAAATGACCCCGAGCATTACCACAGTCTCATATAAAAAAAAATCTAACAGAAGCTATGCGCCCAACCACCAGTTCCCAAAAAGTAGACCTCCAAAACCCCTGGCCGGATGTTTTGATGCCCGGCTTACGCAGTAATAACATGAAAAGCTTTAATGTTAGTAAGTATAAGCTGCCAGCGCGGCATAACTGAATGCGCAATCGTGGCGGATTGTTTATCTCCTCTATTTGGCTGTCGCGTAGCTGCTCCTCAGTATCGTTATTGTCATTACATTTACTGTATATTTAACGCAGCAAGTCGTCACGCTGACTCACGATAACCGCCGGAAGACAGCAGCCTGTCATCGTCTAGCTATAACGACTTGACACAGTGTCTGAACAGAACTGACTTACATGCTATTGATGCTTTCATGTGGAGTACAAGACGTAAGATTAAGTCTACCCGTACGCCACGTTTCTCGGTAAAAAGCTGTTCCTCGCTATCTTTAGTGTCGCTCCATGGGTATAATAAAACGCGCTGTATTCTTTGTATGTCGCTGGTGCAATGAGTATTCTTATGCTCTAGTGATACCACGCTGATCGTAAGGTCGATAAGTTGAAGTTCTTACGCAAAAGTCATGATATGGGTGACCTCTT
This sequence comes from Rhipicephalus sanguineus, assembly GCF_013339695.2. Classification (NCBI taxonomy): domain Eukaryota; kingdom Metazoa; phylum Arthropoda; class Arachnida; order Ixodida; family Ixodidae; genus Rhipicephalus; species Rhipicephalus sanguineus. The sequence goes on along the minus strand of NC_051178.1, from coordinate 63,506,008 downwards.
TTCATCTAGTTGCAGTCGCTGAAAAGGTACGCGCATATTCGAACAAGCAATTTAAGGAACGCCCTAAGGCGTTTTAGAGTTACGCCGCATAGTCTTTCAAAACTGTGCATGGTGGTGTTCACCAGAGTGAAGCTTGTGTTTTCAAGGAAAAGCAGTGCGTAATCGATCACACGACGCGGCAACACGCAGAACCAAACGAAAACCATTATACGTACATACGTACGTCCCATTTCTGCGATCGTAGTCGAAGATATCATCCTCTTTTGCTTCGCCAACGTACTACATTCAACAACGGGTCCACGCTTTTAATTAAAGCAAGCAAAGAAATGTCCCGAGGAAGGGGTAGCCGGCCAAATAATAACGATGCCGCCTGCAGGGGACTACTTGGTCGATTGCTTCAGTGTCCTCAGGCAGGCTCGTCCTGGTGATACCAGTTTCGGGAAAAAAGAAATGAGGAGGGGCGCCTACATCTTACTGATGAAACTGAGCTGCTGGCTAGCGAAATCTGTTAGAGTGCTTTCTTTTTGTGCTACCGCCTTTAAATGGTAACTAATAACGGCGATTAAAAGACAATAAGAAGAACTGGGGCTTGTTTGCAGACAAGGTCTGTAATCTTTCAATCGATTACCAGAAGTGTGTTCCCACTTGCACAAAATATGATTCTAAAAAAACGCGTTCTGCAGTTAGGTTACGGCGGCGAATCTATGAGAAAATGGGAGTTCTTATGTCTGACAATATTGCATCAGTGAACGAAAACAGAGTGAATGGATAACTACGGCAAAAAAAAGGGGGAGGACGCTAGGGACGAGGTAGGAACCCATGACGTCTAAAGGCTCAGAAATGTAGGAAGTTACAATGGTTAAAAAATGAAAACATAGCTGCCCCTTTTCACCTGTATTGAATTAACGTTCTAGATAAAGCGCCACAAGCTCCATCCAGTCTGCAATAAAAAAATACAGAACTTATAGTGCCTGAAGATTTCCAGTGCCTAGTCATGTCTGCGGCCAATGTTTTTCGATCTCTGATTCTTAACTTGCTCTTTCAGTTTCACCGCATGGATTTAGCGTCGAATTGGTCGGATGCACATGGGCACGCAGCCGCAGACTTCCTACTTCGGCGCTGCTGCGACATGTCGGCGACTCCTTGCTACAGCATGCACAGTGAAGCCTGCTTCTCTGATCTACATGGCTGTTCTGGCCCACAGCTGCCGTTGTAAATGTGGGCTTTATCGGACCACGCATACGATGACACTTGGATGGTCACCTGCTTGCCATTGTGGTCTACATACGCCATTGTGGTGGCTTAGGCTTGTTGGCATGGCATCTTGCGCAAACGTTTTGAAAAGCACGATCAAGTGACAAGCAAATTAAAAAGAAGACAAGGTTGGATGTTAAAGTTCTTCTTACTTGCGCTACTTATTACGCTTACACAATGCTAGAATAGTGCATCACAAGGAGTACCAGAACAAGTTGGCGAGAAGCACTCTGCTGGTGAGACGTTCACTTGAAAATGAATGACGGTGAGTGTTCGCGTCTGAAATCGAGGTCACGATCGGTCCTTGTGATGCGGTGGACAAGGAGATGAGAAGAAAGGAATGACAGTCACAAAATACGAAAGGTCTTCTCCCACTTCATTCCTTAGCTTTCACAGAAGAAATACCCAGGCAGCACACGACGTCGGACCGATATTGGTTTTACGGCGGCTGTTCGCGGCCCCACCTCGGGCCAGCATTGCCAGCCTGGCGCCGATATTGGCGGAGCCGTTGAATTTTGCCGGCAAAACTGGGCCGACTTTGCCGCCTTTCAGCCGATGTCGGTCTTCCACAGGCAACATTGGGCCGAGTTATCCGGCCTTCTGCCGTCTTCCCGCCGATATCGGCTTAGCAGATTTCTCTCACCGGCAACACTGGGCCAAGTTTGCCGGTGTTTCGCTGTTCTTCCGCCGATATCGGCTTAGCCGATGGCTTTCACCGGCAACATTGGGCCGAGTTAGCCGCCGTTTTGCCGTACTTTCGCCGACATCGGCCGAGCCGATGGTTTTCACCAGCAACATTGGGCCGAGCATGCCGTCATTCTGCCGTGCTTCAGCTGACATCGGCGGAGCCGATGGCTTATCGACGATGTTGGAACTTTTTTGTCTCCCTTCAGACAGTTATACATGCCCTGTTGAGAACGTCCTCCTGCGTCGCGGCGCTCCAAAAGTCCTCGTCACCGACAGAGGTACGGCTTTTACGGCAGAACTAACGCAAACCATCTTGAAATATAGCCACACAAGTCACCGACGGACATCACCCGCAGGCGAATGGCCTCACCGAGCGGCTAAATGAAACCCTCGCCGACATGCTGGCAATGTACTGTACGTCGAACACATGACATGGGACGCCATAATATCTTCCGCACATAACCTGAAGTTAACACGGCAGTGCTGGAAACGGCGCACATATGACGCCGTTCAAACTAATTCACGGAAGCCCCCCAACGACGCTGGAAGCCGTGTTGCCGGCCGTCAGTGACGAGAATAACCTCGACGTTGCGCTCTACCTTTAGCCCGCTGAAGAAGCCCGGCAGCTCGCCCGCCTGGGATACAATCGTAATGCAATAGAGCATTAGGCGCTTGAATATTTGTAGCTTAAGCTGTAGAATACCGCTACATGGATTGCTGTACTAGCACAAATAACAAAGTTCAAATATTGTACCGTGCTAATGCCGCACGTACGACTCGGTGCGCGAAGTATCGCCGACTGAATAGCTTGCATTCTCTTATTAGTTTCTGCTATGACAATGACTAACAACTATCACTAGCACAGTCACTTTTCTACCAAAAAAGGTGGTCTTTAGAAGAATAACTGACTGAAATTAGATGGCCACTTCGTTGACCCGTTGACCAGTTGTTCAACGCTATCAAAAGTGTTGAAACGTTATAACACATACCAATAACTACATGCGCCAAATTCGAAGTACTTCTGTTTCGTGAATGTTTTTGCCACTGGTCGGCCGACTTCACTAATGTATCCAGCATCAAAATTCACCCAAACATTCCCGCACGAATGCTTTTAGCGGAAGAAGTTTTATGTGAATATAAATCGAGCCTGTCATCATATTTATAGCGCTATATCCCTTCAGCCGCTCAATGTGTGGCGCCAGCGCTCATATACTACACGAACAGTTTCCGATCTCTGTGTTTACACATATTTACTCACGCGCGTGTTTGGGTGAAGCGTAACAAGCGCATTTGCTTCAGTGATGTCATATTTTACTTTATGAAAATAGTAAAAAGCTCAGCAAGGCGTGTTGCTGAGCCAGTTGGTTCATTACTTGACAAAAATAAGTATGGTGCAAAAAAGACCGGGCGAAGTGAAGACCCGTTTTCTCGTTTGAATGTTTACAAATCAACTAGCCCGCTGACCATCTTTAACGAACTGACAAACACGTGTTTCCCACGTGTTTGTCAGTTCGCATTTGCACTTCGTTGCCGTCCATTTTGTGACATACATATCTTTTTCAAGTAAAAATCTCGCTCAACGATTACTTCCCACGTGCTTTCAGAAACAGTCGCATAAAATTATTATTGTGGCACGTGAAATACGATGAAAAATGCGGCTACAACGTGGTGTACGCAAAGTTTTCATGTAGCGACATGTGGCAACAAGTGATGCATTGAAAATTCGACGAACGCCTTTCTCAAACAGCATGCCCATAGACATGCTGGGGGGATCGCACACCATTGTGGTAGGCTGAGCCGTGCTTTCAAGAATGGAGAATTCGCATTTTTTTTTCGTCTTCTTTAACCTCTACACCCCCCCCCTCCCTCCCTTCCCCTCGTTCAGCGTCATTGTCGCGAAACTCGCTTGACCAGGCAGGGTAGGGTAGCCGTCCAGACGGAGGGACAGTCGTAGCTGCGGGAGCAGGTTTTTTTCACTCCGGCCAGCAGAATTCTTCAAGAAGTGCGGTGTGTGGACATGTGTGGTGGAAAGTCAAAATCGTGCACGAGACGGATACGCGGCAGCATTCCGGCATTGTTTTCGGCAGAGATCACCGTAGCGAGAAACCACTGGCCCCCTGCTTCCATGTTGAACTCGCTCACCTCATATAAGGCCGCGTGTTCACTACTGTTACGTGTCATCAGATTTTTGTTCTCTTCTTATCGCGTATTCTCTATTGACCATCGTGTTTTGTGTATTCTGATGTGGTGCGCTTGCATTTTTTATTCGCTCGTGTTTTTAGCGATCCAACGGGCACACGTGAGTGGTTTTTATGCACGATTCCTTTCTGTTACAATCTTGCCTTTAGATTAGAAATGCGTGCGTGTCTATCTTGTTTAGATGTAGAGTTCATTTGATCGTGTGGTACCGCTCGCAATGTTACTCGCGTCGCGTGCAGCAGTTTATCCATCTTTTTGGCCCTTAAGATATCACTGAAAAATTGCAATCCCCGCTTAAAGGATAACGCTAATTTAATTGCCAGTCATGCGTTGCGAATGCCTACCGTTCCTTGGTGAACTTAATAAACGTGGGGGAAGGGGGTGCTCCTCTGCTCGTAATTAGCTCACGCGTATACACAGTCTTCTAGTCTAGTTGCCACTCTTAATCTCGCTTTTTCGGCAAGCCGCCTAACATTATCTTTCTTTTCTTCGGGTCCTTCTTTAATCCTTCGTTAATGCTGCCTTCGTTTACATCTCCAGAATTTTTTTCGTGATTCGGCACCGTCGTTACTGAAAAGCGCGATATCGTCCACAAAACGCAAGTAGCTAAGATATTCTTCGTTAATTCTTATTCCTATTTTTGCCCGTTCCAGTTCTTTCAATATTTATAGTGAATGTGCCGCGCATAACGTTGAAGAGATTGTGACTCTTCGCATAGGCGTGCGCACAGTGGGGCAGGGGGGCGGCCAGCCCCCGTAGTCACCTAAGAAGAGGTGGGCGCAAGGTCTGCCAAACACATTGACTTAATAGGGAGGGGGGGGGGGCGCCGCGATAAACCTTCGCCCCACCCCCCACCCCCTCTGAAGGGGAACCCTGCTCACGCCTATGATTTTGCGCCTGATCCCATTCTCGATTAGGATTGTCCTGCTTTTTTTGAGAAATACGGTGGCTGTGGGGTTGTTTTAGATGTTGGCTACGGTATCTATAGATGTTTAGATATTCCTTATTGGCATAATTATTCCGGAACTGCTGGCGTGTGTTCATATCTGTGAATAAATTTGTGTTTATCACCTTGCAAATGTGTTGCTCCTTAATTTCTCAGACGCATGCGTAGTTGGTGCAGCAGGCCTTTCATCACTTTAGTTGTGTTAGAGACAATATTGACTTTCGTTCTCGGCCTTGCACGGTTCGACAGAATTGTGGGTCTTAATCGCACACTAAGACATCAGTGGAGCAGTCGTTCTAATTAGGAAGCATTTTTCGAATAGGCACCAACGGCAGTCGATGAATGTCGTTGGGCCGCGAATAGTCTATTTTAGCGCTGCTGACTTACAGTACAGTAACCACAGTAATACCGAACTGCCGTGGTCGGCACGCAGCCATTTTACTTTATAACACATGTATCAGCCTGCCTGATCAAGTTACTTTACGCATCGAGCAACTACCGCCGGTGTCTCCATATAAACTAGCTACGTGCAGACCACGATGGTACAGTACTACCGTACTTAACGCACGGTAAGCCACCACTGCTAAAACATAATAACGGGTGTAAACGGTCACGCCGGCGGCTACCCGACGTCGGCGGGTCCGACACCGCGCCAGCATCGGCTAGCATACATAGGCCCAATGACGGCTTGCCATCATCGGCTGAATAACGGCAGGCCCGTCTCGGACCGACGCCGGCTAGCCCACGTCGGCCCAAAGGCGGCTAGCCGACGTCGGGCCGATGCGGGTGAAAGTAGCGCGAGCGTGATTTGCCGACGTGGGGCCAATATTGCTGCCGTCATTTGCCGACGTGGGGCCGAGATCGGTCCAATGGCGGCGTGCTGCCTGGGTACTCATCAGGACATGACCAAACAGTGACCGATGCATGTTGGCCGTCGGCCGGAGTTGATTCTCTACTTTGCCTCAGCATTTTGCACGCCATATTTCTTTCTATGCGCACTGCAAGGCGAACAGCCAAGAAAACATCTCTGACATTCACTGCAGAACATCTATCCCAGGTTTGCTAGGGTAAATACAAGGGGTTGTTGACGCTACGCTGCTGTCAATTCAGTCACTGCGTGAATGAAGCCTCGGACACATCACGAAGGGGAGAATAGAAGCAGATAATAAAAATCGACAAAAAGACGACTAATTTTGCAGTGATATGGCGAAATCAATCACATGTACTTGTTGAAAGTGCTGCCCAACGTTTGCGGCGCTCATGCCTTTCGCAAGTAATGGGCACCAAGTTGTGGACTCGTGCCTTTATCCAGTTGCAGCCACTGCTTCGTAACTCTTAGTGCGGTTTTGTGGCGCAAGGGCCATGGGTGGCCAAAGAGCGCCAGCTTCGTAACTCTTTCACGGCCTAGGAATCTGACAAATAAATCAATGACGCTTCTCGGATTTGTATTTATAGTCTTTCTTTTCCTACCTATTCATTAGTTTATGGATACCGCACGGGGATCCTTCGTGCTCATTATTACTAGATTGCGATAGAAATAAGAAAAAGCCCTTGTCTAAGATTTAAACAAATGAAAATGACCAGTACGGGTCCCAATGTTTGTTATGCGGTGGCCTCGTTTTCGGGTTTCCTAAAATGTTTTCAGGCTCCTTTGTTTCTAATGAACTAGAATGGCTAATTGTCGAGAGTGACGGTAGATTCCGGTTTTTGAAGACTACCCTGCAATTTTACGGGTACGTTTTACCATGTAGATGTGTACATAGTAACGCGGTCTTAGATTGTACTACATTAGTCATCCTATAGCAACTCTAGGTGTAATAATTATCAAACTTAGGGCGTCAAGTGAGTTGTGAGACATTCTCAAAATCGTTTCTGTCGAATGTAGGTGGCGGAGAAATTACATCACGTAATGTTTTTTTTTCTTTGTGCTTAGTCAAGACTGTGGCCGCAGGAGAGTAAGCTATATCGCGTTCTGCAAGAGTAATTTACATGTAGAGTTTCAGTTAACCGTCCAGCCATATCTCTCACAAAACACTCCTGATTAAGGTACACAATAATAACGTCATCCTTACAGTTCTCTTTGCATAAATGTGCAACTACATTGGCTCCATATGTATGTAATCGACTGAAACATTTCACTTAAGCTCAACGATATCATTGCGGAGATGTTGACGTTGGCGTGATGACTCGATCTTCTGGCCTCAAGAGCCTCTCCTGATGTCACCCACAAGTACTGAATAGTTTTGGACCCTCACCTTGATTTGATGCAATACTCTGCGGCAGGCACTCTGCTGTAGTTATCAAAATCAGAGCCATCTTCAGTGTGAGCCACCCAACTCCGTGGAACTGCGGCTTCCGTCGCTTTGTCCGTGGATGCGAAGTCGGCGACACCTCCATGACGCCACTCCACTTTCATAAACCTGGGAATCCGTGAAAAAGACAAAGAAAAAAATTTCAACGTCGTGAAATTGAGAGGGTGCCAAGCATTTGAGCCAGAAGTACACGCTGTGAAGGCAAATGCCTGTTGTCTTATCGCGCGTTCGCACGTAAACGGTACGCGCTTTATCGCGACTGCACAAGCCGTGCACAAAACAGCTGCATTTGTGTCTCCCTTTAGTTTATTACTGCTTCTAGCTCCTCAACTTGCCGTCTCCTTAATGGTCAATGGCTTTTACTGAGGCACGCATGAAGAACGTGTTGTGGCTGCGGATTGCATAATGTATATCGCCGCCATATTAAGTCGGCACTGTTGCAAAACAGGGAAAGCAGCATGCTAACAAATATGTTCGTTCTGAGGCGATTGTTCCCGCAGCCACGACGAATGAGAATATTTAGAAGATATCAGCACTGAGGATCGTATTACGCACGACTCGTATTGCATTTTATTGATGCGGCAAGCCCACAGCCCGATTTTATCCTCCAAAACACTCATAGGTCGGCGAACTCACTCATGAGTCGACTCACTCACACTCACTCAGACTCAGATCGAGTCATGAGTCTGAGTGAGTCTGGCTGAGTAATATTTTGGTGAGTTTGAGTTTCAGTGAGTCCGGCTGAGAAAAAATTTAGTGAGTCTGAGTCCGAGTGTGCTCTAAGGGCAAAATATATTTCATGAGTGAGTCTGAGTGAGCTCCACATATTTTGCCGACCTATGAAAACACTACGTCTCATTTTATGTTTGCCCTCTTCAATCATGTGTGTAAAATCTTTAACACTATAGAGGATAGATATGAGCAATGCCTGCGGTTTTTATCCTGAGAAGGGCTGTCGCTGAGCCCTTTCATGACTGCTTTGGGACATTGCAGTTAAATGCTTCGTTTTACACGCAACGATGGACAGTTGTGTAGTGCAGCTCAGTAAATTTCGTCAACCGGAATTTCACTAGTTTCTTCAATGACTTCTCTTACCAGGAATACCAAGCCGATACGGTGCATGCAGAGTCGCTTTAGAAATTAACGAAAAGGATCTTTGCTCGACTCGGCCCTCGCTTGCTGTGTGCTTCACTTTCTGAAGCCGATTGCCACCCGTCTTCTCATGATTTATAACAATTCATTTCTTCATGAAGTAAAGGTGGAAGGGCGCTGTGGTCGCTAGCTTAATCCGGCAATCGCAGTTGCCTATGCGACACTCAGCCCCACTAAAAGACACTGTAAACGGATTCCGTTAATAAAACCCAGTTCGTATACAGATAGCGCGAGCATAACGGGCCGATGCTAGCATCCACTGCGGAGACAAGCAACGCGGATTAACACGTAATCAAAGCATGTATTCGCGAGACAATTTCACACACACCTGGTACGCAGTCCTGCAAAAGTGCAGGAAACATTCATAAGTTGCTCAGCCACGTATTGACGTACGACTTCGTGTTTTAACGTATATTAGGGGGCTGATTCTCCCTTTTGTAAAGACAGCCACCTTTCATGTGAGCATCTAGTGAATCGGGTGTGCCCCAGTCCGTCGAAATCTCACATCGCGGTCGTCACGAGTAAAAATATGAAAGCTTGCCTTCAGTTACACGTTTCCTAACATAACGTCGTCGTCGTTAGTGTTGTTTTTGTTGAGTGCCATCAAGGTAATGGCGAGTTTTGGTGGTAGCTTGACCTCCACTGAGACCAGTTTAACACAGATTCTTTGAGCTCATCTACGCTTTTCTTGCGGTCTCCAGAATACTATCCAACTCTCTTTCAAACACTGAAACTTTCAAACTATTTTGCGCATGGTCGGGTTCGTCTTTCCTTACCTTCAAATTTGGCTAGCATTAATTTTGTCTTCGTGGAACTGGTTCCTTGCACGAGATCGCTAAAATAAGAACGTTCTAGTTGTACTACATTTACTTCGAGAGCGTTGAGGTTTTATTCTACGTCAGCGCAATCGCTACAGAATGCAGCCTTTTACAACCAAGCTGTACCTCACTGATTCTGCGGGACCGAGTCCGCGGACAGAAAAGGCGAAGAATAACAATATTTGGCGAATCGAATAACGCGACTAAACGAGAGCTTTTGCTTCGAAAAAAAAAAAGGGACATTGGCATAAAAGTAAACGTAACGTGTGATGTTGGCGATATATGTCTGAGTGACTTGAACAATTTAGCCTTAAAGACAAGACCACCTGCATGAAGAACGGACGTCATGCCATTTTTGTATTATCGAAAGAAAGGGTTTTTTTTATGCACTGCAGCATTTCATTTTGAGACCGCCGTTGATGAGATAATATGCGTCAAGCGCCTGAGAAAAACTGTTTTTTTATATTGTATTTCTCTTTATTTGTTCAATATAGTCAACAATGATATATAAATTTACTATAGCAATATTCACTATAGCCGCAGCTCCGCTGGCTTCCGTCTTCACAGTAATGAAGAGGTTCTGAATTTATTGTGCTTGTATATTTGCGCAATATACACGTCTCGCATCCAACAATAACACACGAAAGATCAGCGTGTACCAAAATAATTTTGGTTTTAAGGCTGATATATCTCTCTTTGAGTCATCGAAACCCGGAGGTAGATGCCTTGCCTGAATTTCCCACAGTCACATATGAATCGCGAATTATCGCTAGAAGTGTTATATGTAAACCATTGCCCAAATGACGCACACATCACGATCACGCATATGCATTACTCCTAATTTCTTTAGACTAATACATGAAAATTTTTCTTCTTCCCTAGAACCGTGTAAAAGTGCAGCTCCAGACGCATGATGCAGCGACCTTCCTAATGAAGTACGTTGTCCTTGTTTTCTGATGTGTTTGTATATTTGTGTAGTTCTTCGTAATTATAGTGTTGCATTTATGGTATTTTACTTCGTTCCTTGTAAGCAATATTTATTTATTCATACTGTACATCAAAGCAGGTGTCGTAACAGGTAGTACGGTAGTACATCTACAAAATTCACAATATAAAAGCAACAAATTGGCTACGCTTAGATATCAAGTATTAAAATGGAAATTAGCAAATGCATAGCCAATGTTAGGTATTAATCTCAGGATAATAGCAAACCGAACAATTCCGTAGAGGTAATAAAATAAGTTGACAAATTACTCATAAGAAAACGAACAATTAAAAAAACAAGACAAACAAAAAAGTGCGAGAAAGTGATTTCAAGATAATTTAAGGCGCCCCGCCACGGTGGTCTAGTGGTTATGGCGCTCGACTGCTGACCCGAAGGTCGCGGGATCGAATCCCGGCCGTGGCGGCTGCATTTTCGATGGAGGCGAAAATGTCTGAGGCCCGTGTACTTAGATTTAGGTGCACGTTAAAGAACCCCAGGTGGTCGAAATTTCCGGAGCCCTCCACTACGGCGTCTCTCATAATCATATCGTGGTTTTGGGACGTTAAACCCCAGATATTATTATTAAGATAATTTAAGGCTGGCGACTTAAGAGCAAACGAGTGCCCTTCCTGCAAGGAGCGACTTGTGCTCCGCCGTGTGTAAAAATAAAAAAAAGTAAAAGAAAATGTACGACTTCTCTTCTTTAGAAAAGACATTCTTCGCTTTATTTACTTATTTTTTCCAGAGCTACCGCCGGTGTCAAATCTTGATCCTAGGCAAACGCAGCGTTCGGCAGCATTTACTACTCTGCTATTTATTTGAATATTCTCAGCTACACCTGTCACCACAACTTTAACCATGTTTTTGTTTAGAAAAAGTCCAGCCTTCTCGTTTTTTTCTTGTTGTGCTTTTTTGTTCTTTACGTTGAGAATAAACGTTTTGAAATCTTGTATCCTAAACAAAAGGTATGTATAGTCTCATATGTCGCTCTAATAAATAGTACGTATTTTACATTCACGGTGGTATAGAGTTCGCCATATCGGAACGTGTTATTCCACTCTATGACATTCTGGGATTTTAGCACCAAAGCCGCAATCGATTTATTGCTGTGAACACGTTATGGTTGAATATATATTTGCTGTTCCGTTTCATTCATCTTCCAGTGGTACAGGAGGTATAATCTCACTGCATTGACGAGCCGCCAGCTACGTGAGCGCGTTTATGTCACGCTCGCAGCCATACGAGCATAAAGCATCTATCGCATCAAAACTAGAAAAAAAATAGTCGAGTAGCACTGACATCGCACAGCTGGTTGTATCTTTAGTGTGCAGAACGCCACACAGAAACAATGTACTCGGCGGAAGGACTACACCAATATGCACTCTCAATAATCAAAGCACAGAAGGTCCTCCTCTATTCTCTTCTTTTTATTTATATTGCAGGAGTCACGATGCAGAGCACACCGAACCAAGACTATGCGCTTAGTGATGAAATGAAACTTGTTTACGAAAGCCTAACAGCAGATCTTGGCAGCGTCAGTTGCAAGAGTAGCCGTGGTGTCGTTACCAAACCCGATCACGCAACTGCGCGCTTTAGATGACATTAGTCAAAAGTGGAACCGAAAGAGAGGGCCTGAAGGTGGCAGAATGTTCAGCTGTGTGTGGAATAAAGCCCTTGCGAAATCTCATGCCTCCCCCCTTTCTTCTCTCCGTCCAACCATCCGGCACGCAAAACTACAATTCATGCGTGACCACTTCAGAAGTAATAGCTGCTTGAGGGCCGACTAGCTCGACGCGGGAATGCTAACGCCCGGAGAAGCACCGCTAGCTTCACGCTATCGCGTCATCAACGGTACCGTCGGTACGCAAACTTCGTAAACAACCTAAAACAAGTCCGTTGTTTCGTGCGCTAATTAGTTATGTCTGTAGTCAATATGCACCAACTAGCCCAACTCCATTCTCTAATAAAACAAGAAGTGCGAGGCTATTAACAAGATGTGTCACGGACGATTTATAAGCGCAACGCATGTACGTGTAGTTGTAGCGAAAATAATGTTAAAAATTGTTTGGCTAATAAATCGCCATTTGATGGCCCCTCTCGTTTCTGGCATCTACTAACGATCCAGCCTCGTCCTTCTCCCTTGAATTCAGCCCCGAAGCTGTAGAATTACACATCACACTGAAAAGAAAACATGAAAGCAAAGCGAGACTGATTTTTGTTAACCTTGATACTGCCCTGCAAACCACGGTAGCCTAATGTATAACAAGACAGCAAGTCTCTCGTTCTAGCAGGTGCCTACTTGAGAATAATGAGCGAGAGAGAGAAGGAAGAAAAATCAGTGTACGGGAGGGCATTTCTCCAAAAGATGCACGTCGTGATACCCGGCAATCAGGGATGAAGCCACCGCCGTGGTCCGGAGAGCAGCCCAATTTTTCGTCGTCTCTGGAGTTGTTGCGGAGCTTCGATAAGTGCGGCGGGTACGTGCCGGTCAGAGAGCCGATATTATTTCTGTCTTTCTCCGTTGATCTGCTCGTCTCTATTCTTATAATCGTCGGCGCTGCGCCTAGAAAACGCAACAGCCCTTGGGCTATACACTGTAGAAGGTGCGAACGCTCTGGTATTCTTAGAGCCAAGCAAATGCAAGAGAACGCGTAAACTAATCTGACAACTATTCTGAGCAAGAAAAATTTTGGTCTCGCACAATTAGGTAAGTGAGTGATTACGTATAGCGAAGTTTAGGCACGAGCTGCGAGAACATAATATAGGAACATAAAAAATTAGCTAGGCGTATGAACGTCAGAGGCTTAGAAAGCTTAGTAGCATTTCAAGAAAGCGAAATTATCCACTTTGTGGGCAAATGATTGTGCGAGTCCTTGAAAGCGGCTTATCGAGCGCCAGCTCAGGCCACGACTTAATACGATTGTTTTCTTATTTTGGTCTAATAGAACTCATTGATGGCCTAGTGTTTTACGCATGCTTGCAAGTATAAGGGTGCGCAAATGAAAATACATGTTTACAAGAGAGGGAAAGGGGACACCGCAAACTCACCCTGTTTATTCATGGCAGAAGCAACAAATAAATAGGGAAAACACGGCACAAAGAGCTCATGCGCGAAGACAAGATTGAAATCAGTGCCCACTAAGAAACACCTTTTCTGTACAGTTGTCTTTTTTTTTCATTGTTTTAACCACCACTTTTCCTAATGATACTGTTGCCAAGAATGGAATGAAACATATGTAGTTTTTTATAATTCCTGATTACAGCGTTAATTACGTCAACAATCAAGTGCACAATAAGCTACATTTATTTGCGTTAAGTAATGATATTATTACGATGTTTCCTTCGGAACGACAATTAACTGCTACATGAAAACCATGGGTGCCTGAGTATGTGTACAGATATCCGCCTCGTGCATCGGTATGGTGGCGCCACCGCTCGGCTAAGGCGGTTGTACCCTCTCCCAACCCCCCATAGGATCCCATGCATTTTGAATGAAGTTTGCGATTTCGTTGCGCCAAAACAAACTAGCGCCATCTCTCGACAATACGCCACACCGATGACGCAACACTTCCTCTTGCTTCCACCGACTGGCCATGCTCCAAGCTAACTCCTCTCTCCACTTTCTTTTATTTCTTTCGGTGGCCGTGAGAGCGCGCGCTGTGCACTGCAGTAGCGCACCCGACAAGACCGGCTGGGCTCGTCGCTTTCGTCGCGTCTTCCTTGAACGTTGCAACGTTAATATTGTTTTAAGGCGGTGGCCACACGTCGGACGATGAGCCCTGATTTCGTTCAGCTGCCATCTCATCAACGGCAATGTTTCAGACGCGTCAGTTGTGTACTTTTGTCCGTTGGTTGCGGGACAAGATGGCCTCCTGCAAGACCGCGTTTTTCCAAGTCAGCTGTGTGTGTAGTTCTCGGCGTCGTAGCAGTTTGATGACGCGAGGACGTCAACTGGTGCTACATCGTGGGAACCGCTGAAGTGACTGCAAGCTTGACGACATTGTGCCAGAATATTCTAGTGTACTGTACGCGCACGATTGTGCTACACTTAAAATACCGCGCTTGGCCTCGAGCGTCAACCTGGTACGCCTGTGTGCAACAAGCGTGTTGTTATCGTTGTTGCGTCGGTTAATATTGAATTGCAAATGGAATACCGTTTTTGCAAAGGTAAGTGAAGCTGTAAGTAGTTGTCCTGCTATATGCTCGCTACCCCACGAACATTACTTCTAGAATCGCATTTTATTTTGAGCTGCACGTACCAAAGGAGAATCTAGCATACGAGATACATTACACGCGTGCGCATTTCCTCTATAAATCTGAGTAATGCCACGCGTGCGCATTTCCTATATAAGCGCATTTCCTATATATTTAAAGCGCATGTGTTAGAGGATTGTGGCTTCAATGGTGAAAGTGATTAGATATTCCGAAATATGTGATTGCAATGCAGTTAGAACTTTCTCATATGTTAACACGGTCTGTGAACAAAAAAAAACGCTGTGTGAATGTTTGTTGGTCATTTGCTAAAGTACTTTCACGCATTATTATGCAGCTGTGTGACGGCTGTTAAAACGTTCAGCAAGTTAGATTTCGGTTTTCTTGGCCTAGTTGAGTGCTACGAGTGTTGGGCGAAGAAAAAATCGCGTGTCTTTTGTGCGTTTCTTAAGCAGGCATACAGCCGTAATAGTCATTGTTGTTGTACTGTTTGGGGTGTTCAATAAAACAAGAATGCTGTTTTGTACTGCAACAGTTTTTATTTCATCTGTGTTAACAGATCACGCAAACAACTTGGACACATGCACGTAAGAAACGTACGCAGTGCATCGCGCGCACGCATAAAAAAACGGGCCTGTCATTTTAAAACAAATAATATAGAACAATCGACGTAACAGACGGCATGGTTGTCTAGTGGAGCAGCGTCGGTAGTACAAATATCAAACCAGAATGAAACATGAATAGAAAAATGGAGAGTAACAGGCGCTTTGCCCACAGCTTCTATGAGCCGCGCGTATCCACCTTTCGCCACCGTTCGCCGTTGGTGGCGCCACCAGTACCACTGAAAGCAGCAGCGCACGAGGCGGATAGCAGTGCCCGTGGTTGACAATTTTCGAAAACGACCACCAACCGAACTTTGGAGATGATGCGAAAATTCTCAACCACGCAGTTTATCACAAAATGACATAGTCAGGTGACGCGCATATTCAAACAACGCTTAAAGGGGTCATGAACCACTTTTCCAAGTAATGATCTAATGGCCTCAGTATCGGAGTGTACTGCCTCCCGAATCGATTGCCGCAAAAATTTCTCGAATCCGTCAAGAATCAGCGGAGTTACGGGGGTTTGGCGCACGCTCCCAGCGCTTTCTCTCTTTTCTCGTGCCGGCGAGCGCACTGGAAGCTAGACAGGGAGGGATGGCATGGGGGAAAGAAGTTACGCCAGCGCGCGTCATGAAACGCGATCGCTCTCCCGCTGTGATTCGCTTGCGCGAGTGCGGCTACCGTGTACTGAGGAGTGCGGCGCCGGCAAGTGGCGGCACCCCGCGGCAAGAAGCGCATCTGATCCGAACGCCGCTCTCGATTTACGTCGGCTATCGGCCAATAAGCATGCTATGTCTCTTGCGACGTACAGCGGACAGACGCCCCGCCCACGCCCACCGACGAGAGTGAGAACCGGCCTCTGTTTGAAAAGAGGGTGCCTGGGGAAACGGCAAGTTCGTGCTCCGCTTGTGGCCATTACGCGGCGCGCACGACTGTAATATTTGGCAGAGCAGTTCATAGCCGTGTCAGCTTTCCGCAGGATGTGTTTTTTCAATCAGCCCAAGGGGTGCTTCATGACCCCTTTAAAGCGGCGTCCCATGTGAAAAAAAAGGACACAATTGTCCCTACAGTTATTCTAAATGAGAACGAATAACTTGGACAGGAAGACAGCTCGTTTGCATGTGATAATTCCTGGCAAGCTTCATTCTCCTTTCGAGTCGAAATGGCTGACAACCCGTTTTGTGACAACTGTGGCAGCGAGGAGACACTACAGCACATCTTCTGCGACTGTCCTCCCTACAATGCGCAGAGAAAATCACCCGCAGTCGCTCTTGCTCGTACAGATCCTACACCGATGGCGGCAGAAACCATTCTGGAATGTCGTCCTGAGAGGTCATCGCGGGTGAAGGCGACGCAGGCAGTGCTCAACTTCTTGAAGGCATCAGACTTGCACCGGCGGTTATATACTAACGACGTTAGCATGACTGTAAGATGTGTGTGACTTTGTGCGTGCACTTTCTCTCTCTCTCTCCCTTTCTATATCATTAACGCTCCCCCATCCCTTCCCCGAGTGTAAGGTAGCTTACCGGTCCTTCTAGACTGGCTAACATCCCTGCCTTTCCTCACTCTCCTGTTCCTTCCTTCCTTCCTGGCAAGCGTCGTGAATGGTTGTAAAGCAAAGATAACAAAATACATTTTTAAAATGTTCGAAATGTTTCTCTCTTTTTTTTTTGTCATCGTTGGATCAATGACAGCAGCTACATTTTAATCCGTGATTTCATTTTAAATTCCAATTTCATGGGAGTATTCACATGTCAAATAATTAAATTATTGAACAGATCCCTATATACGCGTATGTATGATCTTATGTGGTTATAATTAGACAAATTCGTTCGCAGTATATAATCTATTTCTTACGTTCTTTTGGTTGGCTAAATATTGTTAGCGACGAAGACTGCAGCAAGACTGGGTAATGCGTGACTCGTTATTTGGGCGAACTTGTGCCCGTCAAATGAAAAGTCAAAGTACAAGCACTTCAGCGGCGAGAAAAGTCGTCGGCCGTCGAGTATATTCTGACGAGCAGTAAAACGCGTCGCCATTTTATACCTGTGGCATCCAAGGCTCCAGCGCTATTGTTGGTGGCCGGATTAGTTCCGGACTGAACTCTACTGTTCGCGTTGTGCGCTCAAGCTTATCAGTAGATTATAAAATAATCTGTGAGCTTCCCAGACATTCGGGCGCGGTTTGCGCAAGGCACTGGCTATACGTGTAACGGACCGGTTACATAAAAATATGAAAAGAAGCGCGCGTGACATTGGCGCCGCATACGTCTTCACTAATACTACAGGCTATAGGCGTGCGCAGAGTTTCCCATCAGGGGGGGGGGGCGACAGTTCATCGCAGCGCCCCCCACCCCTTCTACTAAGTCAATGTACGAGGCAGATTTCGCCCCTCCCCCCCCCCCTCTTGGTGACTAGTGGGGTCAATGTATGGGGCAGATTTTGGCCCCCCTCTTAGGTGACTTGGGGGGGGCGCCCCCCCCCCCCCCCCCGCCCACCATGTGCGCACGCCTATGCTACAGGCGACGCCCACGGACTCTCGGATGGTTGTATGATGTCGTCGCGCAGCATCTCGTCGACTTGTTGTTTTATGGCTTCTCTTTCTCGCGTGGGAACTCGATAGGGACTCTGAATGAATGGACGGGCACCTTCTTCCGTTATGATTCGGCGCTTCGCAAGCGAGGTTTGTCGAGCCCTTGACGAAAACGAAAAACAGTCTATGTACTGTTGGAGAAGGCTTCGGAGCTGTTCGTATTTCCAAGTCGGAAGGCTTGCGTTGATATCGAATCTTGGTTCATTTGTTCGGGACAGCGTTGTAGCTTCGGTAGCATCGTAGAAGGCAAAGGCATCGCTGACGGCCTCAATTTCTTCTAGGTACACCTTCATGTAATCGAGCAATTCCTCGCGCGACAGAAATTTCATGGTCTATCAGGCCGTGTCGATCACTCTCGATAACGCCTTCTATTTCAGCTGGTGTTTTTGTGCCGACTTGTATCATGACAGCGTGGCGGAATCGTCACATGAATCTCAAGCACGTTGAAGGAACGGTCACGCAGGTCTGTATCCAGCGGCGTCGCTTTGTGCGTTGATAGCGTTATTGACTTGGTTCTTAAGTCGATGACTGCGCGGTGTAGGTTAAGGAAGCCCATGCCAAAGATGAAATTCCTCGAGCACTGCTCCAGAATGACGAAGCTCGTATGATAAGTCCGGCTAATAATCGTCCCTCTTGCTGTGCAGATTCTAGCTGGCGTTATTAGGTGGTCTCCGGCTGTGCGGATATCGGGGCCTTCCCAGGTGGTCTTAACTTCCTTCAACTTCGCAGCCAAAGGCCCACTGATGACGGAATAGTCGGCGCCGGTGTCAACCAGAGCGACGACGTTGTGGCCGTCGATAAGCACGTCGAGGTCAATAGTCTGTCGTCTGAAGTTACGGTTAGGTCGCGGCGTCGGGTCACGGCTGCATCGGCTTGTTCCGCTGGTGCTATGTTGCGCCGTCAAGTCTTCTCTCGGCGGCGAGGTTTCGTCGACAGGGCTCCGTTGGGCTGGAGGCGAGTTCTGGAGGATTCGTCGGAGCGTCGTTGTCGGCGGTGGAGGCTCTTCGGTATTGCGACGAACAGCAGCCGCACCTGCATCGGTTGCTGCTCTTAGTTTCCGGGATGTGCCCGTCCATTAGTCAGAGTCCCTATTAAGTTTCGACGTTAGAACGAGAAACCATAAAATAACTACTCGACGAGATGCTGCGCGACATCATACAACCACCCAAGAGTCCGTGGGCGTCGCCTGTAGTATTAGTGAAGAAGTACAGACCCCTGCGATTATGCATCGTTTACCGTCGTTTGAACAACGTCACGAAGAGGGACGATAGAGGACACTTTGAACCGCCTGTGCGACGCAAGGTACTTCGCAAGGTACTTCGATGGAATGGAACACGGGTTACTGGGAAATTGATGTCGACGAAAGGGATCGAGAGAAAACCGCCTCACGCCAGACGGCCTGTTTGAATTTAAGGTGTTGTCATTTGGACTCTACCCAGTAGCTCCACCAAATGAAACGTGGTGTGACGGTGACGAAGGCTGCAGCAAGAGTGGCAAATGCGTAACTCCTTATTTTGGCGAAATTTTGCCCAGCAAATGAAATGTCAAAGTACTAGCAATTCAAGCTGTACACATATAGCGGCGAGAACAGTCGTTGGCCGTCGAGTAATCTGACCAGCAGTAAAGCGCGTCGGCATTTTATGCATGTGGCATTGAAAGTTCCAGCGTTATTGGTGGTGGCCGGGTTAGTTCCAGAAAAAACACCACTGTTCGCTTTGCGTGCTCAAGCTATCAGAAGATTCTAAAATAATCTGGAAGGTTCCCAGACATTCGGGCGCGGTTTGCGCAAGGCACTGGCTATACGTGTAACAGACCGGTTACATAAACATACAAAAAGAAGCGCGTGGCGATATCGATAAGGAGGCAACATGTGAGTCTAGTGTTACAATTTAAACAATAGACTGCAGTACGGCACACCTCCAGCCGCACCTGAAAAAAGAACGGAAAGTACGTGACGAAAAAAACACTGCACAATGACGCCCGTATGATAACGATAGGTTTCTATCCTGGGTCCTTTCTGAATAACTATGGCATGCTTCTTCAGGTTTGTCCAAGCGTATGAGGCTGACAACACCTAAAAGATGATAAATTTATCTCGCCAGTTTACGCGTACTGCTAGAAACGACCAGTGTTGTTACATTGCCATTTATCCTCCCACGCCTGCGATTACGAAGTCCGCCGTGCGTAAATTGCACCCCTCTTGGCACCTGCCTGTCCACGCAGTTCGAAGACACGCCCTTTTAATATAGCATGAAGGCTTTTAAAATAGCAGAAACAGCGGCTTCTATAACACGGATTCACACTCCTGACATCGGTCACGGCGTAGTCTTGATAGTGATCCCTGTTAACTTGACGGCAGTCTCTCTATGACATATAGCTTCTAAGCATATAGCATTTGGTGCTTGAAAATGGGGCAACTATAGCTTTCCTTAAATAAAGGTTACAAATATGACACCACAGAAAATAATTTCTTTTCTCAGGCTACGAGCGCCTGAGTGCAAGTGGGGCTCGCGGCATTAGTGTAACCCAACTCAAACGACCATTCATAACGCGAGTGCTTTCGTGGTCTCCATGTGCGTAACCTGCACGAACGGTAACTCATGCACCCCATTCAGTTTTGTTTTTAAACGAGCAGCCGCATCCATTTAGCACCGCAGTTCGCAGCACCGATCTGGCCCGGCCCTGTTCGGTACAATGAAAAGGCCCATATTTACCCTCGACGCCTGAAGTACACAGGAGAAGAGCAACAACGCGCACAAGGACACGCTCTTCAGCCAGAGAATGGTCGCTGCAAACACGTCATGAGCCAAGCCACTTCGTTAATTTCGGGTGAACTTTGAAAAAGAAAAGCTTGCGCCAGGGCGTACACCGCTTGTGGTGCAGCTATGGAGGCCGTCTTCCAGCTTACTGTTCAAGCGGTGGCGGGTGATTTCAACCACGATTATGGGCGTTCGCAGCGTAGAGTAAAGTAGTGCGTGCTGCACTGACCCGTGGACGGCAAGCCTTCGACGAAGAGCGAGCCAAAACGCATGATGCCGCTCGCATGCCCCGCCGTCCGGGTGACCCGTTTGCATATTTCGCACCTCGAAGCCGCTGAGCCTTTTGTTTCGCTCGCTACCCTCATGGATGTATAGCGGAGGCGTCGTTACTGCTGACCCTCTTTTCACTGGAAAACCGGGTAGCTCGCTGCGCAATGACATCACGGCTCTGGAGACAACAAGCTGTTATGCAGCGGACATAGGCAATAGAAGTAAGACCAGCAAGAATACCGCCCACCAAACTTCACTCCAAGGGAGCGAGTGGTGCTTTGGATGGGCGGTGGTCTCGACAAACCTCTGTTAGGTTGATTTAATGGCAAGACTTGCGAATATATAGCGTGCGTAGTGGCTGTGTTTTCCGCGTTCTTATACATTGGTCGCACCATTCAAGCGTGTGGTTGCGTTCCATAATTAGAACGTTCCTAGGTATCACTCGCTTCTTACTCCAATCCGTCTAGAATTTCATGCTAAAGAGTGAGTGCAAAACTTACGGCACAATTCACAGTGTGGCGAAGGTGCTCTGCAACAGTTAGACGAGCTAAAGCTTCCACCACCCAGCGAGGGGCACATCTCTACTCCTTCTCCTTTTTTTTCGGAGATCAGTTGTGTGATAATAAAGAAACGCCCCAGACGAGAGCGCACGAGCCCGGTTTAAAAAAAAAAAAAGTAGACACGGAAATATTCTGTAAAGTTTTTATTTTTATTTTTAATATGGAAGGCCGTATATTTGGGACTCTTCGGCCTTGACATTTGCCAACTCATACCTACGCACAAAAATAAAACAGATTGTTTCCGAGAATCATTCATCATTGACATTCATTACGGCCTCCAACGTGATCAGTGTACACCATTGCAGAAGTACCTACACGTGATTATCTACATGTAACCGACCATTTTGTTAGTGTTATGCATTCCTTACTGCGCGGTAACTCGAGTTCATGCGAGCACAATCGCGCGAAAACTTTTTTCATACTCCATTATCTATTAACACATGGGCTATATTTCTCTTATAGCCGCTAACTCGGTTACAGAACGTGTACATAGGACAAAAAAATATTTGTTCTCGTAATAAAGTTCTTGCAATGCCATGCCATGCCATGTTCTCGAGGCTAACCGGAATAATGGACGCTCAGTGAAACGGGGAAACCTCTGAAATAATGAAAGCTGAAGAAAAGTAACAAGGGAAACAACACGCGAATCACTGTTGCACCTTGGAATAAATGTCGCCGTAGCAACAACTTTCCGGCGCCCCACTTGCTTGTAAGCTAGGGTGCTATTAGGAAAAAACAAACAGAAGAAAAGTACAAACGATGATTGCGCACAACTCGCCTGTACGTTTTAAAATAAAAGAATATCGAACTGCCCACCGTCTCTATTTGATAACCTTCCGAGGGAAGTACATCGCGCGTACGGGTGGCCAATAGTTCTCAAATGACTAGTGGAGGAAAAAGAAAGGTGCGCGTCAAGCAGCGAGCTGGTCGCAATGCTGTTAAGAGGCGCGCCGCGCGGCCGTCGTCGTGAGTCACCCGTTTGTGCTCTCGAACAACATGAACTACGGGGCTGTCAACACTCGATTCCACAACGTGCAAAGCATCAGGACTTCCGTCGTGTTTCTTTCTTTTTTTATCTTGCCTTAAATTTTACGTTTCACACGCTGGGAAAGGCGCACGGCAGCACACGAAGTCTTGCGACACAGCCGCGTAACATAGCGAGCAACTTGTGTAGTATGCGACGCGTACAGTGCGTACATCGCATCAGTCCGCCTACCCATCACGACTGACACACTTTGCGTCGTATGCGCAGAAGCCGCCACCGCTCTCAGCGGGCAAAAGCGTACTTAGGCCCTTCTTTGTTTTTCAGCCAGCTTACCGGCTTGCTTCTTTCCTTCCTTGTTTGGTTGCTTCCTTCCTTCCTTCGTATACATTATATAGCTTACGTGATTCAACAGGGAGAAGCTGTGATAAAGCGTCACCTTCCATCGTGCGATCCCTGGTGGCGTGCGCAATTACGCGATGACCCTTCTGGCGTCCGCGACGATTAACCGCCACGAAAGACCGGAAGTCTCCGCGCACCTATGCCCGAAAGGAAGATGCATATGAAGTGCTTCCGAAGCAGACAGGAAGAAAGAAGTTCGTGCGCCACGCTGTCTCAAGGAGAAGAACTAAATCAATCTCCAGCATGCGTGCTCCTGGTTACCCACCAGTGAGTGCTTCGCAGGCGAGGATCTTCCTCCTTATCGGTTGCACGCCATTTCCTGTTTCGTCATTCCTTTACATTAAGGTGCAGGTGTCACTAAACTTAGTTATTACTTAACTTACAGGTACACTAAAGGCAAGTAATATTTTATGTCAGAAAGAGAGATGAATCCTTGGGAACCTCTAGATTCTAGAACGTGAATATTATGCACAGAAGGGCGTTCGTAATCGAAAACTTAACAGAAGTGCACAACATGATTTGCGCCACCAGTGGGATAATTTGGAGCAAGATGCCGATTACGTGGACCATACTCGGCACAATTAATCACCAGTACTCAAACTACTCATAATAGACACTAATAATAGACTTTACAGGACGGAAGAGAATGCACTTGTGCGTTTCAGTTTCATTTATCGAAAAAATAACTTCTTCACGTTACCCATGAGAACGAAACGCGTTCCGTTTTCGACGGGCTGTGCTCCGCTGCACCGCAGCGCCGGCTTTCAGGTAGGTAAGCGCGGCCACGGCGAATGCTACGTCAGAATGCCGTTCACGGAGGCCGGAGGTTTGAATTCCGCTAACGGTATTCGGACCACTAAAACGTGCTTTTCTTTTAAACTAAGCATTTCCTTAGCACAGCACAAGCACTACGATGTTTCTGGGGCGCTATTTGAACAACACACGTCGACTAAATATTTGAATATTTGCCTTCCGTGTCCCTTTAACCGTAAGAGAAAAATATTCGCACACGAACCTCAAACCAATCGGCAAGATATTCCTCTTTGGTGTGAGATTTGTGCGCTTTGATCGGAGACTGGTATGCAAAATATGAAACTGGCGTTGCACGGCTTCCGCTGTGTCCTTAGTTTACGCCAGGTCAAGTGCTTGAAAAAAAATCGACGACTTCACACCACAAAATAACAAACGCTGCGCGTGGTTCGAGATATTCATCATGAAATTTTAATGGCCATGTCAAAACTGACGGTGCCCAACGCGCGCAGAAAACGCGGCCTCTCTGTTACGTCAGAGCGGAACTACCCGTGATAGGGAAGCAAACGTACGTACAAGCAAGTTCTCGTGTAGAGTACCAGGACGCCCTGTAGGACTACATGGGTCACAATTACGAAATTGCACATGTTGAGCTAAGGAATGCTAAGCAATAACAGAACAAGAAAAATGTTCGACACATATCGTCGCTGCTGCAGAGAAAACCTCCATACACAGCGCGATTTTAAATTTGTAGTGCGAATAGCGCTTTAAGAGCGACGTATGCGCAGCGAGGTCCTACTTGTGACGGCTTTCCCCACCTGCGCAAGATATACTGCTAGAACTGTTCCCCAACATATCCGGCGCAATTCGCTTTCACTTACACGCGCGTTCACCTTCACTCGCTCTCAAACCTGCCGGCACATTACCCGCCCCCGCTTTGCGGGACCGTAATGACGTAAGCGTTGCGTCACTTCCCAAATTGAGAGAAACCCTCTCCGCAAGTTATGTCTCCGTGTTACCACGGCACCGGCTACGCGTCGAAGCACTCTCGAATCTGGCACATGCATGCAAGGCCGGCCGCTGACTGGGCGTATATGTGCGTGCAAGGTATACAGCGGATGTTTCCTTTGTGTAGGCTGCGTGGGCGGCTCATATAACTGCAGTGACCGGCCGGCACAAACCCGGAACCGAACGATTGGCATCTCCGTCATGCGTGTTCCAGTATAAGGTCGCGGCCGATTTGTTCGCACGCAGTTGTAACGGACGCTGCGTTATCCTAGCGCCATTCGTATTCAGACGCCGCGGCGAGATACGGGCCGCAATTCACTTTGAAAGCAGCCGCTCCTTAGTATCACCTCCTCTCCCACTCCTCCCTGACGTAAAGAAGAAGAAAGAGACACGAGAGAGGGAAAGAGAGATCAGGTCGCTATGAGGTACGGCACATTATGCCGGTGAGACGCTCCTCGCATACTCGACAGCGACAGATAAAAGGGCGAGTGTCTTGTGTCAGACTTCTCTTCCTAAAATAAAGAAGCAAAAGTTGCCAATATGTTCAAGGCTCAAATGGCCGCGTTGCTCAGTTTTATTTATGCCTCACCTGGCCTCACCTCACCAAGCCATGTCGCGCACACGTTCTAAGTTTAAAAAGCGTATTCTTTTTTAAAGTTGTGTGTTCATGGATCGCTTCTTCCCACGTTCTGTAACGAGATATGATGATGTGCGATGTATGCTTTATGACAGAAACAAACATTAAGAAAAGTGATAAAAGGTAATCGATGGATCCGCAAGATGAGTTGAACACGGCTTTTCGGATGTCAGATTCTTGCAAGAATCATAAACGAGCTCCGTGAAATGAGTGAACACGTCTTAATGAAATGTCGGAAAAGAATTTATTCGAAGCAGATTGAGTTGAAATAGTGTCCCTCTTAGAGATACGTGTCTAGCAGGGACATTCGAATCAGAACTGTGCATAGGGAAAGGTCTTCCCGTTGCTATTATTATTATTATTTGACGCGCGTTTTCATTCCGATGACAACTGCTGCGCTGCGAGGTTAAGAATGTGGTTTTGCGTGACCAAACGGTATTTTGCGCCGTTGTCTGTAACAGCTTTGACAGAGAGAGAGGTATACAACAGGCAAACAGAGATCACCGAGCAAAACAGACAAAAAATGTACACAGTTGCACCCAACGTGAAAGCTGTAGGAAGTGCGGAGCAGTGATTCGCCTGCCCCTCAGCGACGCTTGCGTTCACGGGCAAGCGCGCGCTGGCGTTGCAAACGTGCAGCCTGCTCAGCGTCCATGGCGGGAAAGAAAACCTTCATTTCTGATCCATTCGCGCCCTCTCCGCTCCTCCTTTCCCTCCTCCTCTCCGTCCTCCTCATCCTCACTTCGCTCTTTCACCCCCTATACTAAACAATGCACGGCTATGCTGTGATTTTCCCTCCCCCTCCTTCTTTCCTTCATCCTCACCCTCAAATCTCTGCTCCTCACTCTACCTTTCCTTTTCCACCCCTTTGCTCTACTATACTATAAACAGCTATGCTAGGCTTTACCCTCCCCTCCTCGTTTCACTCCTCTTCAACCTCACATCTCTTCTCCTCATCCTCACTTTCCTTTCCCACCCCTTGCTATACTATGCCTACACATGGCTATGCTATACTATGCTGGCTATCAGAATCAGGATTTTATTGATACAAATACAAGGATATTACACGTGTTTAGTATACATACATGCTATGTTTTATCTTCTCCCCTCCTTGTCCCTATCCTCCTCACCCTCACTTTCATTTCCCGCCCCCTTGCTATAATATACTATATATGGATACGCTATACGTGGCTGTGCTATATAATGGTTTTGTCTGCGTGATGCTATACATGGCTATACTATGTTTTGCCTTCTCCCCTCCTCATTTCCCTCCTCCTCACTTTCACTGCTCTTTCCCACCCCCTTGCTGTACTATACCGTACACGGCTATGCTATACATGGCTATGCTACACATGGTTTTGCTTCGTGACGCCAAGCGGCGACATGAGATGACAGCATACGACAGCCCGGACCCTAATATGCTCCGCACTTAAAAAAAAGAAACGATAGGTGTTAACATTGCAGTCAAACATGTAACCTGTACACTGGAACAGACAGGGTGCGGTAGTAACAACAGAAGAAAATGAAAGCGTGGCCCCCTGCTTCAAAAACACGCACAAATACGTGGTTTGTTTCTACAAGATAAATTTCTACGTTGCAAAATATGGCTATGGGGAGGTGGCTCCACTTGCAAGGTGCGCATGCTTGTGAGCCTGGGCAGTTTCATAATACCAGCAAGATGCTTTCGTACGAGCACCATTACGAATGCTTATGCGTTAAGGCAGACGCACTACAATTGGCCCACATACCCACCCACGAACACATACCACATGTTCACACACACACGCGCACATACATACATACATACATACATACATACATACATACATACATACATACATACATACATACATACATACATACATACATACATACATACATACATACATACATACATACATACATGTACGCTGGCAATTCAGAAATTCGCTTCGGCGTGTGTCAAGCGGAGCACTGACCAACACAAAACTTAGATACGCAAGTGGACAAGACTACTCGCTGCGTAGGCTGACGTGCGAGTTGGCATGCCTACTTTTGTTCCCCCCTGCCAAAGAGGGAAGCTATAAAAATTTAGGGGCAACCAACAATATAAATACGAACTTTCAATATCTCGTCCGAGACAGCCGAGGATGCTTGCCATGCGTTAAGTCACCGTTCTATAGAAAGCCTTAGTGTTGGCTACCGTTAGATTCGTATACCTACGTGCATCACAAACTCATATCTTCACATCACGCGCCGAAGCCCACACTTCACGCTTGCGTGAGGAGCGCCCATCCTGCCTTCTATTGTATGCGCTAGACGTCGGTTTACTCTAGATGAACTCGATGTCGAGGCGGCTCTTGAAAAAAAGTGGGGCGCTGCTGCCGGTGTTTTGAATGTGAGCAGATGCCGGGAGCAAAGAGCGGCTTTTCTTCGAACGATGAATGCGCAAGTGCACGACTCGGGTGTGAGGGTCACTTGATGGATCGCGCTGGTCTCGCGTCAGTTGTTTGCATATCTGAACGGGTGCATCGATGTATGCGTGTCCTAGTTGCTCATGTGCCGCTGTGTTAAAAGCGATGAATTGGGCTGCTGAGCGCGTAAGCTGCGAGGGAGTTGCAGGTTGCCGTGCGTAATACTTGCTACTTTCTCGTCTCTCTAAAAAAAGTTACGACTACATCGGCATAGGAATAATGCGATTAAGCGTGCAAGGATGCCAGGTACGAAGGGAACAGAGGCCTGGTGACCACTGACATCACCGATTTAATCTCGATATGGCAGTTATGCAACCATATTGTCCGGCTACCAAGACAACTGGTTCATACACTCATTCGTGACTCTTGTCAAAAATTTCAAATTTTGTCTTGCAAAGTGACTTCACTGGAAACACGCTGCGTGTGCCTCGCCATCTTGTATTTTTCTTCGCTTGTTGATTTATTGTTGTGCTCCTCTTTCACATACTCTCGGCGTTGCAAAATATAAGAAAATAACGTTTATTGGGGAGTATTTCGGTTTAGGCATACATGCCTAATAACTTGAAAGCGCGCATGCGCGCATGATACAAAAAGGGCGCGAAAGCGCAGGACTGATACCGAGGACGCAGCATAATATTTGGGCTATGTGTTCGTGTCCTTACATCATCGTCTTCTTTTGTAGCACATCACATGTCTGTGTGTTTCTATCTTTCCTCCATCATCTTTAGGGCTGGTTAACTTGCAATTGACGTGTTTTAATGCACTCAGTGTTCAGTGAAGTAGAAGTAGCAGCAGTATATGGTTTGATGGGAATGCATGTGGCGACTGAATCAATTTCTCGCTGGTGGGATTCCAATACTTGGCATGTACAGTCGCAAGCAATATAAGAGGGGGCACCTAATTCCTGTTTAATCATTGTAATGTGCTGATAATAATGACACGTATTGAACTGCAAGAGATAACTTTCTGCTTCAGCATTTATTGTCATGAACAGTTTCGAGCTTACCAACTGTCTTTAGCCGCCATGACCACTAAAACGTAATTTCAATGGTCCTTCTCATATTGCTCACTACTGTACATTCACTCTCATTTCCTGGTGTTGGACGATTTCTACGCAGCGTGTGTGGGCTCAACGTATGCACTGTTAGAACTTAAGCCCATATGCCTGGGTGTAATGTGCAAGCCACCGATAAACTACCACAATTAACAAAGTGCAATTTATTTTTCCTTAACGTCCGCTGTCAGGGCATTACATCAAGGAGGGTAGGTGCTGTTAACAAGGACAATGACATGATTACAAAAGTTGCCTACAGAGTAAAGGTGTGTATTTCTTTGAACACTGAACTAAGAGGCACGCTTTGTACAACGCGATAAAAAGCTACAAATAAAACTAAAGATTAGAAAATAAAACATATTTCAGCGAGCCTATTCCCAATATAAATGTTGCGCGACTTCATGTGTGTGAACTTCCAATATCGCAAATTCCCCTGTTTGAACAGCCCGTGGTTCTCCCGTGGCTTTTATCATATGGCGCGTCAACTCACCGCATCAATCACCAAACATGTACACCAGATTAGAGCAGTCAAATATAACTTTTAGTCGGCAAGAAAATGCACTCGCTCTCCCAGGTAGGACGGAGCGAACAAAAAAGGTGTCAACCGATATTCGATGTGCATGCACGCATCGAACACGTACAAAAAATATTTGTATCATATCGTCGTTTTGGGACGTTAAACCCCAAATATTATTATTTAAACATAGTTGTAGATGAAGGGAACAAAAAAAATGTTCATACCTGCGCGTCCTGCGCGTTTGGTTTCGATATCGCTACAGAAATTCGGTTATCCGTAACTTAACTTCCGTGCAATTTTCTTTTTATTTCTAAGCAATTTGGGCGCGCTATAGATTACGACGACTTTCGCATATATAAAACTGCCCTCAGATTAATGATCATCAATTAATTTTAAAAACTTACAGTAATTGGTCTCTTCTCGTCAAACTTACTTTAACTGTGGCAAAATATTTCCGCCTCGACGCATAATTCGTGCGCGAAAACGACAGCTGCCTCACTATCATATCTTTATTATAAAAATGTGTATTGTCTAAAGAAACAGGCTCTATGCTTTCTACACTGAAACTGCTAGATGTCGTCTAACCGCATAAAGGCCAGTTCTGTGGGATATACAAGAGTCGGGTTACATTTTAGTGTAACATTTCAGTAGTCTATAGGTCTTCATTGGTTAGAGCGATTTCTTGCACACTAACGCAGATGTCGCTGCATCATCCCATCTTAGCAACCTCATTTATACTTTTAGTTCTTACTGAGTCACTTCTACCTACAACGACGCAGCCTCCAAATTTCGGTCTGCAACCAATATCCCTGCAGCTCATCGCAAAATGATGCGCTGTGACTCGCCTGACATTGTTTTCATGTTCAAGCCTTGTCCTCATCTGAACGAAGAAACTGCTGGGCTGTGCAAGTACACGGAGCAGCAAGGCGTACCACAACGGGACTGCAACACTAAGTCGCTCGTCAAATGCACCGTGAGGTGTTGTTTACAATATCCCGCCCTCGTGCGGCGAACACTAAATAGGACATGAGCGTGCGTGGCGTTGCATAGTGGTTCATTTGGCTACACACTGCAAGGAGTGTGGTTGCAGCCCGAATTTCGAAGGCAGTGTGTCGTAGGGAGAAATCGCTTAATAAGAAAGAGAAACGTATTTTAGGATGCTGGCATGCAAACACGTAGAAACACATTTGCTAGTGTGCCATCAGTTACCGTAACTGATAAGAAGCCGGAATACTTGAATGTTAACCACATCCTCAATAACATGCAGGGGTAAGTTTTTTGCGATTAAATGACAGCAGTGCGCCTGCGCTTGCAATTTTAGCGCAAAAATCTTATAATTGTTGCCTCGGTGACTAAACGTTTAGTTGGAAATCAGTGCTGTCCGTCTCGCCATCGTTTCATCCATTCCCCTGCAACCACACGATAAGAAATTTCTCGTGGTGGTGGTGGGGGTGACCCTATTTGCCCCCTACGTTTCTGCCTGACATACATTTACGCTATCAGAAAGGGTCTTAAGAAATATATGGAAGCGGGGGCCTATAGTTAGCTCCAGTTGCTTTCTCCTTTCCTTCTTTGCAGTAAACTTCCACATTTCATTGAACTCGAACTTCAATTCCAACGCTAATTAGGTGGATTTCTCGAGCGTAGACGACCAACAGTCGCGGCACTATTAAATGCGGAGCAGCTTAATTAAAGAAAGGCCCTGTCGTCGTCTCATTTCTCGCGTTGGCGTCACGCAGGTTCCTCGTTTGATTCACATAAGCCGAGCAGACTGCACCCTTGTAACGCCAGCATGCGCTCGCCCGTGAACGCCAGGCGTCACCGAAGGGCTAATTCGTCTGTCGGAGCTAGCGAAGCGGCAGCGAAACTCCAGACTGGATGACCGGCCCTTTAATGAAGCAAAGATCTTAGGAGCCTGGTCGCGTAGCATATCAGCCCAGAAAGCCACACGAGCCCTCCTGCGGTACTTGAAAAGAACCCTATTGAGCGACCGCCTGTGAAACTCGGCACTGTGTGTGTGAGTGTGATGTGACATGTGTCTATCCTCCTCTCTCTCTCTCTCTCTTTTACTCCTCTTTTCCCCCTCCCAATGTGTAGGGTAGCAAACTGGACGCATAGTCTAGTTAACCTCCCTGCCTTTCCTACATTTCTTCTCTCTCTCTCTCTCCAGCATCGGGAGTTAGACACAGGCATATGGAAGGGAGAAGCGGAGGCGAAACGCCAGGGCCTGGAGTTAGACGCGTCGCGTTGGGAGCAGCAGACAGTAGAAAAGCAGCAGAGCCCTTATTATATAATCACAAAAGAAATCAAATAATCGCAAGGAAAGATATTGCATATATTTTCTTGTGAAATATCGCACAATCACACGAAAGGAACAGAAAAGAGCAGACAAACACGTAATAATAATAATGTTTTGAGCTTTATACATTCCAAAACCACGATATGATTATGAGGGACGCCGTTGTGGAGGGCTGGGGAAATTTTGGCCACTTGGGGTTCTTTAATGTGCACCCAAATCTAAGTACACGGGCATACGGATTTTCGCCTCCATCAAAAATGCGGCCGCCGCGGCCGGGATACGATCCCGCGACGTTCGGGTCAGCAGTCGAGCACCATAACCACTAGACCAACATGGCGGAACAAACACAAGAAAAGAACACAAAGGAACAGAAAAGAGGGGATAAAACACCACGTAAGCACATGAGAAACACAGGCGAATCAACGCTCCGCACATGGGGTGGAGGTGGCTTAGGTTTTTTCCCTTATTTCTTCGAAGATTACAAGCTGTCAATGCCTATTGCCTTCGAGTAGTTCTTTAGATCGCGTTGCACACTATGTAATATTTTTCGTGGGCCACCACAAATATTCATTCCCGACCACATTTCGTTCCCCATCTTCCCGCCGCTGCCACTTCGCTGAAGGAAGTTTATGAAAACGAAAACGTCATTTAGAAATATTTACACTCCAATAAGAAATCATTGGTGGAAAGTAATAAAAACTACCGTGTCTACATTTTGTCTTCGTCTCGTTCAGCTCTGTCTCTGGCCCTTCAAGTGTTTACACACAAATATAGATTCCCCACTAACACCGACAGCCGCCCAGCGAAGTGTCGACCACATCACGCTTGCACCAATTCTTTAGCGCTTTAATACATGTGCAAACCTTTGGTGTACTAGCATCCAGCTTCGGTGAAGTCAATCAGCGAGTGATACTGCGAACACGTTCGATGTATCGCACAAGTGTACCTCTTGCTGTGATGCCCTTATAAAAAATGAATATTTAGTTCTCATTGAAATACCATTGAGCATTTATTGAAAGAACGGATTTTCAGTTACATCGCAAAGCTCTTGAGCTTGCTCGAGATATACTCAGTGGTTTTTCCTGTTCATTATGTTACCAAAAGTGTCGTTGACAAAAAAAATGTTGGCTTGTGTAACTATTGAATACCAGTGCGTGCATAAGCGGTATTTCCAAGCGTGTAAAGTAGCGAAAGCTTTTTATGGATGAAACCACACAAAGTAAGCAGCCCATACCACCAAAGAACGCATATTGTACTCGTTCAGTGCATCAGCGGTCGTCTGCCGCATGAGATACCAGCTGCCTTTGGCAACTTTATTTCTCCAGCTTGTCCGTCTTAATTACATCTAACAGAACGACTCACCACATAGCTCTTCACACTGAAACGATGCATAGCTGACTTCTTGCTGCAGTAACCGAAGCGACGCAAAAGTGTAACCTCCGTCTACACAGCCGCACGCAACAACTGCACTACAGCTGAATCTACCAAGAAAGCTGAATTCCTAAATTCCAGCGTTTTACGTGCCACAACAACGATATGATTATGAAGCACTCTGTTGTGGAGGCCTCCGGAAATATGAAACATCTGGAACTTTATAACGTGCACCTAAATCAAAGTACACGGGTTTCAGGCATTACCGCGTCCATGGAAAATGCTACCGCCGCGACCCGATCGAACGCGCGACCATCGGGTCAGCAGCCGAGCACCGTAACCATCGCACACCCGGCAGCCACAAATGAAACTTTGTTTGAGAATACCTTCGTATACAGTGTTTTAAGGTAGGGGTCATTCATGTACCGCCGTGAATGCGTACAAGTAACTAAAATGGGATGACATAATAAGAGTCTGCGGTGTATTTTCTTTTCTTTTTTTAGAAAATAGATTTTTTATAAAAATCCTATGACAGTTAATAACAAGTTTTTGTTAATTAGTCGCCTCACTGTCAGTTTAGTTGCGGTAAAGTATTTCCGCCTAGACATGGAGTTTATGTGCGAAAACGATGGGAGCCTGACTGTCATAGAATTGTTATCAAAAATATGTATTTCCTAAAAAAAACACCCTGTATACCCAGCGATGGTGAGCCTCCTGCGCTGAATACAGCGCCTGCCTATTCGGTCATCGAAACTTGCAGCTGGGCAAATTGGTTCGTACTTCAAGGAAAACTGACATGCTCAAAGAAACAAACAGCGGCACAGAAGGCCAAGCAAGGACGAACGCTCGTCCGTGTTTGTCCTTCTTTGTCCCTTTTTATCTTTTTGCGCACACCTGTTTTCGTTGAGGATGCCAGTATAGTGTTGATACGACCGTGGATTTCAAATTTCGCCGCAACGAGCTATTAGAGGAACGTGATGTACCGGCGACTATCATTCCTTTTCATTTTATTTTATTACTACTCCCGCAGTTGGCGTT
This sequence comes from Rhipicephalus sanguineus, assembly GCF_013339695.2. Taxonomy (NCBI): domain Eukaryota; kingdom Metazoa; phylum Arthropoda; class Arachnida; order Ixodida; family Ixodidae; genus Rhipicephalus; species Rhipicephalus sanguineus. The sequence continues at coordinate 63,472,149 of NC_051178.1, read as the reverse complement.
GGCAAACTCACGCCGCCCACTCCATTCAGTCCATGCGTAAACCGTTGCAACTTGAGCACGAGCCTGCGCGCCATATCTCAGTGCGACAGAGAAGATAACGCTCGAAATGATAAATTTGTGAAGTGTTGACGTTGCGTCAGCAATCATGAATAGTTCAGTGTTCGTTCACCAGGAAGCTTTAAGTAACTTACTAATAGCGATAACCGTCTAATTTGCTGACGGACCTTGTAGCGCTCATTCTGTATCCATCCGCGCGGCCGTTGCTTTAGCTGTGTCAATTGAGATCGCGCAGTTTGCACGTGCTGGTCGCACTTGCCGCATTCGTCTCCTCTCGCTTCATTTTGTGTTGGGTTAATGCCGTGATTCACGGAAAGTATGAACGCAGCCCGGAAGAAGCTACTTCGCGGCATGTTCAACAATTGTGGACCTGCATGCAAGTGTGTTCCTAAGGAGTGACTGTTAGTGGCTGTTACGTTCACTGGGCGTTAGGCTTAGGGCCGTAACATTTCCTGCTGAGATATGTACGGCTCAGCTTGCGTGCGAGACTCTCTCGCAGCTTCCTTTCTGCTAAGCTGGAGGAACAGACGTGATCACCTTGATGTCCGTTTACCATTCCTTGGATTTGCGGATTCTGTATACCGCAGGCCTCTGCCATTATTGAAAGTAAGTTCACTTTCTTTAACTTCGCACTCTTTTATTAGAAAACCACAAGAAATGGAGGAGCGTGTTTTCTTGCATCGCGGTTTGCGTGCGCGAATTGTTTCAGGAGTACTTGACTGGGTGATACTTGCGGAATACACGATTAAGCTTTCCTAACATAAAGGCAAATTACGGTTTTCGTTCATGTTTGAACGTACTGATCTTTACTGGCCGTGCTTACCGGAGTTTGTTTCAAGGCATATATTAACTTTTACGTTCAAGCGCCTGTACTACTATTCTGACTCTGCAAAGCTGCCTAAGCCAAGTAATTACTTAGTAGAATTTACGGTATGTGTCGTTTGCTTTATTCTGTCACTACAACAAACCTGTGGATAAGACAATGCTTACACTAGCAGATAGCATGTTCGTGTATTCCTGCACAGTAGTATCTCCATGTAACGATAGCCTGTGTGGGCTCTTCTAGTATAGTTTTGAATGTGCGAGGGTGTGAGTGCGAGTGTAAGAGGCACGTTTTAGGGAGAGGAGTTGGGTGTCTTTCCTAGTGTCTTGATGTTTCTTTGCCTTGACTGTTTCGACGCGCGCCTGAGAACATGTGGCTTAGCTTCCCGTCTATGTTAACCTCTCACCTCTATGTCTGCACCTCTCAATAGATGCATGAAAAAAATGTTCTCTCGCACGTCGCTTAAGCCTGGTTAATTGTAGCGTGTTCGTCCCTCGGTAGCCGTGCGGTGTTATCGAGTTTTCGCCTTTTCACACCACCCTCCTGTAGGTACCAGTTTCTGATATTTTTTTGCAGGTACGACTCACACTTCATATCTTGAAACAAGGCGCCACATCAACTAAATTACGGCTTTCTTCTCTGATGGTGAGTTATTTGCAGTTGTTTGTATAAATGAAGATATATGTCCGCAAATTTGCGTTTTCTCGTTTCCTTGCGTACTTAAAAGACAACAAAAGGTCACACAACTTATAAAAAAAGTTGACATCTCCGAGTGTCTGTGTGTGTATCATTCAATTGACTTATGTGCTCGTGTCCTGATATATTAGTTCTCGTCCAGTTTGCCTTGTTTTTAGGTTTACGAGCGTTTTGAAGAATCGAAGCATTATAGCAGGCAAGAAAGTTTTTTCTAGTACACTTCTTGAAAGCGCTATACATATTTTCATTCATTTTGGTGAAAGTAAATTCTCAAGATTACAGATTTCTAGATTTAATACACAAAAGCTGAATAACATTTTAAAAGAATTGCAGAACTTGAGTGGTTCGTCCTGAAATTCGAATATCAACAAAAAGCACTATGTGCTTTTTAATCACGTCTACGCTGTCACTGAACTGGGGAAGTGACCTATTCAGGTAGCGTACTTTCAATTATTTGTCTACAACAATCCAACAACTATTAAAACATATTTTGTACAACGTATTTCTACGACGAAATTCCAGTACTGCTTCAATTTTAACTCAATAACTATGCAACGGAACCATCACAATTATTTCCCAATGCTCAATGTACTTTCAGTAATAAATGTGCGACGATTCAACATCGTCTTCTGCAACAAAACATCAATAAGATGTCGCTGGCCAATTTTCAACAGGTGTCAACAATAAGCTCAATGATACTTCAATAAGCAGACAATTACTCTTCAGTACAGTATGTCAACATTAACCAATGGTGTGTCAATTATTTCTCAAACAAATATTTACTAAGGGATATACACCCATGGTGGCGAAATATGCAAGTCGCCTTTTCTTTACCGCAACTAAACAGGATTTAAACGCTGTAAAGAGGCATATGGCCTGAGTGATTCCGTCTTGTCGAGTTGCTATGCAAACATGCAATGTTTCGGGTTCAGCTACTGAGTTTCGGATTGTTATCAAGAAGAAGCAGCGAGGTTCGGCGGCCGACCGAAGGCTACAACAGCCTCAAGACGCTTATCTGTTCGCACATTTTCGCCGAAGCACTCAGCTGCGATAAGGAAAAGAGACGTAGCTGAACATGATACGGGAACGACTGCATCAACATAAGTACAAAAGAAGTTTCTGCACTCATATGCGTCAACAAGCCGCAAGCTGTTCTTCCGCAATATCAAATGACCGCGCGAAGGTCAGAGCAACAGGACAGCCGTCACACGACACAGTTTCGTGTGGAAAGATAACACTGTCGTAGGTGCGCTATTTAAAGGGGCCTCTGAGGGCAGTTGAAAGGCACACAAAGCCAGCATGGGAATCGAAGTGAGAGCAAGGAAGCCGCTGACAGTCGTCACCGCAACGACGGCTTCGATCGAAGACGTCTCTGCAAGGCGGCGTCTTCTGCACCATCTCCCACCTCGTAAACTCTTCTGGGACCCTGTGCATGGAGAGATATCCCTACACCCGGTCTCAGTGGCCATCTTGGACACACCCGAGTTCCAGCGGCTTCGCCACATCAGCCAGCTGGGCACGGCCAATTATGTCTATCCGGGCGCCTCGCACACGCGCTTCGAGCACAGCCTGGGAACGGCACATCTGGCTAGGCTCTTAGGCTCACGTATACGGGAACGCCAACCCGAGCTGAATATAACGGACAAGGAGTTGCTGTGCTTGGAGTTGGCCGGCCTGTGTCATGACCTGGGTCACGGGCCCTTTTCACACGTCTGGGAATCATTCTACCGCTCAGGAGCCACCAGCAGAGGCCTTGCACCGCTTTGGAGCCACGAGACCATGTCCTGTAAGCTTCTCCGGCATCTGTTGCGCGTTCATGGTCTCCAAGAAATCTTCGATGCGTGGGAACAGCACTTTGGACAGGGATTCACCAGTGAGGACCTGAAATTAGTCCAGGATCTCATCTTGGGTAACGTAGATCAAACTTCACCTTCCCGGCGATTCCTCTTTCAAATAGTCTGCAACCCCGACTCAGGTCTTGACGTGGACAAGTGGGACTACTACCTGCGGGACTCCCACGCTGTTGGCGTGACGTGCGGATTTCAGTACGAGCGACTTGTAAGCAGCGCTCGCGTAGTGTTTACTGAGGACGGGGAAGCGCACATTGCCTTCCGCGACAAAGAGTTGGAGAACGTGTACGAGATGTTTCGCACCCGCAGCCGGCTGCACAAGACCGTCTACCGCCATCGCTTCACGGGCGTCGCCGAGACGATGATCTGCGATGCGATTCGGCTGGTTGACGAAAAAACGCGCAACATCTTCAGCCACGAGAACCGCTTCCTGCGCTTCTGGCAAACCACTCACGACGTTGCCCGTCCAGATGCAGTAAGAGCGGCGATTGAAGAGTTCGTCGCACTCACTGACCGTTCGGTAGAGCTATCAGTGCGTAGCTCGCGCTCCAGCGATCCCGACGTTTTGCGAGCTCAGAGACTGTGGAGGTCCCTATTGAAAAATTCCATATGTACGGAGTCCGCAGATACGGACTTATTGGAATATGGAATGCCATATCACCGTATCATACGGATATCCGTATCTTACGGATTTCCGTATCATACGGATATCCGTATCTTACGGATTTCCGTATGATACGGTGATATGGCATTCCATATTCCAATAAGTCCGTATCTGCGGACTCCGTACATATGGATTTTTTCAATAGGGGTCGCTCGAATGTCGGTTCCAGAAACCGCGCTCCCTCTACCGTTATCTAGGAAACGTGCCGCACCGTGAAGGTGTCACAGAAGAAGCAGTGCGGGCATCATTCCTCGACGCCTTACCAGAGGATGTCCGTCCACCGACAGAGGACCTCGTGCTGAATCTCGAAAATGTACACTGGGGCCGCGGTACGGAAGACCCTGTCAGGAATGTGCTCTTTTATCGGAAGTCTCGGCCAGACGCTCCTGTCCGGATCGATGAGTTGCGCACTTTGGGACGAGTGTACATGGTCCCTTCAAAATTTCAGGACTCTCTCTGGCACTTCATTTTGCGAGCGCCCCCAAAACCAGGTTTCGAGCAATATTTGGACCAATGCCTCGCGTCGCTGAGGACAACCAAGTAAGAGAAACGGGGCTCGGTAATTCCGGGCGCATCGAAAATACCTGCAAACCGAATTATGCGTCGCTGACTCATAATCATAGAGTGGTAGCTCCTGCGCAGAAACTCCAGCACATAAGCCGATTTGTCTCCATCTCTGTGTTGGTGGTAATAGATATTCTGTCTGCCCACTACATCATTCTGAGACACCTTGTACATTATATCGCGCACAGGATAAAGTGATTCTAAAGGCGAATCCGGAATAATTAGATGAAACATATGAAGGCGGATGCGTACGTAACTGCGTGAAAGTGGTTTAATCTCATCCTTTTAAATATGTTTTACCACAGAGCTGTTACGGTCAAGGTTTCCCTTGTGTCGTAGATAGAAAATAATCATCATCACCATGAAACGGCACGCGCTCGGTCACCGCCCAAGCACTCTGTACAGATGGTTAGCAAGATAAGCTGAAACGTGCCTCCACTAATCGGTGTTTGCCGCCCGTGTGTTCGCTTGTTAACTTTTAGTGCACCAGTGCGGTTAGCAGTAGGCTTTGCCCAATTTATGTGGCACATGCGCGCTATCTGAGTCTTGCAGCAGAGCTGTTATGGTCGAGGAGTGCAAAAAAATATAGAAAGCGAGAGAAAGACTATAAAAAAGTGAGAGAGATAGAAAGACGCATACTCGAGAAACATTAAAAAAAGAGAGAGCAAGCATAACACCGCATATATATATATATATATATATATATATATATATATATATATATATATATATATATATATATATATATATACATATCATAGCAAGGGTCTGGTGCAGCAAGTGTCGCAAACGTGAGCAGATGGCCATTTTGCCCATGCACAGAGAGACAACCAGCAGCTAGCATGCAAAATAGAATACTACACAGCAAAAGAAACAATGCTTTTCGCGTGAGTGGCATATTAGTCATGCAGTCATGAGAAGTCGTCAAACAGAGAGTGTCGCCAGCAAATGTCCACAGCGGGACGGGGGGGGGGGGGGGGAGAGAACATGGTTAGGTTATTTTCCTGCTGCATCTGCTGAACGTCAAGGGTACCACGTTCACCCTACATAAGGGTAAACATCTGGATAAAGAGCCTTAGATAAAACCATCATCTATTCAGGAACCACCGAAAGAACATCAACAGCTGAAAAGAGCACAGCGACAAATTTCACCCGCGCTCAAGCTAAAGAACAGGCAGAATCATTTCCTTTCATACCTCCTGCCAAGGAGAATACAGCACGAAAACTGAACGACTCAAAGGAGGCTCGCGTGCATGTACTATACAATGCTGTTCCTCAAGCACTGCCGGTCACCATACCGCCAGAGAAAGCGCTCTATGCAAGTTATATCGGAATTTTCCGAGAGCAACCGGAGAAAATGAAAAAGCAGCCTATCAAGGAATGCTTATAAGCAGAGCTCCTCCAAAACAGAAGCGCACGTAGCCGTAGCGACGTCCCCGCAGACAAGTAGCCACAATCACCTGCGAGTGAAACCACAACACTGTCGGCCGCTCGAATCGCAACACAACAGTCGCCTCAGTCTTTCAAAACAGCGACGACAACCTTATGAACACGGCTAGACCTCGCCAGAATGAACAACACGCCAACAAACTATGCATGAGATGTCTCCCACAGGTCTATCGCTTGGAACGCTTCAGAAAGAAGAAAAAAAAGAAAAGAAAGAAAAAGAGCAAGCGAGCAGCGCAAGCAAGCGCGCAGGCGAGGGAAAAGCGAGGACGTAGGGGCCGATTACCTTCGTTAAATTTGAGATAGCATGTGTTTAATCATGTTTCTTTGTATGAAATGTATATTGCGAGTCAACCCAAGTGTCTATTCGTGCATCATTTTGTAAACAATGCTGTCACAGTATTTCACATGATGCTTGTAAGTACACAATTGTGCATGTTCGAATTGTCATGTACCACATGTGTTATTGACAGTAGTATCTATGTTACGTGCACTTATCTGCAAGTGCAATGTAACATTGCATGGAACTGTCAATTTTCTTGTGACTGGGAAGTGACGCACAATATATGATGTACTGATCTACGGACGTATGGACTCATATGTGTGAGACTTTTGCGTGTGCTCTTTTGTGTTTCTAGAATTTTATTTCGGAACATTCTTAAATAAGTGGAGGGCAGCGTCACAAAAGTGCGCATACACAAATCATGCACCGCCGTTCCCAGAGCCAGCACCAGTTTACAAACGCCGGAACGCGATATCTCGCCAAGGACACAGCGCCTGAGTGCTTCAAATCGCCGGAACGCGAATCAACGAGTCGATTCTAGAAGGCTCCGCGTAACACCACGGCACCGCGAGCACGCCAGAGATCGTCGACAGCCGACACCCAGAGAACGTACGTACTGGAACTTTCTATCCATGGCTTCACTAGTGCTGAAGGCGGAATAATCACATCGATAGCTCCAGAGCCACGGCGGAAGCCAATGTAAGCGAGCATAAACGGGGCAGCTGGCAGTCAGTGAATGAATCTATCAGGACTGCCCTACGACCAGCACAACGAGGGAGGAGTACCAGCGCTACAATCACCATGTGATAGCACAGTTTGACCCGATGCCGGGATCTCCTGACTCGGAACATCGGTGAATACCAAGGACATTTGAACTCCTTGGACATTCGCTTATGCATCTGTAGTATTCTAGCGCAAGCTGATTATTGTTGGCCTCCGTGTTGTTATCTTGATGATTACTTTAATCCATCTCAATATTCGTGTGGTATAGCCACCATGTCTACATGCTGATGACTGTTTGTAACTTCCTGGACTGAGAATATACGTTTTGTGTATTTATCAACTATCTGCCTTGCATCAGTCTTCGGACAAAAACAGGCGTTCGATGGTGCAACGAAAGGACCTGGTCTTAAACTGTTCGTGCTTTCGCGCTGCCTTTCGGGGGACAGATACGTCAGTCCTTAGAATCTGCCTAGCGACTGCTTCCAAATCACTGGGTTGCGACAACCCTATATGCATGTCGGTTTGCACAAGCCACTTTTCTTGTAGGCTAACATAAACGACCACAAGTAGTGGTGGCAGTGGTGGTGGTGGCGGCGGCAGTAATATTGTTGCTAAAGGCGGGGTTAGCCTAGGGGACTTAGCCGACAATCGCTATGACTGGGCGTCTCTTTCTATGTAGCATGTTTCGCCATGTGCAAAGAAATGTCTGCCGTTCTTCTATGTACCGACAAGTGACAGCAATGGTTGTACTCTGCAAAGCAAGATTTTGAAAGGAATTGCAATATAACTGAACAAGTTTGTGAAGATCTAACGAAGACAATGTGGCATATTTCGTGCGTTATTGAAGTATTGGCTCCCAGGTCGGGTTTGATGTTTCTTTATGCATTGTGAAAGTTTGCTAAATTTTATGTCATATGTTTGTTTATATTTTCTCAGATTTTCGTTTCACGCTTAGCCTTTATTTGCTTTTTTTGTGCTTGTTTACTTCTGGTTTTTTATGTTATTTCAACTTATTTGTTTGAAATTATCGGGCATCGCACACATATCCGCATTATAGATAGAAGAGCACTGGAAAGGCAGTGTCTACGAAGAATCGTACTCACACTGTGGTTTCCTATTTCTCGGAGCTGTGTAACGACGCCTCAATAGGGAAACCGACTTTGTTCGCGCAGCGTACTTCAGCCGTATCTTTTGGCAAGATATACAATACCGCAAGCTGCGCGCTTGGAGTGGCCGCAAAATCGGCGTCCGTTTAAGATAAGTATGGGCGGAAGACACAGCCGCTCACTCGCGCTATGCAAACGGAAGAGATAGCAAAAGAGAAGCATCAGAACGGCAATATCTACTACGGAACATAACTACCGCTGTCACTAATGCCTATTCGTGTGACCATCGGTATGCCTCTCACATTACCGTATACGTGCGCACACTTAAGAGTTCCGTGAGAAAGGGCAAGGAGCACCCCGGATGAAGCGAGCTTCCAAGACGCGTTTCGTTGAACAGCCGCCTTACTGTATGCAGTCAGGAGAATGAGGGCGACTCGTATTCGAGGGCCTCCAATGAATTCGCGCGCCTTGTTAAGCTTCCTTTTCTATTCTTTTTTTTTGCGCTGTTTGTCTCTTCATTGTTTGGGTGCTTTCTCTTTAAGTACAGACACGCTCAAGACGAAAGTTTTCATCTGCGGACACTCGTTGTTATGTGCGTTAAAGCGAAAGCCTTAGATGCCTTATCAAACGCGAAAATTGACCATCGGCGGCGTCAGCACGAGTGATGCAAAAAATTATCAGCAGGTGAGGACGTCGCCATATGACATCATCGTATCATCACAAATTACAACAATTTGTGACGTCATCATGACGTTCATGATGCCGACATCACATGAAATCGTCGCTTGGTCAAAGGTGGGCTCATCGCAGAGCCTGTGCCAAACCATGCTATAGGTGCGGAAAGCTTTCAGAAGGGGGCGGGGGAAGGTCAGTACATCTACTGAGAAGAAAAAGATGGCTTTCGCCTTCGAGTCGTCTTAGGTGAATGAATAATGGACCCTATGAATTTTATTGCTTACTATTTGCCCGTTGACATCCATGCTGCTTTCGTGAGAAACCGCCGATGCTTATTTAATCATGCAGCAATTAACTCTGCCTGGGCGCGCGCGCAAGTGCAGGAAGCAACAAAAACAAAAAAAATGTACGACAAATGCGCCATGATCTCACGTAGGACAAGGGAAGCTTCCTATGCTAACAAACTTCGCTGCTACGAGGGGAAGCTATAGGAGGCACATATAAGACGTCTGAGCACTTCATTGGATTGTATTTTACACGTAAAAATTTTAAGCCATCCTTGTTTTCACAGTCTTCTATCAGCTGAGCTTGTTGATAGATTGTTGAGGCGAACCGCAGCTGCCAACATAGAGTTCCAGTCAAGTAGATAAAGTCTTGTTGTTTCCAAAGTGGAAGAGAAAAGACCGCCGAGACTTCAACTGTCCTAAGGGCAGGTCGGAAGTAGGAAATGTAAAACATCGGCACTGTCTCCACTCGGCAAGAAAACATTTTTGTGGTGGCCTTAAAGCAAGGAAACATACGGAAACATACGCTAGCAAGGTGGCGTTCGTTGAGTGACAAAAAGACGCCCTTAGAGCCAACTGTTTATGGAGTGTAGATTGCGTCTTCGGCAGAACACGCTTCAGAGAAAAAAGCTGTAATGAAAAGGTACTCTTTGATGTTGTTTTCTTATAGTTTACTTAAACACCATTCGCTATAAGTGAAACGGCTGCGCTGTAAACGCGGTAAAAGCCGGCTAACGTCAATTTTTTCAGCGTTTGTATAGTCACAGCAATGATGCTAAACCGATGCATCAACATGACGCATGAAAGCGGACAGAATTGTTTTGACTGTTCACTTCCGAACTGCCACTGCTATCAGTGTCACAGCAGTACTTATAATGGGTCTTTTCACATCCTGCGCAATAGGAGGAGTGAGGAGAGAACTATCGGGGAAGGGACATGCATCCTTTAGGTTTAAAAGCACATATTCGCTTTTCAGATTATTGTTATCTTGCTAGCAGCTCGTACATCTATTTTGAAGGTACATGAAGCGCCCTGAAAACTTTGCATTTCTGCGTTAGATACCAACTTAAAAAAGAAAGCACTTGGCTGAGTTCTTTCGTATTGTGCGGCATGTGTCGTAGAATTTCTAATTTTGAAGCTTGTGTTTCGGTGAAAATAAAATTCGGAGCTCATGCGCGAGAAGATTTCTTATTTGAGTGTATGGCGGACACCAAAGCCAGCGAACGAGGATACGTGGGGGTCCCGTCAGACTGTCGTGTACCCCTTAAGTCAGGACCCTGTGCACGCTTTGCTTATCCTGATGTAAGCGATGTCACACTGGGTAGGCAGAATGTACGTGCCTCCGGCAACAGCTTTCGCCGACTTTCAAAGTACGAAATTCTCTGAATGGGTGCACAGATGATCGAGTGTGTGTGTGTGTGTATGTTTGTTTGCTTATGCAAATGCTATTGAGGTTTGTGTTATTAAATAGAAGTTGTCATTACCATACGTAATATAGTGATCCGGAACAATGAGAGAACATTGCCATGCATTTCGCAGCCACATGCGGGATATCTGCCACTGTTCTTTTTTTAATTATTATTATACTCGATGCTAGACGTGTCCTGATGATTAGCCTTTCCATCCGGCTTCGAAAACTTGCGCAACCCATTAAACAAGAATGCCCCCGCGAGAAGGCGCCTGGGCTTCTGTAACACCCAATAATTGACAGGCATACGGCGTGTCTCTCGCATTCGTAACCGGCACGCACGTCAATTGCGTGAATGGGAGTACACTCACGGTATAACGACGCTGCACTTCACAGTCGCTTCAGTTATCGCTGCAATCGTGCTACCGAATGAGCGAGATGATCTTCACAATCTCTCATATCGAGCGGAGCCAACATCAGCGCCAACCCGACAGCACGCAAACAGCCGCATCCGATATTTCGCCGACGAGGAAGTGCGTCCGTCCGTCGGGCAGGCGAAACTGCCCACGAAGCTCACGCGCCCGCTCCTTCTCAACGAAACGCGAGCAAGCAGGTTGCGGTAAGAGGGGCCCTGTTTGTCTTCCTGTTTCGGCCGCGACCGATTCCCCTCGTTCATTTCGTAAGCGAGTCGTGCGCCCGATAGGAATCTCTCGAGGGGGTCGTCTCCGGAACGGCGTATCAGCGAAAACCCGTCTTTCAAGGGAGCACGTCCGAAAATGGGTGTGGTGTGTGAACGCGGGCACGGCCTCGGCTCTAACCTTGGACTCTTCTGTCTTAGTGTGTTGCCTCTGAGACGATGAGATGGCCCAAAGCAGGGCATGCACTCCCGAAGACTGTGCTGAATTGCTCATAGAGAGCGCCTGGTTGACAACCTTCTTGTGATCGACTTTCCCCCTGCCTTTGCAGAATATTATGTCAGCTCGTACGCAAGTCCACAGAAACTTTCTGCATTTTTGTTTTTTTATGTTTGGATATAATGTAAGAGAGACTAAAATTATTCTAGACGTCGGTGATCTAATTTCTTTTCGCAAATCTTCTCTGCGTCATTTTTTTCCCGCTTCCTTGTCCCGGTCGTAGGGTTCGAAACTGGAAATGCATGTTGTGTTAATCTGCCGGCTTTTCACATCTCATTTGTTTCTCTCCCTATCCCTGAACACTGCAATAATAATTAAAAAAAACTTTCGCCCTCTGTGTAGTTTATATGATAGCGGGCGTTGCCAACCTGTGTGAGCGACGAAGTTATATTTACAGGCGCTTGTGAGAGATAATCACATACTGATTAGCCAGATAAAAAACGTATTCTCAAGTCATGTCGGTAGAATAAATACTTGTTTGTAATACCGCTGCCAATAACAGGAAGGCCGAACAAGGCATTGTACACAGCAAACTTCGTTACGAAATAGCCTAGCGAAAGCAGGGAGTCGCGTAAGGAAACGGCGCACTGGCTCGGTCCTTGCTGGTGTTCATTTTATACTTAAGTGGTGAATAATTCACAAAATGGTGACCTTGACAAAATTATATAGTGAATGTAGTGGATGCTTTATACTCTGCACTGTACAGTTCACAGATTAGTTATTTAAGCTTGCGTAAATTGACATAAAACAGGACACTGAAGTTCTGTATGTAGCTATCGATGAGGTTTTACGGGCCCTTGCAAAACTTGTCCCACGGAACAGTGGCTGCAGCAGACGTTACAACAACTGATTTGGTCCAAGATGGCGAGAACTTTGCATTTAAGAAGCCTGCGACACTCTGTGCAAAATGTCTTTAAATATAAACTGTGCCAGTGAGATGGGAAAAGTGCCAACCATTATACGAATAACCAATAAAGGAGACGTAAAAGACATGACGAATTATAGACTTATAGGCCCACTTTGAGCGTTTTAAATATGCTCGCCAAGGTTCTACCATTCCACCATGGTTCAGAGATTCTACAATGTGATACATAAGGTAAATTATAAAATATATTGAGCGCCACTAACATTGTTACGTGCTTTTTATACACTGCCACAAGCATCCCAATCTGCAGAATACTTGTGATCTTCGAGGCATTACGTTGTGTATGTATACTAGAAACTTACGCTAATGCCTAATTGGCACCTATGAGAGCTCCGCGGCTGCCTTGGTTCTCGACAAGCCAAGCGAAAGAAAATTGTGTAAAAAGTGCTCAGGTAAATAGAGCTAATTTTTTCAGTATCTTCCACCGCATTCTTAGAAGTAACTGGCGGTCTATATTGCAAATAAACATGACAAAAGAGTACGGGAGAATATTTCAGCAACTTAAGGTTTTTCAAATGCTCTTGTGCGTCCAAGCAACAGTGTCGAAAAAATTGCGACAAATAATAGAGGACCTTAACACGGCAAGTGTTCAAGTAAGATTGAAAATAAATACTCAAAAACAACAGTAACGCCTAAAATACTGGTGTGAGAACGTGAACTTAAAGTTGGCAGCCAGCCTTTAGAATCTGTGCAGGACTGTGTATATCAACGTCAAACACTAATAGGGGGGCCTACTCAAAACAAGGATATTTATCGAAGAATAAGGATGGCCCAGTGTGCATGCGGCATTGGGAGAGTCCCTGGTTATTGGGAGAGTGCCTGGTCATACAGTGAGCATAAAGATAGGCTGACGGAGAGGATTCCCAGGGCGACCTCTCGTTCATTGCAAGTCACGAAGCGCTTTTTCGTGAACGCTGAGTGTCGTTGCCAGCTCCTCAAGCTTGCTCCGACGGTCGGTAGGTACACCGTTTGCGGTGCGGAGCGAACCTACTCCTGTGGTCTCCTGTCCTTTGTATACATTTCCTTCTCCCACTTTACGGGGCCACACGCTTTACTGCGCACGCGAGCCTGCTCTTTTTCGTACCTCAATTGAGCGTGCTCTCAAAAGCGGCGAGCACCGGTTCCGCAGCGAGAGAGGTTCACGGTCAGTATTGTGACGACCGTGACGTTATTTTGTGAATGCGCGCGAGACTACTCTAGGCACTGTTCTGGCTCACTGTGCTCGGAAACCAATTCGCATTCCGCGTGCGTGAAGCTGAGAAAAGCGGTCGGGCTTTTTGAAGTGTAGCGTTTCGAAGCCTCTCTTTCACCGAGTGTATCTGAATGTCTTTTTCTCTTTGGCATTGTGCTTCAGTTATAGCTCCTGAGTGCTGTTGCTTAGGGAGCCGCCATATTTCCATGACGTTATGGAAACATCTTGTATACATTAATACTTACAACATCATAAAAAATGAAGCGGAAGCTTGTGATGAAAATTCGTAAACAGGGGTTGTGCTGGAGTCAATTGCTGCAGCTCCACCCAATGCTACAGCTAATGCTGGAGCTCCAGCACAACCCCTGTTTACGAATTTTTCCTTACAACATCATGGAAGATCAACCTGTCTTGCTTCTGTATATGGGCTCTTGTACCCGCTCTGTTGGCAGACCACATTGTACCCTTCAGCAATGACAGCAAGGAATTGAAAAATGACTGAGGAATGAAACAGAGAAGCGGCAAACGTTTCAAGGTGAATATGCAGCAGACAACGATAATGCTAGGTGGTCTGGTAACAGAGAGAGCGTTCGTGATAAAACAACCGGCCCTTGAATAGATAGATTATGCGTATCCAGGCAAAATATCAACAGGTGAGCCTATTCATGTAAAGGAAATCCACTGAAGAATGAAGAGAGGATACGGTTGACATTCTCCACTCATAACCGGCACGTTACCATTGTCACTGAACTTCTAACATATGAGGCAGTAATCTGAGGAATGACATACTCGTCGCAATTACCACTTAATATCGCTTCATTTGTTATACCCTCAATCGCACAATGCTTTACAGAGGGGAGTGGGGTGCATGAAATAAGAAACAAGAGCGAAGAAGATAACATCAAATTAATAACTGCAATACATACGAGGACGCGATGTGACGCTGGTACAACTGAACTGAAATGCAGGTACGATGAGAAGTACAGTACAAACAAGATGTTCAAAATACACATTATGCACTTTAAGCATCAAGTAAATAATTGTGTAAGATGGAAGAAAACAAGTCATGATCTCACATAAAAACGATTTCGGAGTGAAGGTGGTTGCAGCCTTTGGGCGTGCGCGGCACAAAAGAGTAATAGAAAGTGTCAGTGCGGCAGCTAGTGGCATGTACCTTATGGTGATGGTCTAAACGTGCTGAGCGATAAGATGGTGTCGTAACGAAATGAGCCTTCTGGATGATTGAATAACTTATGAAAATGCATGAGATGAGATTCTTTGCGACGTGATTCAAGTGACTGCAAGGAAAGGGCGCCTTTCATTGACGTTACACTGCTAGTGCGATGGTAGCTACGTAACATGAAGCGTGCTGCGTTATTCTGTACCATTTCAAGCGAGTGAGTTAAGCGCGATTGAAAAGGGTCCCAAACGAAGCATGCGTATTCGAGTTTTCGATGCACTAATGTCTTATACATCATTAGTTTCGGGGCTTGAAGGACGTGACTGAAGTTGTGTGACAGGTACCCTAGCATACGGTTACTATTGTTAATAAGGTAGTGAATGTGATCTTTCCAACTCAATTCAGACGTTATATGAACCCCAAAGAAGTAATACAGTCTGTAGTAATGTTGCGTAGGGCATAGTTACCATGAGGTCCCGCAGTATATGAAACACGTAAAACTTTACATTTGTTAGCGTTCAGGTCCATGTGGCAAGTTCGTCACCAGCTAGCAGTATTAGTAATGTCAGTGCGTAAAGAATTAGCGTGGAGGTTACATGAGATGAGCAGTACGGACACGTAGCACCTAGTGGTGCGACTTGTCTGTACTGCTCTATTTCGGTGATGCAAACAGATGCATACCATCTTATGTGGGCATGCCAAGGGTTACAATCGATACGGTTCCGCATACTACTGCAAGTCGGCGTTCACTAGAGTGACAAGACCAGCTGTGACAGCTGGATACATGATAAGAAATTCCACAAGGCACTTCTTCATATACAAAAACCAATCTTACGGCACACCTCCAATCCACATATACACACAAAGTGTTGTGCTTTAGGCGCAAGTCTATAATGCATCTAAAAAACAAGAAAGAACCCAAGAAACTCGAGAAGAAGCTAAGAACCACTCAGGGTAAGATGTAACGAGAAATCATAGGCGTAACTCTAAGAGATAGGAGGCCACCAGAGTAGTATACAGTATAATAAGAGGGAGAAATTGTCCTGCACAGGCCACGTCTAGAGAAGGACAGCCAACTGATGGTCAGTTAAAGTGTCGGAATGAATACCAAGAGATCGGAAAGAAGTGCGAGAGCGCAATGGTTTAGGTGCAGCGATGAAATAAAGAAATGTGGAGGGACCTAATGGAATCAGCTCGCGTAGGAAAGGCTGGGTTGTAGATCCTTGGAAGGGGCCTTTGTCCTGTGGTGAGCAAGAGACAGGATTATGATGATGATGATGGTTACCCTCTTTTGTTTCACAGCCCATCCAGCTTTATCTGTTATCTGAGAAACCTCCCTCTTTTCATGTGCTCCTCCACTGCTGTAGTGTACAGTTTGTCTTGTGCTCTAATTCAAAACGGCGAGATAACACCTAATGGCCCAATTTTCTATTGAACTCAAGCTCGCTGTCTGATCAAGCGATGTCGATTCTTCTTTAAACGTCCTTTCTCAGCAATGTGTCATAGCCGATTGGTGGTAACGTTAAAAAATACCACCAGCCGCACGGGGCGATTGTAACAAAACCGACGCTGGACAACTTGCTGGGTCCTCGAGGAACACAAGTCATCATACTCCCAGGATGAAGCGCCCTAATGCCACAAATGGTTGCACACGAAGACACTACTTCGAGAACCATGCACACATCGACTATATCCAAAAGTTGTCAGGGAACTTCCTAACGGCAGCATGCATGGCGAAGCGGCAGTCCACATCGCTGCTTCGTGACGTCACCGTTTATTAATGTCATCGTCCTAGAAGTCACCGCTGCTGGTGATTATGGGTGGCAGGAGCTATAGTAGGGCTTCTAATTCCGAGAAAGTGTTCTCAAACTTTAGTAACGCTATGTGTGCCAGCAATAGGTGTGCTGTGAAGACGCACGATCGCAACAGTGGCCCCTAGACGTAAAGTGCACTTAGTTCTTTTTCTTTTTAATGCCATCAAACGTTTCAATGACCCCCAAACGAGTCGCTTAACACAAGGCACTGGCGCACCAGTAATCAGAACGCAAACCAAAGCAGCCATGTGATCGAGATTTTGATGAAATTGCAGCAGACGACAAGCTGCACCGCCATACATTTGTCACTCATGCGCGTAGCCATTAAGATAATCTGGAAACTCAGTCCTGGACATGAGGAAGTACACCGCGTAGAAAAGCGGACAACGACGACGCGTGTCTGCTCCTCCAAACATACGTTGTGCTATGCAGACAGGTATACGAGCGTATCTCCAATCACCCGGGCAAAAAGACGCCGGCGAGGTGCTATAAATATAAAGGCGCCGCTTAGAGGCACATTTTACGAGTACTCTTTTTTTTTTTTTTTTGACGCCACCTTAGTGCCGCAAAGTTAAGTGGCCTCTCTTCCCGGTTTCTTCTTTGTTTTTGTTTTCGTTTAACTTTTATTGCCCTCAGCACACGTATATGCTTGTTGCGGCTGGCCGCAACCTCAGAGGGATGCGAGACATAGCGCGTCTTTTAACATTTTACGCACGCAATCACAGGCCCAGTAACTTGCTTCGGTTTTCTTTGCAAAAAACACCGGAGTCTCTTTTTGTTCGAAAGAGGAATGACGTCTGCAGGATTTTAAGATAAAGAGCCATCCCCGCAAGCAGCCGTCAGCACGTCTCGGTGCTTCGTGCATTTGCAATGAGCGCCCCCGAAATTATCATGTTTTCGTGTTATTTCACTGTGCATGAAAGAGCTGACCGCAGAAACGGCACCCTGTGAAAGTACTTGGCCAGAAATAAGCAGGCGAGTAATATCGATCTCTATGTTTACTACAGGTGAGTTAGTTGTTATTAAGATGCATAGCATATTTCAAACCCAGCCATACATTCTCTTTACAATGGTCAGATTCCAGAGCGCCCACCCAATGTGCCTCCTAGCAATACATTCCAACGTGGCGCACAAAAAAGTGTGAGGTCCAACAAACGACTCTGACGACGACAACCTCAGTGCAATTTATATTGCCACGTACACCTTTCGGCTTTGTGAATATATTGTGCTAATTGCCTGAATTTTACAATAATTATTTATTCCAGTGTTGCTACAATGAATAACTGCTGCGTAATAGCGTTTAGAAAGAAAATCTCATGGTCAAAATGAGGGCCTGCTAAGTGAAAGCCTTCAACATCGCTCTGCACAGAGTACAGAATATTACATCGCGCTCTGTAAACGAGACAAAATCGGCTTTGCCGGAATCCTTAGTAGGTCTAAACATTGCGGTATACTGTGAGAAGTGGCATTGTCAGGAAATGAGCCAGAAAAAAAAAATCTGTGCTGTCAGAATACAGTAAAACCTCGGTGATACGAATCTCGTGGGGTTACCAAAAATATTCGCATCATCCGAAATTCGTATCACCAGAAAACATGGAAAATTAGTATGCGACAAAAGAAAGTTGGCATACGTTTTGATTTAGTGTTTCTCACGGCCGCAGCGACGTAATGAACAGCTCTGAATGATTTCCAGTAAAGTTTTTAGACGTCAGATATCATACTTGTACTCGTCAATATACGGTGCATGCGCGCATGTGTAATTAGTCAACCAGATGTGTTGTGCCCCGTGACCGCTCGTAGCTCCTTCCTAATCTTACAACGTTTTTCTGCATGGCACCAAAATACTGCGGCGAAAACGACTTAAAAAGCGCTTTGCACACGATAGATAAAAGGCCAAGCTCCTTCGCCAAGACCATTCGCTTCGTCTCTTAGGGTCTTCGTCCACCTTTAATGGGACTTCATGACGGACCCGCAGCCCAAGTTTCAGTCTTGTTTCATAGAACGTCTGATTGCGGGAACATGGCTTGGATCGACGTGGCAGGCACGTGTTAACACAGTGGAAAGACGCTGCTGCCTCGAGCACAGGAGCACGCGTCAACGCGTCGGAAAAAATAAAGCTCGACGTCAACGTCATCTGTAATCTAAACGCGAAGGCGCCTAAAGGCCTCCAAGATTCACGCGCACTATATGGGAGGCAACGGCGCACCGTTGACGCACCGTTGAATCACGCGCGGGCGCGGGCATGCGCGGGCGCGCATGCCCGCGCCCGCGCGTGATTGCCGGGTCTTCTGCGACAGCGCGGGCAGCACCTGTTCGTACCTGTGCGCGAGCGTACAGTACAGCGAGCGTACGTTCGTATCAAACGTCGCGGGGTGCAAATCGGTTCGCAACAACCGTACTCCAATACATTGCAGGCTAATGGGCCTTGGCCGGGACCACAGAAAAATTCGTATCACCCCGAAATTCGTACGAGCCGTGATCGTATCACCGAGGTTTTACTGTATACATGCCACCTGAAGGAAAACTCAGAGGGTCCCTTATACATTCGCCTAAGACGACTCGAAGGCGAAAGCCATCTTCTCCTTCTCTTTCTTCAGTCGATATACTGATCCTCCCATGCCCCCCTCTGAAAGGTCTCTGCACGTAACGTGGTCTTGCACTGCCTCCAGAATCGGAGGTACTGCAAGCTCTCTGCACCTCACCTGGTTTTGCACTACCTCCGTGATCGGTGGGCCGATCATGGAGGCAGTGCAGAGCGACAGTGTCATGTGATGAAGTCATCATGTGACGCCACGTTATGTGACGTCATAGTGACGTCATGGTGGTGTCAAATTTTGGTGATTTGTGATGTCATGATGACGTCATGTGCTGATAAGGGATAAGTAATGTGGTGAAGTCATCATGTGATGATTTTTTTCATCACTCGTGTTCACTCCGCCCCCGCGGGACGCCGACGGTCATACTTCGCGTTTGATGATGCATCTAAAGCTTTCGCCTTAATAAATATGTTACAATGCACCAGTCCCCAAATCCACGTGAGGACAGTATAACCTGAATATAAGTGGGTGCGGCATTTTTAACACTCAAGCAGTGCGCAGAAATAAGATACCGGCACCGAAAAAAGCCATGTGTGCAACGGCCGTATTCAGCCGTGACACGGTATGATGCTTGGTACAGGTACCGCACACAGAGCAGCCAATTGCGTTAACTGAAGAGCTCTTATAGCCAAAGTCATGGCCGGATTTAGTGGAGACGCGACACGCTCCCCAGTATTATATTTACGCACGTGTCGAGTCTTCCCTCCAGCCGGGTAACGCTATGTGTTATTCCTGAAGACTTTCGTGCAGTGAATGTCTCACACCGAGACGCACTATACGATGACTACTGCAGAACTTCCTTTGATTTGTTTAAAAGCGACAGCCTTATATGCCTCACTAAACACGAAATTTGAGCGTCGGCGTCACCGGCGGCGTCTCGCATCATGCGGCGTCGGGGACGAGTGGTGCAAAAAATGATCACCACGTGGTTACGGCACCATGTGACGTCATCACGACGTCACAGATCGCAGAAATGTGTGACGTCATCTTGGCGTCACAAATTGTGGCGTGATGTCACGTGACGTAACGTCACATAATGACGTTGTAGCGCCCTCCTTTGGGCGGCGAAGAAAACCGGAGACCGCGCGACCTCAAGAGAAGAAAATAAAGACGGCGCTTCGCGGTGGCACGTGAAGCCGCGGCTCGTGTTCCCTGCTGGCGTCGATTCTGGTTCAGCCGTCTCCTTCCTTCGCTCCTGTGGCTTAAGTCTACACCGCCATCACATGACATTGTAGCTTGGTCAAAGGTGGGTTGATCACGGAGGCAGTTCAAAACCAGGTAAGGTGCCTCCAATCCTGGACGCAGTGCGAAACCACGCTAGGTGCACAAAGCTTTCGGGGAGTAGCGGGGCAGGATAAATACATCTACACTCTAAGAAAAAAAAAAGAATATGCGTGACTCTTTTCGGAGAGTTCTGACTTGCCACGTATAGGACTCTCTTTAAATAGTCACGGTCACTTTCTTGGTGGGTCAGGGTCGGCTCGCTCTAGGAGAGTCCCCTGACCCTCTAGGAAGAGTGCAAAGACTCTCATCGGGAGGATCACGTTACCACTTATAGGGAGTCGGACGACTCTTGCCGGTAACGCTTCTAGGGGGGTCAAGGGACCCACACCGAAGCATCAAGCGACTCCACAAGTATTTTAAGCTACTCATTTGATCCTTGCTCTACTTTTGCGCGACTACTGTTGAAAATAGTGAAGTATTCATTTTAAGCAAGTCCAATAATACTTGCCGTTCTGCCCAGCGACTGTAAAAAAAGAACAGTTCAGTTTTAGCATTATTTTAACAAAACTCGTCAAAACAACACATATTTTTCAGCAAAGTTATATAGAAAGCGCGAAAAGATGGTCTGTGATTTCCAATTAAGAAGTCTGGGCATTCCTCATTTACATGCTTCTATGAGTATAGCCAACTAAAATGTGTGACTGTGATGTGCACAGTGTCATATGGTGCTAAATGAACAGCATAAATCGCCATCATGTTTCCATATTTATTCCTTGTGATTAAAAATAAATCAAAAAGTGGTGGCGGCTTGAGGCATCAGACTTTTGGCTTCCTAGGTTGTCGCTCCTGTCCAGCGTGAGCACCATGAAAAACGGTATCTGAAAAGCAGAACGTGATATTATGATGAGAAAATGAAATTGCAGTAAAGGTTTGCAAAACCTACACAATAAGTGGTTCACACAGACATAATAAAGGCTAACAACAAAACAACAAAGCACATCCTCCGGCAGCCAGGGGCATGCCGTGAGCGGTTATTGACCGCATGTTTTACAAAAGTAAACCATCCTTAAATGCTCAGATAAACAGATGCGAGTACTAGGGCCCGAACGACATCCAGCGCGTGCGTACGCCGTCTACGTCGAGATCAGACATGTCATATGCTAGAATTAGCGCACATAACTCCCACAATCACGTACACTCACTCGATTCTGTTATAGCGCCCAACGACATCGCAGTGTATGCAAACCACGAAAACAGCAAACAGAAACGAGGGAAAAGAGTGCACGCCGGCGGCCGCAACAGCGCGCGCCGTCGAAAGTCTATAGAGCTTTTTCACTTTACCGGCAAGGCGTGTCCAACTTGAATGACTACCGCGTACGTTCTGGAAGCCACCGTACTATATCTGCACCTCAAACTACCGTCTTTAAGCCAACAAAAACCATTACATATAGTGCGTCTGAGCGTTCTGTACACAGGCTTTTTTTTTTTCACGTTCCCACGCGTGGAAGCACGCTGCGCACTCAAGGTCCATGGAAATGTTATTATGAAGTACACTAAAGTGCATCTGAAAACGACATCTTGCACCTTCAGTAGTGCACACACGACGTGCGATCAGCAAGAAATGACCCTCGATTATTGTTTCCATCGCTCACTCTATGGGAGCTTGTACAGCAACGCGCATAACGGTGGCAACTCGTTAACTGACAGCTTTAGTTGGGCATCCGCAATAGCCCCGCGGATACAGGCTACTGTTGGAAATGGCTGGCAGGTTCCGCAGAGCTGCCGCAGATGCCCAGCTAAAGCTGTATAATTAGTACCTACGAAAGCAGTACACTCACCGTTAACTGGCGCCCGTTGTCGGTGTCCGCAGCTCCATGAATATTCGCCCTCCAAGCGTCACTTAGTGCACGGCTCGAGCCGGCGTCAACACCACCGAAGACGCGCAACCTACGCAACCACGCAACGCATTCCAATAGACCAGGAGACTGACTGAGACGACTGAGAGAGGAGAGCGGCGCGCCACCCCGGCGCCAACCCCGTCTGCGTTGCCGAGCGAGGCGCCACAACGGCACCAATGGGCGAGCGTGCGATATGTATGGCGTATACGGCGGCTCTTCCGAAGCCAATCGAAACGCGCTTCAGGAGGGTCCAGTGACTCCTTCCCAAATGCGAACTCTTTTTCTCTGCCTGTACCTTCCAAAGGGGGTCAGATGGACACCCGAAGAGAGTCACGGTTCCATGACCCTCTTTTGACTCTCTTTTTTCTTAGAGTGTAGGGATCCCACATTACCGGCCGTCCACGTAGGTTTCCTAATAAATTGACTGAGAAGAAATAGAAGATGGCTTTCGTCTTCGAGTCGTCTTAGGTGAATGCACAAGGGACCCAGTGCGTTTTGTTTTACGGCAACCGCTCTTATGGGATGTATGGGATGACACCCCACGTTTCTCTGATGTCATTCAGTGCTTGTCAATGATATTCCAAATAGCTTAGCATTTGTTTCTAGAGAACAAAGTCAGATTTTCGCCGCGATTATGACACGGAAACCATATATTGTGTATTCGAAATTCCATCTCTAGGCCACTCCGCTGGCGCCACACAGAACAAGGCGCACCGCTAATGCTCTGCCTCTTCTCGTGAGCACTTAAAATGACTGGCGTATGCCACGTTTCCCTCCTTGTCCACTAACTAATTCCAAACTGGAGGGTAATTTAGCTTCACTACGTTTAAAGGTACGCAAAGTATGAGTTACCCGTTCTATTTTGTGCCATTCAGGATCGCCGTTTGCACAAATGGAAACGGCTTGGACTATGTGGCAGCTACACTGACAAAATATTTCTGCCTCATCTAAAACGGATGTTACTCACGAGCATATGCCAACGTTACTTTAACCGACATCGCAAGCAGAAGAGAGAGAAGGAAAACAATATATGAGGGCTCGTTAGGAAGCCACGTTAATTATGTATGGTTGGCGCGAACCAGAGCAAACGTATTTCGTCTCATACTGAACCATGCAGCTATCGCGTAACTTCTTTTCATTATGGGCCAAAGTCTGACTCCGCTTGCTGATGCTGCTTTCTTCGCGATTTTTGGTGGTACCTCACGGCCGGTAACTGACGCTTTCAAGCCAGATTCTATAATATCCCCACGACGTGGATGCTCCTGTGTGAAGCATGGTTCGCGCAACCTACGAAAATTTTCTGCCCACTGAAGAAACACTTCTGTACGTTTCTATACCGATAACGTGGCTATATATGTGCACAATATGATTCCGGATAGTTTAGCGTTGTACAAAGATTAACATAAAGGCGAACAACCAAATGGCCCGTTACATGGCGTCCTTTCAATCAGGCGTTTCGATCGCCGCAGTCCAGAGAAAATGACCCCGGTGAACCGTCGACCGTCGCATGGCTTGGTGCCGGCCGTGCCGCCGCGTGAAAGTAACCTCGCACTGACAGGCCTCTGTAGTCTGATGGGTCCCGCGTGATCCATTACTCTAATACAAAAAGCGCGCCGCGCTCTGTGAGGGCTAGTGCCACCGGCCGGTGAACTGGACGACTTCGCCGGCGCACTATACCCAGGCTACACTACCCGACTGTTTGTCATCAAATATGAATGCATAGCGGTCACCGTTATTGCAAGTTCCAGGATAGCTGCACTGCCTTTCACAATACATACGTACCATTTAAGTAAAAAGAAAGCCCTGATCGATTTCAACACAAAGGGGAGGGGCAATTTTTAAATACAAACATGAGCGACTGTGCTTTATTAAAGTAGCTGGGAGCCGGTCGTGCCATTCTGCTGGTGTGCCTGTAACTGCGGTCACAATAACTTCGGCACAACCAAGCACTTTTATCGAGTGTGTGTTGTTTTTCTGCAATACAATCCCATATGTCATAATAAACGCAAGCTCACACAAACAGGATGCCTCCTTATTGATGTAACCTCTTCTGCTCTTCTTCTCATTGATGTAATGCCTTCTTCTCGCTTCCAGTGAAGCTAGCATGAGGTCTTGTGCGAAACATCGTAAAACCAGATGCCGTTTCGGGAGGCCATTTTATTGTAACACTTCTCATGAACCTGCGAATGGCCGAAAGTGGAACCCTAACTGCCCTAACCACGGATTTCTATCCGCGGCGGGCTTCCTAGTTTCACTGGCATCATTCTCCTCACGCATGCAACTCATGCCCTGGTAGTTTAATCTGCAAACGTATGCTTGTAAATACGGGACTGGTACAGTACATCATGACGGGGCCTCTTTCTCGGTGTCTTCCTACCGGTGTTTTCATGCTAAGTGCAGCTATTTGCCATAGCGTCATAAACACTTGTTTGTGTGATTTCGCGTGCACTATAAGCGTTTATGGTAAAGGCTCTCAGCAAGAAAGGCTGGATACAATGCCGCGAAGAGCGAAACATTTTAAGGAACCTCACTCTGTTTACAGTGCCTGAGGCGAGGTTATCGCATTGAGCGCATAATGCGCGGCAAACAGTGTACTATGAGAATACGTACCTTCGCGTGCTACCCAATTATAGTCTGATTCTTTGGCGCTGGTTTCAGGGAATCTGACACACACAGAAACGCACATAAATGAATCGGCACAACAGTGAGTGGAACACAGAACTGATGAGGTGCATGGTAAATTATTCCACTCATTTGTTATCGTGCCTTTCCCAACTTGACCGCTGATCGAGTGAACGGTGAGCTTCATCACTCTTGTCAGTAGTGGTAGCACGGACATGATTCTGCAGCGAAACGTTTGTTGTGCTCTATGAAAATAATAAAGGAAGACGAGAAAGACACGTAGGGACGTGCTATACCTCTTTGTAGTGCGAGCTGCACAGCACGGTATTGGGCCTCGCACGCTGAGAAAAAGCAAGAACCGCTCATTTGTTTGTGACAACCTACTTTCTGAAAAGTGTTATGCCTCAAGAACACACGCTTACACATCGCCTTTACAAACCACGGTTCTGAGAATGAATGTACAACCAATATGGCGTAAGTGCGATCGCTGACTATGAAGGAGTGCTGGTGAGCGCGAGCGTGAACGTGAGTGCGAGTGAATGAGTATCCTGAAAAATATATTGATGAGTGAGTGTAAGTGCCCCTTATTCTGGTGACCTACATGCATAAATGAGTGTAATTCTGGTGCTAGCACTTAGCCTATTGTTGGGTATCATCGCCGCCAAACTCTCCAGCCCAACAAAATGAAGTCAACGGCCGCCATGTCAATATGCGAACGCAATATCTCTCCAGAGCTCGCGGCCTCGACTATCAACAAGGTCAGTGAATTGCCCAGCGCGATTACGATGGATCGACGCGGATGTCTCGAACAGCGCCGATGGAAAGACGATAGAGGAGGTGAGGAAGGGAAGAAGTGAGGTCATGCCCTGTTGTTGTCCGGCTCCGATAAGATGTCAAGTTCGCCGACCCAGTGCGCAGTATGGCGGTCGTGTTCATTAGGGCGGTTCCGCGTAGTACGAACACGCGTACTGCTCTTCCCTACACGCTGGTCGCTTGCGCCGAGCGAGGCATTGTCCTCGGCCCAGGCACGAAATAGGTGAAGAGCGCCGCGTCACGCCTCCGTGTCGAATTGGCGTCCGTTGTCGTCGCGTGATCACCGTCCAAGCCGATCGTCTCCGGTCTGGTTCACCGTAGCCCGCGCTATAGGCCGCGCTTCCCGTCCTCGCAGTCTTGATTGTGGGTGTAGGGTAGTGCACGCGGCATACACGACCGCTATTTTCTGCCGCACGGCGTTCTAGACTGCGACACGAGCTAAGAGTGAGCGTATAATAGTAGAGCATATGCAATGTTAGAACACTGGGAACACATACAAGATGTAGTTTCTCTCACATGTTCATATAATATTTGTTGACGTTTAGCGTCCCAGAACCATGATATGATTATGAGAGACGTCGTCGTGGAAGGCTCCGGAGATTTCCACCAGATGGGGTTCTTTCACGTGCACCTAAATCTAGGTGCAAGGGCCTCAAGCATTTTCGCCTCCATCGAAAATGCGGGCGCCGCGGGCGGGATCAGATGCCGCGACCTTCGGGTCAGCAGTCGAGCACCATAACAACTAGACCACCGTGGCGGGTGTCTCTCACATATTCGTCCCGTATTTGGGGCTATTAGAATAATTAATTTCGGGGGTTTGCGTGTCATGGCCAAAATATGATTGTGAGGCACGTTGTAGTAGACGAACCGAGATTAGTTTTGATCACCTGGCGTTCATAAGAGCACCTGCGATCAAGCCTTAACTGTACTGATGGGAAATAAATTATTATTATTATTATTATTATTATTATTATTATTATTATTATTATTATTATTATTATTATTATTATTATTATTATTATTATTATTATTATTATTATTATTGGCTCGGCACTGAAATTCCCTCATCTGACTTTTTTCCCCCGACTTACACCACCTTCCGCCGTGACCGAGATTTCAGTGAAACCAAACAGAAAGGCGGTGGCGTGCTGATTGCCATTGACAATTCACTGAAATCCGTTAGACGGAAAGACCTAGAAACTATCGAAGAATCGATCTGGCTAGAAATCAACCTTGAGCGCCGTGAAAAATTGTTCATTGGATGCTTCTATTTACCGCCCAGCATTTCCCCTGCCTCGTTTCACGATGTCATGTCTTCTATTGAACTTGTGATATCTTCTCATAGTGGGCACAGAACTATTGTTCTTGGGGATTTCAATGCACCTGGAATTGACTGCAGCACGCTTACCTTTTCTCATTACAATCATTTCACAGAGAAAAAGTGCAGCCTGCTCTTGGACTTTCTGGCGTTTAATTCCCTAGTGCAACATAATTCAGTCGTCAATTCCAGTGGCAACGTCTTAGACCTGTGTGTGTCAAACGATCAACCCCTTGAAGTTTCCCGCTCCAACATCTCTCTTGTACGTCCGGACAAATTCCACCCACCACTTAACGTACGATTATCTGCATCAGCCGAAACAACGAGCTACAGCAGTTACGTAAACAAATCTCCAAGATTTGCGTTCAAGCGAGGTGATTACACGGGCCTCTATCATCACTTGTCCACCGTTGAGTGGTCACAGGTTACTGACAAACCTAATGTTGATGACCAGGTTGATCGGTTTACGGAGCTTGTACTGAGCAGCATGCTTAATTTTATTCCCCAGTATACACCTAAACAACGCAATGAACCCCACTGGTTCTCATCTGAACTTATCAGTGCACTGAAGCATAAAGATCACGCACACAGGAAATCTAAATGTTCTCCATCCAGCGAGTGGAAGGAAGAGTTCAGGTTTTTTCGAACTCTCTCTAAACGCCTATATAAACGGGATCATAGTTCGTACATTCAATTCTTAGAATAAAGCGCCTCTGACAGGCCGGCTGAGTTTTGGAAGTATGTGCGTAAACGGTCTAGCAAAAGCGGGGAATCCTTCAGACTACTAGACTCAAATGGGGTAGAAGTGCATGCCGTCGCTGACTGTTTTGCCACACATTTCTCATCCGTTTATAAGGCCTCAGACTCCAGCACTGATATCAGACAACAGCCCAAGGCAGTTAGCTCATCCAGTGCTTTGTCGCTGGATGAAAATCTTATCAGCGAATGCATTAAGCGCTTAAAACCATCCTTATCATGTGGCCCAGATGGCATCCCCTCCGCCATACTAAAAGCATATGGTACTATATTTGTCCCAGTACTGACTACGATATTTAATAACTGCCTGGACACTTCCACATTTCCTAGCATGTGGAAAACTGCTCGTGTTTTCCCAGTATTTAAGTCGGGCTCTAAGACAGATGTTTCTAATTATCGCCCGATTTCTCTACTATGTGCCACATCAAAGATCTTCGAACTGGCTCTTCACAAAATATTGTCTTTTAGTGTGAAGAACTCACTGATTCCAAATCAACATGGTTTTCTTGCTGGCCGCTCAACTACCACAAATCTTGCTAGTTTCATGACGCAGATCTCCACACCTATTTCTCAGAGAGGACAGGTTGACGTAATCTACTGTGACCTGAGCAAGGCTTTTGACGTAGTCAGCCACACACTGATTATGGTTAAACTTGCGAACTTTGACGTTGACTTGTCGATTGTGAATCTCTTGCACAGCTATCTGCTCAATAGATCTTGTTATGTTGCCGTAAATGGCCAAACCTCTTCTTTGTATAAAGTGACTAGTGGGGTCCCTCAAGGGTCGGTATTAGGCCCACTCCTATTTTTAATTTACGTTAATGATGTTTCTTTTGCCATTCGTAATTCTTCTTTCCTCTTGTATGCCGATGACATCAAGATATTTAAGGAAATTCATTCAGTTAACGACTGTCGCTTGTTGCAGTCAGATTTGTGTTCTTTTTCCGAATGGTGCAACGGCAATAACCTTTCTCTAAATACCGCAAAGACAAAATTCATGTCTATCACTCGCAAAACATCTAGCGTGTCATTTCAATACTTTGTCTATTCTGTGCCGTTATGCAAGGTTTATGAAATCAGTGATCTTGGTGTTGTTGTTGACAGCGCGTTAAACTTTTCTTCTCACGTTAAGCGTGCTGCTATGCGGGGCCTTCGTTCTCTCGGATGTGTTTGTAGAATATCTCGAGAATTCAGGTCTCCCATGGCCCTACACAAATTGTACACGGCAATATGTCTTCCGCAACTTGAGTATGCGTCCGTGATATGGAATGGCATTGCTCAATCCAGCGGTAACACCATTGAACGAGTCCAGAAAAAATTCCTCAGCATATATAACCATCGCTTTGCTAAAAATGACTCTGGATCTCGTTCAAATACTGCTGAGTCATTATCACTGCCATCACTTCACTGCCGACGAAATCGTTCTGATCTCTTATTTCTCTACAAGCTAGTCCACGGTTTCATATCCTGCCCTGTACTTCTCAATTGTGTTAATTTTCGAATTCCGCGTAAGTTAACCAGAGAGAACAGACCGTTTCATGTACCCGCCTGCTTCTTCCAACACTCTACCGTTCACAGAATACAAAGTCTTTATAATATTAATTTTCTTGATCTTGACGTTTTTCATAGTCCACAATCACTGTTTTTATCCGAGCTTTGCACTGTTTTGACATAGTATGGCACAGTGTACAAAGGTCTTCCCTTCTCCGTCTTTCCGCATAGTTGTATGTGTGCAATCTAATTTTTTATTCCCCTTCAATATTTCTCATATTGTCTTATTTTACTCCTCCCCTTTAGTGTTCATTTCTCTTTGTCTACGTGTTTTTGCTCTTTTTATTTCTGAAGACTGTCTGTATTGTATTGTTTATTTTTATTGATTTTATTTTTGCGTGCGCCTGCACAAAGACCTCACGGTTGTTCCTGGGCACGTTAAATAAATGATTGATTGATTGATTGATTATTATTATTATTATTATTATTATTATTATTATTATTATTATTATTATTATTATTATTATTATTATTATTATTATTATTATTATTATTATTATTATTATTGCTGTTAATCTAAGTACTCGCATTTCAAGCGCACCTGAATACGGTCGTCGTGGCCGAGAATCGGGACTGCGAGAACATCTGAGAATACCATCTTACACCTTACCTGCAAAGCGACCACCATGGGTGGTTGTTAGACTAAAATGAGCCACCAACAAACTAGCGCCATTGCAGATTGCATCGCGCTCCCTGTCACGTGCTAGCAGCTTGTCAGGGTCAACGTGATCATGTTCTGCTATCCAGCAACATAAAAGGGATGGTCGAGTTAGAAAACAGTTAGGGGCCCTCCTGTGCGATCGTTAATATTATTGTCCGCCACTGTTCAACGTGGAGATATCGTTCGCGACGTAGTGTTTAACGTATCTCGTCCGCGATGCACGTAGAAATATATTGTATAACTCAGTATACTTTGAATGCATTATGGCTTATTCACGTATGCAGCCAATACGCATGTGCAAGGGCGGGATCAGATGCCGCGACCTTCGGGTCAGCAGTCGAGCACCATAACAACTAGACCACCGTGGCGGGTGTCTCTCATATATTCGTCCCGTATTCGGGGCTTGGCTCAGTAAGCGAAGCCATCAACAGCGTCCAGATGTGTACGATGAAAAAAAGCAGGCTTTGTATTTAGTAAAGGGTTCACGTACAGCGAAGTGAAACTCTGCTCAATTTCAAGCAAGTGCATGGTGCACCGATCGTGATGACAAAATACTGCAAAGAGAAAGATGTCGACATATCCCATCCATCGTAGGAATCGATTTCATGCGAAGCAGTCAGCGAGGAGCTAGCTACCAACGCCTCATTTCTTGGCTTTGAGCCAAGCGTTACGAGAGGTGGACCGACGTCTTGTGTAAATTGCGTAGTTTTGCTTATATCGTAGGCTTACCAGGCGCGTCACTGAAGCCCAAAGGGTGCCTTATGCTCCGACGTAGCGTTGACACCCACGTTACAGCACAGACAACATTTTTTATTGAAACGAAGCGCAGGCTGCGGTGCTCCGATATGCATAGCCGCGTTCGTTGGCGTATTCCAGAGCGGACGAGCAACGCGTGACAATAGCTTGCTCAGTCCTTGGAATACAAATGTAGCGTTCATTACATTGTCGTAAGAAGGGATAGCAAACACTGCAACCACGATTTACGTTAGGGAGCCCTCACTTCACCTGCTTATGTAATACTTCATTTACCATCTGTACCGCGTGGTTTCTAAGTGAGGGTCATTACAGCACATTTGTCAGTGTTTCTATGCTACATTAAAATCGCCAACTATAACAGACGATGCCTCTATTCGTTTAAGCAACGTAAAATGTACTTTAAGACTACCCGTTGTGATAGCCTATCACGTAAGGTACCACGCTGCTAAGTTCGAGGGCGCGGGCTTGATTCGCGGCTATTATTAAACTGCTCAGCGCAAAAAGTAGACACAGACACACAGAATTGGCGAGGACCAGCGCAGAACTTCCAACTAAATTTTATTACGATAACACAGAAATATGTAGCCTACAGAAAAGATATGTGCGCATGCTTAGCAGAAACCAAGAAAGCAAAAAACAAGAAAACCAATACAGAATACAGCAACCGCAAAAAAAAAAAAAAAAACGCAAGTAACTAGTCCTGGTTTTTCGGTTTCTGCTAAGCACGGGGTCTTATCTTTTCTGTAGGCAATATATTAGTGTGTTATCGTAATAAAACTCAGTCGAAGTTCTGCGCTGGTCCCCGTCAATTATGTGTGTATGTGTCTACTTTTTGCGCTGATCAGTTTAATGATGGAGTACCAGCTATCCCGATCCCACACTTTACTTCGATTTCCCGGAAACGCGAAGGCGTTTCGATGGGGGCGAAATGTAAAGAACACCCATGGGCTTGAATTTAGTAGGTGCTGTTAAAGAAACCCAGGTGGTAGGAATTAATCTGAAGTCCGCAACTACGGTGTGGCTCATATAAGCATATCGTGGTTCTGCATGGCACATAAAACTCCAGCGATTATTATTATTATTATTATTATTATTATTATTATTATTATTATTATTATTATTATTATTATTGTCTTATAAAACTTGCAATGTCTGAGTTTGCTGTTTTGGGCTTCACCTGTGGCGCATACCCGAATATCACAGGTGGGTGACCGGAAGAAGAGTTTCACTTTCTTCGTGTTATAACCTCTGAATCGTGTTCGTCATACACTCATGCCTTCCTGTGCCAATTTTGGTGCATACCAAGTCAAAGAGACGACCACGAGAGCGCTCAGACGTGGGCGGCTAGATAGATAGCAGCACGGCGGTTAGATATAAACGTTCCAGGTGCCTTCGGATCGCTAAAAAATGCTTCGCGTTTGATAGTAGTGACTGCTAATACGCTACGGCGAAAGAATAAACATTTGTCTAATCAAGAGTTCCTTAAATCTAAGTTGGGTGGGGCTTTTCGTGCAGTGCTTCGCCGGCTAAATCAGGGATTTCAATGCGCATAAAATTATAGCGAATGTACAGGGTCGGTTGCATCTACGGTGAACAGCTCATTGGTATATAAGCCGCTTAAACTAGGACGTTTAGTCTGCTTCACTAGGGGAAAGTGCCTTATAGGACGTACAATCATCGCTTCTATAAACACAAAAATTATTTCTGAATTATGTATTAAACGTCAGCTTCTATGAGGCCCTGATTACTAACGAAGCTTTCACATTAGATACAGACGATCCTGTACACATGCGTAGCATTTTGGCAGCTCTAGCGTGATGCTGAGCATAAGTGCGTTTGAGCGCGAGGTTTGAGCAC
Organism: Rhipicephalus sanguineus; assembly: GCF_013339695.2. NCBI lineage: Eukaryota > Metazoa > Arthropoda > Arachnida > Ixodida > Ixodidae > Rhipicephalus > Rhipicephalus sanguineus. The sequence goes on along the minus strand of NC_051178.1, from coordinate 63,439,492 downwards.
TTAGATCCCGCCCGTTTATCACAGAGTGAAGGAAGTCATGCATGACATCGTATAAAGGACCACAGCACGTGTTCGATGGTGTCTTCGCTGATGCGCGTGCAAAACGGGCGTGCCCCACGTGTAAGCGAAGAATGGGAAAGATATTCTCAAATAGCTGCTCTAACCAGGCGCGGTGCAGATGAAATTACAGATGGAACTTAAGTGGGTCACATTGCATCCGCGGCTTTGCTTTCCGCAAGTTAATTACACGCGCGTCCACACCGGGTGATAAAGAGTCTTCCAGCGCAACACATGCCCTTGGCGACAGCTATGCGCAGGAGAGGCTTCAAGTAAGCGAGTCTTAAAAGCGTCTAAAACCTAGCCCAAAAATAGAAGTAGGTCGCTTGGACGCAGTTTTTATTGCTCGCAGAGGCGCGAAACTTGGCTAGGCAGCTCATAAGACAGGCGACAAAGACGCGCCCTTCGTCATATCAGGACTCGCCCTCCAGCGCCGAGCACCGTGACTGAGAATTATACGAAAGGCGAAGACTATCGCTAAGCGCGCCGTTGGCGTGCAGCACTCATTCCGAATAAACGCTGATATTTACGCTACAACTTACGCCTGAAGTTAACGGGGTAGGTCCGTCTCCTGCGGGCCAGAACTAATCACAGTATGGCGTGTTTCACAAAGGGAGCGCACCGTGACGATCCTGGCATCAAAATTCATAAAAACGTGGTTCTGTAAACGTTGCTTAGCATGTTCTTATGTTTAAGCAGAAGCCTGCCAGAGCCATAGCGGCATCCGTCGAGGCTGCCAAGGCGTGTCTCATAGTGCGCGCATATAAGATACGGCGTGAAAGGCGCACCCGCTCACGTTCACTGAACCGCAGCGTCTGTGTTGACCTTGATCAGGAAAAAATCTTCGCGTCTGCCTCGAGAGCGTTGCCCGGACCGCGCACGCGTGCTCTATTGTGCACCGCAAGAGATCGCTAGGTAGCTTAATGGTCACGCCAGATCGCTGTTTTTTTTTTTTCTATTTGAAAAGAGAATAAAGGTAGAATAAACCGTTAGACCTGTCTTGCTACATCGTTCTGCTTGGTCTTTGGGACGTCCATCGACGTTCTCGAAGCGTCCGCGCAGATATACCCCGGATAAGTATGACGTAACGCTTCCGTGAACTTAATGGCGCTGGCACTCGCATCTGTGACGTCTACGCCGATGAATAAAAAATGGAAAAGAAATCTAAATATGCGTGCTACAACAACGTTTCCATCAGTTGTAGCATCCAGACACATAGTGCATTCATAAAGGTATTCGGAACCGTGAAAGCGCCTGTCTTCTGTACCTCCCGTGTCACTGCACTGAACTTCTCTCTTGCTTTCGACCTTGTTCGATGTTCAGAGCTTCGTGCGTTTCTGCGCATATACGTAATGGTCTTCTCACCGTGACATTCTTGAAACGACAACGCCGAATGGGCGCGGCCACGCATGGAGTCGTTGGCGGACTCCGTATGCATAGGTGCAAGGACGGATCTTGCCACTACTCTCTCTTAATGACATGACAGACAGTGATGTCGACACATGCACGCGGCACCGGCTACTACTTGCCTCGCGAAGTTGTGGTGCAGTTACGCACGCATGGTTTCGCGCACTTTTACCTACAGTTTTATGAAAGAAAACGGCGCAAGAACGATTAATGAACACACAAGGACTTTACTCACAGTGCAGGCGAGTGTTCTAGGTTTCGTGCTCCCGAAGTTATGGCGCGCGAACCGCCGGGTACAAAAAGGAACGTATACTGGGCATTCAAGACAACGGAAGCAATGCATTGGTCTTGCGGTACACGCAAAAGCTGAAACTTCCTGGAACCGGAAAAGCTATGCCGATGTCGTCCGACACTCAACGGACCACATGACCACTGGGGAATCCAGCTGCCTTCGCACCCCTTTCTTACGTTGCCGCCTTGGAATCGTTCCATGATTCCACGGGCTCCATGTAGGCATTGCAAGTGCCTGTAACATTAAAAAATTTTTTTCTTTATGTTCCATTTCTTTCTTTCTTTCTTTCTTTCTTTCTTTCTTTCTTTCTTTCTTTCTCTCTCTCTCTCTTTTAGGACGAGCGTCTTGTTGAGCAAAGTGTGAGTGTCTCCTATCCATCTCACTTATTCGCGCATAGTTGCATCAGTACCAACAACGAACTTGACAACCGACGAGGCCCAACATCTGTGCCACGGTCGGTTACACATGTCCGCTTACACCTGCAAAGGGTCGATTCTACCCTTCAAAGGGTCACGCGCTCGTACGGCAGTTGAAGGCGCTGCTCGCATGTGAGGACCGGGAGAGCCAGTCCACCCTCCTAGGCCAAGCTCAGCGAGCCGCGAAAACCAGTGCAGCCCAGGACTCGGGGTCCACCCAGAGCCGCCGTCACACCGTGGAAGTGTCGAATAAAGTTCTTTCTTTTTTTCCTCATCCTTCGACAAGTCTTCGCAAATAGCGACAAGGAAATGAGGGTCCGTGGACAGAAGGAAAGCGTTACGGTGAGAACACTAAAATAGTCGTGTCGTTAAGTAACACCCAGCGGCGGTATTTATCGCAATCGGATCGGCAGTGAACGAAGCGTGTCGCGCCGAAAAAGCAAACTTTTTTTTTCCGAACGCAGTAACGTCCCGCACGCGCTGTTCCATTCCCGGACCGCTCTTCCGCTTTCGCAGTCCAACATTCTTGTCTTTCCCCCAGGTTTCTTACAGTACACCATATAGCTATTCGAAAGAGCTCTCACCGTGCGTTTTCCTTCGGCCTGTTCCTGTATGCCGGACAATTTTCGCGCCACGTACGCGTCGTCGTCGATACTCGAAGTGTTTACTGTTGCGGGACCGTTAGCGACGGCTGCATTAGCACTGCGTATACGCGTTCAATGAACGCTGAGAATTAGGTTAACGGCTGGAGGCTTTTCGTCGCAGATAAGTGCTATTGCGCACCTTCCGTTACGCTATCGGCGCCTAATGCGTAGGGTCGCGTGCAAGGGAAAGTGGCGTCTGCACTACGGAAACGGAATGAATGGCGTCCGTGCGGCGGCGAAAGCGGTGGGTCGGAAACAAACTGTCCCGCGCGGCCAAAAGCAGTCTAGCGTGGCAGGAAGTGAAGACCAAATTTTGTCGTCACTGAAAGCTCGTGGTTACGCATATGCAGCATACGTGCGTGCGTGGTAGTATAGCTGCTGTGATGCCGTTATGAACATCGGCATGTATCACTACCACCAGGAGCTTCAGTACCTTGTGGCAAAATCACGCTGTCCTAGAATTATGTTCCTTTGACAATAACACTGTTCATCGTAATGACAGACAACACAAAATAAGATAAACAAAACAACGAAATAAAGAGTTGATAAATATTGCAGGCTTGAATACACACTAACAAATACATGCTCACTACAAATCAAGCTCTCCACTTAAAATTACAAATGCAACCTAGACACGAAAACTGTAACCGTCACGTTGCACAGAATAAAAAAATTACAAGAAATTCTACAGCATTATTCAACGAGGCTGACCTAACAGCTGCCTGCAAGAAAATATCTGGTGTTTGCATAACTTCTATTCGTATTGTTATATAGGGAGACACGATGTACGTCCATGAAGGTACTTGGAAGCGCAAAACACACAAAATACACAAGCAGAACTAGACAAGACGAGCTCTCGTCTTGTCTAGTTCTTCTTTTGTATTTTGTGTGTTTTGCGCTTCCAAGTACCTTCATGGATCATTACAAACTCGCCCAACTTTCTGTTCGTCTAAACCTATTACGTTCATGTGTTACTCTTTATATACGGAGGTGAGCTGTGATCTCGTCGCCCCTTGACGTTCGCGCCTCATATGGCCGGCGCAATTGCTGCGGCCTCCGCTGGGCATATCGCACGGAACTGGCAGGCGCAGCTCGCAAATGAGCACCGAAAGAGCCCATGGGACCTCAAGGCTGCTGCAAAAGCCTCTGGTGGTCTGGACTGGTGGCCGCACCTAGACCTACTGTCACGTCAATCAAATGTTCAGTAATGTTATTCGTCCTCCTCGTCACCCCTTCTTTATAACATCGTTTCAATCAAGCAGTGGTCGTACGCTTGCAATCTCGCGTATTTTCTGGCATATTCTAATCGGTTCTTATCCAGACGCGAACCCAACATCTTATTTTTAAATGAAGGTCTTCACGGTGAACACACAGTTGGATGACATAGTGTTCCGTAGTAATATTGAAGTTCAAACACTTTGCAAATGAGAATTACGTTACGAGGACACCGGATCATAGTCATAACTATATAATTGTAACGGTGTGTATGTTGCACTTTGTTCTAGTAATGAAATGTTATTCTTCGAAGCGAAAATTGCCCTTTAAGATGTGTCCCGTAATACTCAATTGCTTATGATGTAATCTAAATATTGGGGACCATTGGCTGATTACGTAAAGGGATGAACAGCTGTAAAGGCATTCTTAAACAGCCGACATTTAGCGTAAGGAAGGAAATCACAAAGAGCCAATGGTTGAATTACCGGCTAATGCTGGAACATCACCTTTAACACCTGTTCAGCAGCAGCTGTTGTGTCTGGCAGAACGAAGCGTTCCCACGGGAATTCCCGAGATCTCAAAAGAAAATACTCCGTGCGCAGAAACGAAGCTCTTTCCGACACCTCGTTTCAGTGCTGCTTTGGTGCTGAATGGGCAACGCCTTCGGCAGCTGCTGATAAAAAGCAAAAAGAATAGACAGTTTTAGTTTTGCGTCCGCAGCAGCTATGCGGACGCCAAACTAAAACTGTCTAAATGACCCTATAAGCACGCATGCATTCTCTCCTTAATAGCCATGTGCCCGTGCACTCCGAGCTATCTTCTGGTACTCTTAAGTTCCATTGTTTATGTGTGTCTAATGAGCGGCATGCGTCGTTTTGCCGCATTCTCCGTTTCGCAACGTGCACCATCTTGTCTGGCTTAACGAATGCGCATGGCCTTATGCGCACGATCTTAATCGGTGCTTGCCGCCACTGTGTTCCATTCTTCAATTTTTAGTGGGGCAGTGGTGAGTAGTGGGGTTTGCCCAGTTTATGTGGCACGTACCATCGCTAAGGGTTTTTGGACGCATCCACACGGAATGCCCTAGCCGTACACAGTTTGGCTGTAAAACGAATGCAGTATCGTGCGCACGTCTACAAATAAGACAATGTTCCACGCATTATGATTTCATTTCCCGTTGCTGAACTGCAACTATTCAACAAAGCCTCCTCAGCGCATTGCGTTTCATCAGTCGTGTCCCTGTAACTTTTGTTATCGCATTTTATAGTAGCTCCTGCATTTCTTCTTCTTCTTCTTCTTCATTTTCCCCTTTATTCCCTGCCTCCGGAACACAGTGTCCAACTAAACGTTTGTTGTGGCTAAGGTCCCAGTTTTAATCATCTCCCTGTCTCTCCGTCTTTTCAGTTTCATTTCCCTCCCCGACACCTCTACCCCCCCCCCCCTGCTAATCACCTGTTCCATTTTAATTTCGGCGCCTTCAGTCTCCGAACCCAGGAAATCGTTAGAAGGTACTTTTCATGTACCCTCTAAAGTTCGAACGACTCGCCCAAGCTAAGGTATTGTTCCAGGAAATCAAACGTGCGGGCAATGAACACTATGGAATAGGGGAGGAAGCTAACACAGAGAGACGATGTGAAGGTGTGTGGCAGAGAAAAACACCTGCCCGGTTTCCGAAGCGGGACCGCAGTGGGCTAATACTTCCCGCTACGCTCTCACTCTCTTTCTCTCTCTATCTCTCGCTCACGATTGCGTTCCCTGTTGCATCACGGTTCCTTCACCTGGAGTGTACGCGCGTGTTCGCTCGCCATCTGCCTCGTGCGCAGCCCTGCCTCCCGTCTTTTGGCATACCTTCTCGAGTTGCACGGCGCCGTCAACAATCAGGCACACTTTGTTATTATTATGAATCCTCATTATTCCATCGTGTGTGCACTGAGTGTGTTTTCAGTGCCGCTATTCCGGCTTTTAAACCCGAGAGGCCAGCTGCGCTTTCGTACGTGTCTTTTCACCTGGCCTTGCGCAAGCCTGTTTGCTTTCTCTTGCTGGGCCTCTTTCCACTTTCGCTCACCGTATAGCACCTTCATGCTGGAAGTGAACTTCCCTGTTATTCAAGCTTTCGTTTCCTATTTCAACGATGGGGTGAAGAGAGAGGGGGTGGGGGGGGAGGCTATTTGCACGTCGGCTCGTCCATACTACTAGGAGACCTTGTTCGTGGCCTAGTTGGATGTGTGTTTGAAAGCATAATTGCCACTACAAGGACGCACGCAGGAGAAGACGAGGACCTCGTCTTCCTCTGTGTGCGTACTTTTAGCGATTAACATGCCTTCAAGCTTCCGCACTATGATGAGAATGTGGTCAGAATGTGTCTGGTGGTGATCAAGGTTAGACGACATGAGTTAAGGGGGAGAGAGGGCGACTTTAACGACTGAGGCTATTAAGCAGGGGGTCGTAGTTGAGGCCGTTGTATTAACGGTGATCTTTGAGATATGGTCCAATAAACGCGCCGACGTAGATACTACGAAGTCCCTTGCGACGCAATTTAAGATATCATCCTCCATTTTTCTCTATGTCTTTCCATTGTCCGAGAAATACATTTTATTGGCAGGTAACTGACGCTATTACCCTAATAAGTTTGAATATTACATTGTAGGTAAGTTGCAGTTAATTGAAATTATTCGTTTTACTATCCTGCAGTGAATGGCTATTTATTCATCTTTTGATTGAGTTCCAGCATGCTATAGTGTCATACATAATGATGACACCTGCTCGGGGTTATAGTTAATCTATCTAAAGCTTATGCTCGGCTTGCCTGTCTGCATGGAAGTGCAGTGAAGAACCTTACAATGCTTTCATAAGTTTACTGCGAATGGAGGTCTTCATTCGGAAAAAGGTTGCTTCAACTCGGCGATGCGTTTATATGTTTATTACGCCGGTGATGGATTCTCGACTCGTCTTTCCAAAAGCACTTCACCCTTGATTTTCCTTCGCGACAATCAACACCTTACAGCGAAATTAATATTTGTGACGATAGTGTCTTTAACAGTAATTTGTCAGAAGAAAACTTACTCCGTGTCAGTACTTTCTGCCCCTCTAAACGCAGTCGTCCTTGAAACTGACTACTACGGCCATCTCGATTTCTCTATACTTTTATGCTGTATCGCTCAACCGACCATCCATACTGTTTGACAGTTGCTGCTAGAGGCGACGACAAAATGTTGCTGGCAAGTCTTATTAATTAACCTCATTATCGCGCTAATGACGGTAATTAGTTTTGCAAATATGGAATAGAGCTTGCCCTTTTAATATCAACGCTGCACTTCCTTGCCAGCTCGCGGTCCTTACTTAGGTACTTTCAGTACATGGCCCGAGGCCTTCCCTAGTGCGATGGCAATCTACGCGTCGAAAGCCACCCTTGGCCAGCTGTCCCGCGTTCGTTGGCCCAGCGGACTGAACCAGGTTGAAGAGAAAAAGACGCGTGCACTCCCTTTACTGTGCCTTCCGCGAAAAACTCGAGTTGCTGCGATATTTTCGGTAATAAAATCATTTTTGGATTATCCTCAGGGTGCTCTGTATTTAAGATTTATATTTGTCCCCGGAAGGCTGGGCGCTTTGAAAAGAAGCAGTTATCAGTGCACCATTGATATGCAACTTATTCCAGTAAGAAGAATAACGCAATCGCCCCAGAACGGAGAGCACGCACCTCTTTTAGCGTTGCCTAATGTTGAACTCAACTCAGCGGAATGCTCTCAACTATGTACTGTAGCGTGCCAGAGGCGGTGAATATTTTCCCGCAGCGTTGACTGTGCTGCACGTAAAGACTGTGGACGATGACGTACTGTCATGTATACAAGAGACGCGTGCGTGTGTCTGGTGCGTTTTGGAGAGTATGGCATAACGTGCATCGCAAACGTGTCATTGAGAAAGTAGCGGTTCTCTCTTTAATAACTATGTTTCTGTACCATACGATCACGTTGCTGTGACCTTCCACTGCAAGTGAACATTGTTTCGTTCGTGGCACGCATATCTTCTGCTTAATATGTACGGTGCTCGTGTTTCGCGGAGCATAATTTAAGCCCTTGTTTCTTCTCCCACGAATTCCCACGTCTCGAATCTTAGCTTAACGAATATCTGAAAGTATGATAAATAAATGCTTCTCATAAAGACCGTCCCCGATCTATCCACTACGGTTGAGTTTGCCTTCTCCGGACAACGTAGTACATTTACGATAGCTGAAACTCCAGCTATATCCCGTGGCGACCCTGCGGCGTAACCCCGCGGCATGTTGGAGACGGTGGCGGGCGGGCGTGTCCGGGCGCCGCTTTTTTGATACAGCGCCCCTGGCTGCGCGCGCCCCAGCAAATGCCGCGGACTTCGCTGTCGGGTGCGCCTACTATATGGGCGTTTAATTGGCTGTCCCATCCTGCCAGGCCAAACTTGCTTTTCTCTTTCGAGAACTTCCTGCTGCCATCGCCGAACGCTAGCTTTAGCTTTCCAGTGGGACCGTGAAACGACTTACGTAGCTTGGAGCCATTCATGTAGCCTCCAGACGGCCTAGTAAGCCCCACTCCGTGAACACCAATGTGGCGCGCCACCTTTCAATGATTCAAGCGCGGAGGGGTACTGCGATGCGCTATCGAGATTTGGCTAATATTCACTACGTGCTGGGTACTTGGCAAGTCGCCTTTCACTATGCCGTCAAACTATAATGATGGCGCTTTTAGCTTTGTGTGATGTATGGACCGATGTGGACAACCAATTTAAGAAGAGACGTGGGGAGACACCTTCGTGTTTTACCTTAAGTCACAACAGACGCGGGGGGACATTTTCAAGGGGACATGAGGCGTAGCTACCGAATACGCCGGAAAGACCGCCAAAGAGGCCCGTACAAGTCCTCGCTTGAGTTAAGATAACGCGACAGTAAAAACTGTATCAAACAGACTACCTGCGCTTACTGTCTTTGGATTTCGCTGGCGCTTTCAGCAAGCTACAGTGAGTACCTATGGAAAAATAAAATGTTGGTTGAAGCTCTTTCACTATGTGTTTGAATAATCGGCTTTAAGATTTAGTCTATATGTAACCTCCGATCTATGTGTAACTAGTAAGCAACAAAAATGCAGTCCGATTATGGAATGGCGAAGAAAGGGTGTCATTATTAGAGCAGCTTTCTGATGAAAATCAAAGTGGTTAGTCGACGAACATTCGCCTGCGTGCTACTCTGCAGAAAATGGGAGGGAGAAGACTAAAAGTCCGAGGTGAAGGTGGACTCACTGAGCATAGAACTGCACTCCTAACGTGACGAAAGTCAATTTGCTGTCGAAAAGTATACCCTCAAAAGATGGAAACAATTTCGTACTTTTGTTATATTGCCACGCCCGCTTAATGTTCTATTTTGATGTATTCGGGTTTGACCAGCAAAGACTGTCAGCAACGCTCAGCGCAAATCGCACATCATTGTTTGAGAAGCTTCGCGATTATTGTAGATTGTTTTGTTAAGATTGTGCGCAAGACGCGAACACTCGAGCTTATTCTAGACCTTGCGCGACAACCAGCAATAACGCTGGAATATTCGGCGTCACATGTATAAATGCCGACGCGCTTCACCGCTTGTCGGTTGAGCGACGGTCGACGCTCTGTTCGCCGCTGTCAGTGCATTGCTGTAGTTTGACTTTCAGTTTCCCGGCCACAAGTTCGGCCAAATAAAGAGTTTCATCTCTGACGTGCTGACTGCTGTCTTCGTCGACGTCACGACCACGTGACAATATGTACATAAGCGACCCTGTGATTCATTGCCAGCCCCCTCTGCAGTGACAGATGTATGTCTTTAATATGGCCGTTTTCCTAGATTTCCATTCTTTCTTTCGAGCTTAACGCAGTTTACGCTTCACGCATGATGACGCTTTTTGTTTGTTTGTTTTTTGCCTGGTTACGAGACTGTATACACATGCCCACGTAATGTGTTTAGTGCATGTGGTGTATTATGGAATATATTGTTACGAGTCAGGAGGCGTTTATTGAGAACGCTCAGCGGCAGAGCACTGGATGGGGTGAGGCTACGGAAGCAACAACAAAGTCCTCGTCGTCGTCTTCTCCTACAGCTCCTCCTTCTCGCTCCAGAGGCGCCGTTACACTTCTCCTCGCGCAGACGAAGCCCGCCGGGTGAGTCAGGTGTCCTCTCGTTGTGTACATGGCTTTAGCCGGGCGACGTGTGTAACTTGAGTTCTTGGAAAACGTCGGCCGTTGGGTGTGAGGCTCGCTATCGTATAGTTTACCTCACTCAAGCGGTCGATGATGACAAACGGGCCAGCATAGTGCGCCAAGAACTTGGTGCATAGACCGCGCTTCCGTACTGGGGTCCACAACCAAACAAAATCGCCAGGGACATAGCTCACCGGGAGGTGCTTGCTGTCGTATCTGGCCTTTGACGTGGTCAGGGAAGCTAGCGTGCGGGGTCGCGCTAGTCGACGAACTTCCTCAGCACCACAGAGAGTCTCAGCTACTGATAGATTATCAGCGGTGGTCAAAGGAAGGATAGTGTCCAAAGTATAACGAGGTGGGCGCACGTATAGAAGGAAGAATGGGCTATAGCATGTCGTTTCGTGTCTTGCTGTGTTGAACGCGTATGTTATAAACGGCAAAATGTCGTCCCAGTTCCTATGATTGGATGCCACGTAGATTGAAATCATGTTCATAAGCGTCCGGTTCGCAGACTCGGTAAGTCCGTTTGTTTGAGGATGGTAGGGTGTTGAATGTCGAAAAATAGAAGCACACAAGCGTAGCAATTCCTTGACAACATCTGCAGTGAACTGGCGTCCACGGTCGCTGATTATCACTCGGGGTGGCCCGTGCCGGAGAATGACGGAATGTAACAAGAATAAAGAGACGGCAGCAGCAGTCGCAGAGGGGGTGGCGGCCGTTCCGCAGTACCGAGTGAGATAATCGATGCACACGACTATCCAGCGGCTACCGGTGGAGGATCGTGGGAAAGGACTTAGAAGATCACTTCCGACTTGCTCAAAAGGCGAGCACGCCGGCGGCACAGGCTGGAGTTGACCGGCGGGAGCTTTCGTGGGACGCTTGTGACGCTGACACCTCGTGCAGCTGGCGACATACTGCTCGGTAGTCTGACGCATTCACGGCCAATAAAAACGCTCTTTAGCTCTATACAGAGTCCGCGCTGATCCCAAGTGGCCAGAAGTGGGGTCATCATGCATGGCACGTAATATAGAAGAACGGAGGCTTTTCGGTACCACTAACAGCAGTAAAGGCCCAGTGGCAGTGTAATTCTTCTTATATAGCATTCCATTGCGAACACAGAACTGACGCGCTACCTGAGAATCTTGAGCGGCAGAAAAGTATGGCTGCAACTTTGGATCCTTCAGCTGTTCAGCCTTGAACACGTCCACGTCGGGAAAAGCAGGATCAAGGGAAGAGAGGTAACGATCGAAGTTTTCTGCCTCGCAGTCTGTGGATTGTAGAGGTAGTCTTGAAAGGCAGTCAGCATCGGCATGGCGCCGGCCGGTCTTGTAAGATACAGTGAAGTCGTACTCTTGCAATCTGAGGGCCTAGCGCGCAAGTCGACCAGATGGATCACGTAGACTCACAAGCCAGCAGAGGGAGTGGTGGTCTGTGAGGATCGTGAAATGCCGTCGGTACAAGTATGACCGAAATCTTTGAACTGCGAAGATTACGGCAAGGTATTCCTGTTCAGTCACAGTATAGTTCCGCTCCGGCTTGTTAAAAGAGCGGCTGGCATAAGCGATGACATGTTCTTTATCTCCAATGCGTTGAACAAGTACGGCACCGACGCCCACACCACTAGCGTCTGTGTGAACTTCCGTTGGGGCGGAGGGGTCAAAGTGCCGTAGAATTGGTTGTGACGTCAAGAGATGCTTCAGCTGTCGAAAAGAGGCGTCACATTCATCTGTCCAATGGAACGGTGCATCCTTTCGCAGGAGGCATGTCAGCGGATGAGCAACGTCAGCAAACCGATTAATAAAATGACGAAAGTACGAGCACATTCCTAGAAAACTACGCAGCTCCTTCACAGACCGTGGTGGCTGGAATTCTTTGACGGCCTTAGTCTTCTGCGGGTCAGGTCGGATACCATCTTCATCTAAGGTGTCCTAAAACGAGTGCTTGCCGCTCAACAAAATTGCACTTCTTTGAATTGAGAACAAGCCCAGCGTTCTTAATACAAGCCAGCACAACATCGAGACGCTGATTGCGTTCGCTAAACGTTCGACCAAAAATCACAACGTCGTCGAGGTAGCACATACAGATCTTCCATTTGAGGCTACGCAGGATGGTATCCATAAACCGCTCGAAGGTTGCGGGGGCGTTACACAGACCGAATGGCATAACTTTGAACTCATAGTGCCCATCCGGGGTCACTAAAGCTGTCTTTTTTTTTGTCCACCGGATCCATCGGTATCTGCCAGTAACCTGACCGCAAGTCAACGGAGGAAAAGTACGAGGCTGAGTGAAGGCAGTCAATAGCATCATCAATGCGAGGGAGGGGATAGACGTCTTTTTTAGTGACTGCACTGAGACGTCGATAGCCTACACAAAACCTCCAGGTGCCGTCTTTCTTTTTTACAAGTATTACTGGGGCCACCCAAGGACTGCACGACTCCTGAATTACCCCCTTTTCCAACATTTGGCGAACTTCCTCATCGATTATCTTACGTTCTGCCGGGGAAACTCGATAAGGTTTTTGCCTTATCGAATGCGCCGTACCTGTGTTGATCTTGTGGCCCGTGCCAGACTCAGGGATCGGAAGCGTTTTGTCCTCTTGCGCAAAGTCGAACACAGATAGGTGCCGTGACAGGACGTCGACCAAGGTGCGGCACTCACGTGCACTCAGTGACGTGTTAACCATGCCAAGTACACGTGAGTCGGAAGACAGTAGAGTGACCGCTTTGCCCGGAGGATCTCCATCTGTCAACGAGGCCACCGTAGAAAGCTCGTCTGCTCGGGAGGTAGCGAGTTTCATTACGTCCGGGAGTATGGCGGGCTCTGTGGAGTAGTTGACTGCCCACAAAGCAGATTTTCCATTTTCCACTGGCACCAGGCAATGCGGAATGACGATGTTCTTTTTATCACAGGCTGAATGAATGGGATCCACAGTGGCATCAAACGTGGCGTTTGTAGGGCTGGAGCAGGTCACTGGTACCCACACAATTGATAATACTGGCACGGTGGTATCCTCAAAGACAGCAAAAGTACTTTCGTGGCCGGGGTTACTGTACTCCAAAAGTTCAGAAGGAAGGTTGTCGGTTACTGACAACTCCCCAGTTCGACAATTAACTGTAGCTCCGCACTGCTTCAAAATATCAATACCCAAGATTACGTCGTGGGTGCACCGAGAAATGATCACGAACTCAGTGGTCAAAAGTCTGCCACCCAAGGATACGTCCACAGTACACATTCCAACAGGGGACAATGATTCGCCGCCCACTCCAAAAACATTCCTTCTTGATTCCACCGAAACATGACTTTGCGGCGTAGCGCCCTCTTAAATACGAGACTCATTACCGAGACAGTCGCACCTGCGTCCACCAAAGCCATAGTAGGTACTCCATCGACACACACACGCACCTTGTTCGTTAACATAAAAACGGGAGGAGGTATATCTGTTGAACGCAATTTTCCAGCGACCTCACCCCCATCGGCCGCGCTGGTTAGTTTTCCGGCGGTGGCGACGGTACGCGCAGCCGTGGCGATGGAGAACGGCGCGGTCGAGGTCCTGATGGTGGCGTCAAGCTCCGGTCGGAGGCTGGTGAGGTGTTCCTGAAGCTCCTTTGTGCGAAATTATCCCTCGATGTCGTGTGGGCCGGCCATCGACTACCGGTGTGCCCGTCGTTGCGCCGAGTACCAGCCGATGGTCGTTCATATCGAGATGACTGCCGGCGCTCATAGAACCGCGCGATGTGCCCAGGCACACCACAGTTATAGCACACCGGGGAAGGCTGTCGCTGCACACGCGTCTCGTCCAAGTGATCAGGCATATCTGGATATGGGGAATACGCAACACCTTCGGGCTCCGTGTCGTAACCAGTGGGCGGTCGACGATAGCGGCGGAGGAAACGAGGACGCCATTCGTAGTCGGACCTCAGAGCAGGTGGCACCATGGCACGTGGCACTTCCGTGTGATAACGGACATCGGTAGCGTTCACAGACTGCCATGCTGGAACAGGGCCTGGCATGGAGGGATCTTGCGCTGAGCAGGTACTCGCGAAACGTGGCGGGGACGAAGTTAATTCTTCACGCCGTAGCAGCTCTTCGCGAACAATTTGGCGTATCGTTGAGGCAAGGTCCGACGACAAGCTCACGTCAACAGTTGCTACCGTCGCCACGTTAGACAAACGGCCAAACTAGGTAGTTATTCGGCGCATCTTCAAGGTTTCGAAGGTCCGACAATGCCGTATGACATCGGACACAGAGCTCAAGTTATCTTTGCCGATGAGGAAGTTGCACACGTCCTCAGCGATACCTTTCAAGAGATGCCCAACCTTGTCTTCCTCTGACATACATGGGTTCATCGTCTTGCACGCCTTCAAGATCTCCTCAATGTATGAGGTGCAAGTCTCACCAGAAAGTTGAGCCCTCTGGGCGAGTGTGAACTCAGCACGCTTTTTCTTCGCGGTGGCGTCACTGAAGCAGCTTTGCAGCTCTTCAACAAAAATACTCCACGTTGTTAAGGCATCCTCGTGATTCTCGTGCCAGACGAGCGCGGTGTCGGTCAACGAGAACACCACATTTGTGAGTCGATCATTTGCGTCCCATTTGTTGCTCTTACTGACCCGCTCGTAATGGGTCAGCCATTGGTCCACGCCTTCCCCAGCTTTTCCTCCGTAGGGCCGTGGCTGTCTGTAAGGCTGCGAAGGACAAGCAGGCGTTGATGTCGCAGCGTCAGCGTCAGTAGACATGTCAAGCTGCACTGGCGGAAGACCCGCAAGGCGACGACTGCGACGAAGACTTGGTGGAACAGCTTTCGTGGTTGGACGTACCCCGCACCTCGACCACGATACAATACATAAAATAAAATTGCAATTCTAATCCTTCATTAAAGATTCACGCCTCCATCGCCTACAACGCAACACTCCTATAAGGTCTACATTGCCAGCTTTCATTGGCTTTCACTCATCGTGTAATGGACAGCAACATCGATATTGAAATGCATGCTACATGCCAAAACATGGCCAGCAAGTCCATATGGCCACTACGTATGAATGTCGCTCGTCCACAGCTTGAAATTCTACCGCGCTAGGTAATCGGAAGTATTTAAGAGTAAGTGATGCCCTCATGTGCTGAAGCACCGACTGAAAAAAAAGGAAAAATAAAATGAAGTCCGCGTGGACGCTCACTTCTGTTGTGCAAGATTGTCTTTTTATTGTTTTTTTACGTACTCTTTCTTCCTCAAAGTCCGAGTTGGAAAGCAACAGTCGCCCCTGATTAGAACTCCGCGGAATAGCCATGCGACGCTGTAAAAAAAAGAAAGCAAAAGAGAAAAAACAGAGAGGCGACGAAGGAGAGAGGTGGGGGCGGCATGATGGGTGCTAGCCCTATTCTGCGTCCCTAAAGCACAGATCGTGCAATCTCCCACCCCGGACGAATAACGACGTGAATGCACGCTTTCAGACAAGCTACACGGTATGAAAACAGAAAACAAGAGGGAGAAAGCTCAGCGGCACTGGACACGCCCGTCGGTGTCCAAATCGTGATTGCCGCGCTGACCGTGGCTGAAGGTCCCTGCTTATGCGTCGACCGATCTGACAAAGACAGTCACGACGTGCGATGCCTTCTAATCCATCCTGCGCCGACAGCCTCGACGCCGTGCAATCTACTGTGCAGCTCGCAGTCGATGACTGGGTTGCTCCACAGAAAGTAGACGGAACGAGCTTGCGACACGTCACTTTGTAGCTAAGTATATACGTATACACGTCCGTAGACCACGATCCCAGCAAACTCTATATGGGATGTGCCTAGCAGCCAACTTTAGATATATACTTCTGGTGCTCGCCCTCGCAAGTGTACAGTTAGTTGGTAGACCTTTATGCTTGTCTACTGCGCCGGCATGTTACACACACCGGCGTTACAGCGAACAAGGAACCTGCACGTTCACCACTCGCTCGTACGTCGTTCTAGATGACAGCTTCGGCTTTCTCAGTAACGCTAAACGACAATACTCGCACGCAAACAATAGCACACTAACCAGAACTTTGAAAACTTCCCTGCACTGACTAAGCTGGTAACGTTGGTAACAGACCCGCTTCTTCTAGAAAAATAAAGAGGGCTATATATATTTCAAGATCAAACTGTACTCACTATTTGTTTTTATTTCACGGGTATGTCACGTTAGCAGGTGGTTGTGTTATGACATTTCCTCGTTGTCTTGTTGTTGCAAAGAATAGATTCCGCACTTTTCTTTTCCCAGACTACCTACAACTTCTATTTGACCTTGTATATTCCTCTGTTCTCTTTTTTTCCCATGCAAGGCAGCCAACAAGTACAACGTCTGGCTATCGAGTTTCCTTTCTCACGTCCTAGCATTCTTGATTACAGATTCAGCCTATCTTTAACGTTGCGCTTTCCATTTAGTGCTTTGAAGTTCATGCGACCGCACCATACACAGTAACTAGTCCGCGTCTCACGACGGCCATCATGGAGCCCTCAATTTTGAAGGTTAGGAAAATTTCCTGGCTAAAGTGTTCAGCCATCCTTTCCCCTGTCTACACGTTCTTATTCGCATGACTCTACGCCTGCTTTTCGTCTTATCTTCGTGAAGCCAACCAACTCCGGTGAAGCGGACGGATGCCCCAAGTCTAGGCCACGCAACTGGGCGGGGCACAAGTGCCGCGCTCGCGGCTATGAGTGATGAACGTCGCACCCACGCCATCGCTATTTTAGAGACGGACGAAGGCAGCTGCCTCGTGGCCAGAGGCTCCTCATTGACGGGTCTCATACGATGCGCTGGCTTGAGTTTGGAGCCTCTTGAAGTCTATACTGGCAGGCCGGGTCAGAGAAAGGCCATCGCAGTGAACCGTCACTGCAGGGGAGAACCGTCGTTTATTGCGCTCCTATATAATCTGACGTCTTCAGCTTCATGCTCGTGCGGTGAGCCTTGTGATATTGTGTGATGGCCTATGGCTTTTCTCCTAGCCTTACGTAGGTTGTCTCATCAGCTGCTATCATATACCTATGTTTTAACCAATGATAGCATCAGAAGCGCGAAGAAAAATAGCGCCTGTGTACGTGTTCTCCCTTCTTGTCCCGTCTTCATAATTCTGCGCTAAACACTTCAGATATGTTGTACCAACAAGGCCAGAAGTCAGCCCTTGCTAAAAAAAAAGAGAACAACTGGGTAGGTTTTTTGATCTCGTTGTTCGAAGGCGTACTTTTTCCTTGATCTGCCGCGAACGTTTTCTCGTGTTTTGCCGCACTCTCTATGCTTAGCCTGTTTTAGCAGTGCTGGTAACACTGTACCGTTTACGCTACGGTATCAGCGTTCCACGTAAGCACACCAGCAGCCAAAAATATTTTACCTGCGCGAGGTCCTTGCTGCGCACTGTAACGTGTTGAGATGATGAGAGTGGCTATTGCAGGTTTTGCAGTGTAAAATAGCTACGTGCCGACCACGATCGTACGGTATTGCCTTACTTACCGTACGGTAAACCAGCACTGTCAAACGACCCTGCCGACAGCTGCTTTACGGTCTTTCATGCATTCGCAACGTAATGACTCAGTGCCCCGACCTATCGTGCAGGTCGTAAGACTCCGATAAGTATGGCTCTGAGAAGACCTCAACAAGAGTCCTGTGACCAGTAGCATCGCTTAGCATCGCTTGGCATCACTTCTTGGCTGTCGAGTGAAGGGACACTTGCGCATATCATGGCAGAAAGTGATTGATTTTGCAGCAGGATAGACAAAAATGGCGCCTTGATTTCCATATAAAAGTAAAAAGGAGCAAGCCAACACAGTCGGATACTTGCTAAGGCAGGAGAAGGAGAGAGGGAGGAGATGGGTGTTTGTTTTCTTTTAGAACGTGGATTTCGCCTCAGCTGCTCGTAAGTCGTTATATTAAGATGATTACACTCAGACGTTGAGTATTGGTTGCTGCTCATCGGATTCGCAATGACCTGTCACTTCAAATATCTATCGAAATGATTTCATAGCACCAGAGATTAGGGCCAGAGCGATTAATTCATTATTTTTATTTTAGTTTTCGCGGAGTTGGGAAGCGAACAAAACTTTCCCCAATCGAGATCAGTCGACTTCGTAATATTGACATATGTGTTAAGACCTTTGTCAAGAGCTGAACTTTCAGTTTGGTGGTGTGCTGCCACCAGCTCAGCGAATAGTTGATCCTCCAATAAACCCCAAAGCTCAAGACTCGAATCGTTGTGAATATGCATAAATACTTCGAACGACGCTGAATTCGACGGCAACTAGTAAGTAATCGACAAAAAGTATAGTGATTCATTTCCGTAATCACGAAATTGATGACCCGATACCGCAATATAAACTCTTAAAAATAACATATAAATAACTTCGCCCGAGCATTGACTGCTTCGACTCGAATATGTGTAATGAACATTTTCTTCGCTAGCTGGACAAAATAGCCCCAGGCTGTGCAGAGCACCTTTCACTGTATCGCCAACATGCCTCAAGGCTATAGCTAGGCAAAGCTAGGTTAGCTCACGTAGGATGTATAGCTTGAATCGCTAGCTATCGGACCCTCTTGGCTCCGAAGCACTCGTGACGTGCTATACAGGAGTCCCTATCGATTCCTGGCAGTAGTGGCATCGTGAACTCAGTGATTTAACATAGACATTTAAACAACACTCTACATAACATTACTGTGTGGAGAAGGTAAAGCAGAACTTTTTTTTTTCAATAAATGGGTGGCTACGTTATGACAAAAGAATACATTTATCTCGGCGTATATACCTCGACAAAGGAAAACGACATGATGCCTATCCAAATACTACACAAGTAAGCAATTAAGATTAAAGAAATATAGTTATATGAATATTGAGCTACGCCTCTCCGTGTTCACTGCTGTATCACAGCTCAGATGAGAAACAAAACAGGAAAAAAATACAATGATCTCGTCACAGAGCTGTCCACACCTGACGAAAGCTACTAGCGCGAAACAAAAGTTTCCACGCCACGCTGGGAGTCTTTCCATGTATTGCCCCCTTTATAGATTCCCAGAACAAAACATAAGAGTGCAAAGGCAAAGTTGGCAAGCGGCGGCTGGCGCCTATAGGAAGCGCGAGCTCAAATGTAGCGCTTCTTTTTTAGGGCAACCGATGAGCAGATCGCTGTCCCCAGACTCGACCGCTCGTTTAGTACGTACGATTGTCTGTTGCGTTTTCATTCGAGTATGTTATTTCATTTTCCTTCTGCTGCTCCTCGTCCGAAATACCCAATGGGTGAATTAGCTCCATTGGACCGGTCTTTAACACCGCGGGCTACGCGCACCACGCCTTCTTATGGGGCGCACCCTGGCGTGTCTCACTTGGCCAGGCGGGTCGCCACTGCACGCGGACGCGTAAAAAGAGTGTGCTACGAACATTCAGGCCGGCCTGTACTCGCTGAACCTTCCTTGGTTATTCCCATATATCTACTATAGTGAACTCTAACGCTCTCTTGTCGTGAATACAGATTTATAATATACTATAGCTTCTGACTACGCAACGAATGCACTTCAGCTTTCTTCCCCACGGCCCACTTTCTTCAGCTCCGGTGCTCGTAGAGATATACGCGGCATGTAGTCTGTGGGTGGTAGCCAAAGCACGACGAGTTCACTTAGTCACCGTCTAGAGAAAGACAGAATGAGAGAGAGAGAGAGACAGAAGAGAACTTTTCTTAAGCAAACGAGAACATTTGTCTATCGCCGTAACAGCACTATGCTGGGGAAGCCGCAACGTTTATTTTCTCAGCGGTCACATACGACCACGCATGCACAGCGAACGCTCGCGCGATTCTTGTTTCTGCGTTTATCCTCTTTTTCCATCGTGCCGTTACCCCTTTCGCGGCCACGGCTTCGAAGAGAACTGGGCGTTCCTCTTGGGAATGTTCTTCTGCCTCCGAGGCAGATGCGATCGAGAATGAGCGATTGTTCGAAGCTGGTGGCTGGGACCTTCTTTTTCTCTCCATCACTTTCTGAGAGAAAAGAAGTGATTCTTGCCCGGATGAAACGAGGTCAAGGCACTGCCGAACCGGTAGCCGATCCCTGAACGCGATTGCGTCGCTTCAGCGGTCACGTGACGGATGACACTGTCACAGCTGAAGCGGTGCTGCAAGTATTTCGTTCGCTTGCCTCGGCGACGTCTAATCACGACCATCTCCACTGCTGGTTTTTCCTTTCTCTCCTGCTAGGGGTGGGGTGTTTCTATTAATTAAGTCAACTAGGGCGCACGGTGGCACCGGTCTAGCTTATTCTGAATCTGTCATAAGTGAACCGTGTCGGAAATAATCCGACGGCACTGCTCGACTTTAAAGTTTGCTCGAGATCAATCGTGAATAATGATACACTACTTTAATTTCTTGGCTCCGTCAGATCGTCCTGTTTGCGAAGATGTATACAGATAGATGCGTCAATGAGGATGCACGTGGATACACGACGCCTGTTGACCACAGCGGCTATAGTGGTGTCTTTTTTTTCTCTTCTTTTTTTTTTTTTTTTTGTTACAGAGAGCATTGTCGCCATTTCGACTCGCGGCAGTAATGCGGACTTACAAAGACAGTAGGCGAATGTAAACATTCCCAGGTACTCGCATGTTTCGGTGAACTTAAACTTTTCCACTTGGCTGACAAACGCTTCCGGCGTTGCAACACAAAGATTCTCACATGCTACAATTTAGCTAGTGGTCAAGAATACCACAAGCCACTTATATTATGGTTGTAAAAGGCATGGCTTCTGTGCTTGAATCACTGACGCCTCCTATAACTCCAACACAGAAGTAGGACATAAAATCGCAAGAACCTATATCTTGTATTATGTGCCCTTATTACTTTTCACAATGCTGGTAAAACGTCTTAAGGGGCCCTGCAACCCTTTTCCAAGTAAACATCGAACGACCTCACTATCGGAGTTTGTTGCCTCTTTAATCGAATGCCGGAATTTTTTTTTAATTCGTTAAGTACGAGCGGTGTTACAGAGACCGTCAGCCTATCGCTTATCAGAGACGACGGCGCTTCCTTGCCGTGTACCACCGTCAAAGAATGCTGACGCACTGTGAAGCCTATGCCTAGAGCCGCGGCCGCTTATTTCACCAAGGTCCGCGCGCATACGGTTCTTTCGCTCGAAGCATGGTTGAGAGCGCTGCAATACCGTAGCTTATGAGTGCAGTCACGTGCTTTTCTTTCATATTACGTGGGCTTTCTTTAAACGGCGGAAAAGATCACCAAGCAGCATGTACGCTACCACAAAACATCGGATCCGTCGTTTTAGAATTGCTCTTTGTGTTGAAGTACACCGTCTTACACGCGACATCCAACCTCAACCCAATGTCCACCCACTCCTGGTGGTCCGTATACGTAGACCGCATGCTTTGCGTGACGGGATGTGTTCCGTCCCACTGACCGCATCTCGGCTCGACAGAAGCCGGCGGAAAAGCCGGCCATTTTTTTTTTTCGTGTTGGTTTTTATTCGCATATGCTGTGTTCTAGTTGTCTCTGGCGGCCCATTGTTCGCTATCGTCAACCGACGGTATTTTAGCCACATTCATTTCAAGGTTACATAATGTGCTTTTTCACGGACATTCTTGCTGGTATTCATGCTCCTGCATATAGTGGCTTTCTCCGTTTTTTGTTCTGCCTTTCGTTTGTTGAATGGGTTCCATGTGTCCATTCTCACGAAGCAGCACATGAGTACCATATGCACTGTTTAACAATGAAATGTTACTCTCGCCCTCTTTCCCTTTTGTGTTGCAAGTAACCCAAATCAAAAGTAAAAGCGGTTGTGTCGTTATGTACATCATTCATTTGGCGGATGTGTTCACCGGGAAAAACTATGCATGAGTCGGTAGGTACTTGAGCTCGTAAAATAGGCGCTTGTACAGCAACCGCGTGGCACTCAGTTAAATACAATAATTTTGTAATCAAACGAAACCGTACAATCTTTATATGGGTGTAGACATGAAACTGCTAAGATTGCCGCTAAAACTTAGGAGGGCGGCATTCGAGCAAAATAGTCATTCTGTTGCTCATTCACGGCTAGATCGTAAACTCTGGGAAGTTCCGTGACAACAAAGAAATATAGTTAAACGTAGCAGCGCACGTGATGGCAATAAAGTAATTTTTTTTCTACTTTACTTTCCACGGACCTTGTGGTCGGAAAGGTTATGCACTCAGCGGCACATTCAGTGTGCGCTTGAAAACATAACTCCGCCGTCTCAGCGCACCTCGAAGGAAACGTACCATTTCCACTCTGCGTCATGATGATATCGTTCAGTAAAGTTCGGAGTTGAGTGAGTTGATGACAGTTCGGTTGTTCTTAGGGATTGTGAAGTTTCTTTTTTGGAAGATCACTGACATCTGTTGTAGCTTTATATCAGTGAAAGTCATTGTCACACGTGGTGCGCTGATCTGTATGTATATTGACCATGCTTTCTTCAAAATAAACTAGTTGCGAGTGCAGTGGTTGTCCTGTCCATTCGTTTCTTCCTTTTGTGCCTTGTTTTTATTCGTATATGAAAAAAAACATGGGAAGAGAGGCTACATTAGAGCCAGCTATCCCATCAACACGATAGTAGTATTGGAGAAACACACCAAAGCAAGGAAAACTAGAACGAATAAAAGAATAAAAAAGGAAAAAATAATCAGAAACACCATGTACACCCGTCAGCAAAAATGTACAGGACGCGAAATGTTCGAAAAACCTATATTTTCGCTTTATCTGAGAACATAAGATCCGAATAACGGCGTTCGTATTGCAACCCATACAGTCACCAGTTCGAGTAGGAGTGTTGCGCAATAACAGAGCAGAAATTCGCATTTGTAGTGGGGCCTGCGTCCCGTAAACCTTTGCTGACGGGTGTACATATACGATATGTGGAGCATAAAGAATTAGCAGATTCTAAGGGCAGATATCAATCCATAGAGGGTGGTCGCATAGATTACCGCGAATAGAGTCTGCACAGATAGTTTTCTATGCACTTATATATGACATCACTTGTCTCTGTGCGCTGCCTCACAGGTAAAAATGATATCGTTGTTTTGCCACATAAAAAAAACATGACGTTTTACCTTTAATGCCTGTTTAACTAAGAGCTTATTACTACTGTAGGCATTTATATATCGCAAGCTTCAATTGCGAAAACAAGAATTGAAGTCGCGGGTACCTCGGAGACAAATATTAACGATTCGTTTGTGTCGTCCTTTAAGGGGAAAATATCAAGCAAAGAATGTGTCCCTAAGTACGGAAGTGGGAAAGGAAAACTTACAAACACGGGAAGCAATTATAGGTGCAGTCAGGTGGTGGTTGGGGGGTACGGAAAAGTTTTACTTATAAATTAGAGCATTTTGTTAGTTTGTGTATCTATATATATATATATATATATATATATATATATATATATATATATATATATATATATATATGTATATATATATATATGTAGACACGGATAACGAGGTGGGAGCTGCAGCAGTCGTGCTGCAGTAGTGTTAACCTGTCCTCACAAAAATTTCGTAACCAGGATATATTACGTAAAACAATAGAAGGAGCCTTACAATGTTCGTCGATAAGTAAGTAGTTTACATTCTTTCGAAACAGTTGTGGCCGAGTAGCTGCCTTTTCAACGAGATGTGTGCGGGGGCCGCTGAACTAAGCTGCTGAACTGTAATAAAATATACTCATGTGATGGAGACTCGACGCTCAGATGCCTCCGTTAAACTTAATTCGTACTGACAGGGTTCTTGTTACGGATCAATCAGCGGAATACTTGAAGCTTAGCTCCCTGGAGTGAGTTGATGCGGTAAATTTTTCTTTCCTGCCGTGGCGAAGTGACATTACAATTTATGGCTAGCTAGACGAGCGGTGAATATGTTAATATACACCTGTCGTTTAATTCGCCTAACGCACTATTTGCCTGTATCTCCTTAGAAGCACTTGCGTGCCTGTGTCTGCGTGATCTAGCTTCGCGTGCATATTTACCGCGAGGAGCCAGCTCCTCGGTGGAAAAAGGACGTTTTTTATGATTTTTTAACAGCAAAAGTGGGCAGCACGGTACTAACACAACGCGGATTTATTAATGGAGATTAGTCAGCCTTCAGAACATGATATGGATCTCAACGCGCAGACAGAAAATGATGAGAAGGAAGTGCTATCACGGCACCGTACTCTCTTTTCGACACCGTAGACTTAGCCTGCTCTACAGACATTCTGTCCGTTTTTGAGTGCTTTTCTTTTAAAGTAGTCTTCATGCGAAGTTATTTTTCCAAAAAGCGCAGCACGACTGGCACCATGGCTGCTAGAGCGGTTTGTGCCAAGGACTATCACGGGAACAACGCACGCACGTGCACTCACCATGACGCACTGAGACCGGTCGTCTTGTCGAAAGTCCGAGTTGTGCCGTGTTTCCTCGCCAGGCGCCCTTTTAGGCGCGCCACCTATCCAGCGCTGGCTTCCCATGACAGCGTCTCTGAGATTGCTTTCATATCGTGTCATGTGATGACATGTAGATAGCGCAGTCAGCCACAAGCATATGCAGCGGGATAATATAGACAAGCCGTCATTACTCGAAGTACAAATTTAAGTCTATATTCCAGGGACTGTCCTGTGAACAGTTGCCCAGTTACCAACGACTTCGTCAGGCCGCGGTACTGTCAAGGACCGGGTAGCCTGGTCCAATAAGCGGAGTTCTTGCAATGCGTGCAGCCGGTTTTCGTCTCTTGCAGCACATAGCTCTTTCATGCTACCCTCTACCCAGGTGAGAGGAGCCTTGCGGCACGAGCCATCTCAAGTAAATACGTGGCGCGGCGCAGAAAAATGGCGGCGGTACAGTACACGACAGATGGCCGGCGAAGGAAAGGAGTCACGTGACGGCGGCCATTAGAGGAGAGCGTTCCTCCATAAATCTCGTCGCCAGCAAATTTCGCTGCCAGGACCGGTGGCGGCGGCTGTTGCTTTTCCTGCCTCCATTCGGAGGAACCACATTCCGAGCGAGTCATGCGGCACCACAGCCGGTGCGGCACAGCACGCGCCTCTGCGGCACTTGCATGCACGCGCCTTGCACCACCATCGCTAGGCGGCATCGCGCGAACGCCTGGCGCCCAGCAGGAGTGGCATGCAGACCCACTGGCTTGAGTTTCGAGAATAGACCCTCCAAGTTGGCAATGTGAAGTGGCCGAGCCGAAAATATAAAAACATAGAGATATAAATGAGTAGCCGAGTTCGTGCAGGTTAACCGGAAGATAGATATCCAGTTTGTAAGGGGATACAGCAAGGAAAGAAAGAGTAAAGGGGTGCAGAAAGGGTGAGGTGATGCAGACAGGAAAGGAAGAAAGAAAGAAGGAGTAAGTAATGAAGAGTAATCTGTGTACATAATGAGAAAACTTCAGTTGCTAATACCCCGGTCACACTGGCAAATTTAGTGACATTTTGAGCGAGTGCACTTACGCTCACAGAGCGTCACTTTGGCGGCGCGCTGCTACACGAGAAAGAGAAGTGTGCTTTGGAAATGATGGCAGTGACAATTGGTGGTTTAGTAGCGCAACAGATATTTGTTATTTTTGGCAATGCTCGCTGTTTAATACGTATTATAGGCATGAACATAATTTACAGTGAACATTGCGCGCAAATGAAGTAAATATTGCAACCGCATAACATCATTGGTCATGGCGAGCCGAGACAAGACAGTGTCAATCAAAGACGAATCGAAAACAAAAATGGTGGACTACGGTGCAGAATTAACGCGTAGTGGTGACGGGCGTTTAGAGCGTGTTTTGGCAGCACTCATTTGCTCCTCCCAAAGTCGTATGAGCGCCCGCGTCTCTGCATCGGACCACGTTGTCTTCGTGGAAGTGGCACCCGTGGCACACGCCACCGCAAATGACTCAAGAATGACTGACCTACACATGTGCAAAGAAGTAAATAACGCGACGGACACGGCCATTGCACGGCATTAGGGAGCCTTCATGTGCGCGCCTCCGTGCCTCGGAGGCGCGCACATGAAGGCTCCCTACACGGCATGTACTCCCGCATCCCCCTGGCGGACGTGACCGCAAACTGCCCGAGTGCGAGAGTAGCGAGGTTTTTTGTTGTAGCATGATTTGTTTGAATACATGGCAGTATTCCTAATAAAGAGAACGATGGTTTAAAAATACCATGATCGCCGCGTTTTGCATTAGCGTATTTATTTGCAAGCCACTGCTACCGAGGCTAGACACTCTGTCGCAGCGAAGTGAGTTTGGCGAACGCACTTTCCGGTAAGTGTACTTTGTAGCGAGTGTCACTAAGCGTTCCTGTGTGACAGCGTGCAAATGACACTAGCGGCGAAGTGCACTCCCTCAAAGTGCACTTAAGTTGCCCTGTGTGACAGGGGTATTAGAGCATTTGTTCGAGTAACACGTTACGATACAGCTAGGTTCGGGAATCTTCGCACGAATGCGTAAGCAAGAAAATACTTAGTGAATAGAGAGGAGAATGGGCGTAAGGAGAAATGAGTGAGGCAGAAATAGGCAGGTGCGATGGCACTTCGCTGTTGCCATGCCCGCTTCTTGTTTTATTTTGATGTATTCGGGTTTGACAAGCAAGGACGGTTAGGAACGCTCGACGCTGACCGCTCCGCAGTGTTCGAGAAGCTTCGCGGTTCTAGTAGATCACTTTGTTAAGATTTCGTGCAGGACGCTGATAGTCTAGATTATTCCAGAGCTTGCGCGACCGCCAGTGATAAGACTGGAAAGTTCGATGCGTGATGTATAAAAGATGGCGCGTCCCAGCCATGAGTAGTTTATCGACGGCCGACGCCCTGCTCGCCGCTATCAGTGTACAGCGTGTATTGCTGTAGCTTGAGTTTTCATTTGCCGGCCACAAGCTCAGCCAAATAAAGAGTTTCAGCTTGAACACGACGACTGCTGTCTTCGTCGACGTCACGATCCCGTGACACTATGATATATTGCAATGAGCTACTGTACGTGCGTCATTCTATGCGCGACTGTGCGCTACTCACTGCCATTCAGTATTTTCAGGATTCTTCGCATATAACGAGCTCTAGAAACGAGCGTCTAAGCCTGTGTCACTTTGAAAGTTCAACATTCATATTTAAGTGCGTTGGCAAGATATGCTGAGAGCTTGCGCACGTGCACGAGGAAAAGAGGTACAAGACGCTAGCCTTTAAAAAATTGTATTTATATACAGGCGCCTCCGCACGCCTGTAGTAAAAGACGCGGTTTGTGCGCCTATTCTGGCTACATTGCAGAAACATGGGATTGTACCCTTACTTGGTAAAAGCAGTTGCCATTTAAGTGAGCCTATTTCATTTTGGATATTTGGGCAACATAAAAACATCTGTTGGCATCTGTCGTAACTTACAATACAGTGAATGCAGGAAGCATTACTATAGCACAAATAAGAACACCATACCAAATAAAAAAGGCTGCAGCATCTGCAGCGTCCACATAAATTCATTTTTGTACGTGAAGCACTCACATTGTCACCAAAACAATAGCTTGTAAAAGTTCACCCTTGATTCCATGAACAGCGAGCCATGGTGCTAATGACAGCCTCGGTAATGAAAGAACGTACGTATACGACGTTTTCAGCGATGTCTCCAAAAGGGCAATGCGAGGCCCCTCCCCTTGCAAATAGAGGTCTTACGGGTCCTCCAAGCTTATGAGAGTGCATTGCCAGAACAACTGTGTGTCATTTATCATTTATGACGAAAATAGCAGAGGATTAGAGCTGTAATCTGACAACCAATATTAGCCGCATGTATGATCAATAACGCATGAATCTTCCCAATCATTCGTAATGCTATTACTGCAGGTCGAGTTCAGCCTGGCAGAACCAACCCGCAATTTCTTCGCCCAAACGTCTCGATTCATGTGCGATAGTTTCCACCTTTCTGTTAATATTCTACTGACACAGAAAAATGGGAACGATGCGAGACGCTTTCTTGCGCATAATTGGTGGGCCTACTGGGAAGGCTATACGACGCACTCACGGGTAAAACCTCGTTTCCTCATCTAGGAGCAGCCTTTCAAGACGAAGACAGTTGTAGGATGATGTGATTACATTTTCAAAGACATGCACAGCGATCCATAGCAGGATATGCACTGTATACCACCTTGCCGAAAGTGTGAAGGCTCCAACAAGGTATAAAAATGGCACAAAAAGGTCAACAACGCATCCGTGATGAGGTTGAAAAGAGGTGAAAGGATAAGGAAATATATAAAGGTAGAAATATGGCCTTAGTTTATTTTTGTTCTCGGCCTTCTTTCGCTTGTTCTGGTTCTTTTTCTTTAACAATACGAAGCATACGAGGGGTCCCTAACCGTGGTCAACAAACTGCCTTTCTCTGACCCCATTCACGAAAACTATTTCCGCAAAAAGGCATACAATGCCAGAGCAATAAAAAAATGCTGCAGCGACCGGAGGGCTCCCGAGGA